>NC_141990.1:35117004-35717004 GCF_049901715.1 Pseudonaja textilis | reverse complement strand
TTAGTAATGGTAAACATTTTACTTGTACCCTTTCCTGTCATAGAACTGATTTGTCTGTTCTTTTTATTGAACATTTTCCCTGGATTCAGAGTAATTGCATATTATCATAGAAGTGCAATAATCACTCATTATTAACCAAACCTTGAACTAAATTCCTGCCTCATGTGCCTTTTACCTAGGAATTGGCAACCTGTACATTTCATTTCATTGAAAAGTATATTTAAAATGCACAATCTGCAAAAATCTGCCTAGTAGGAATAATCAGCAACTTGCTATGTGGGAAGAAGAGAAAGATTGTCAATAAGGGAAAGAAAAGCAGTTTCAGAGAAAAAGAGAGAGAGAGAAGAATATGAATGAAATACTGTAACTGATGCTCCCATTCTTTTTGGCTCTCGTCTCCAGCTTGTTTCAGCTCTGCTATCCCTAATGGAATATAGACCTCAACAAAAATCTGCTGCTTACTTCAGCTTTAGGTTTATTGTATATAAATAACAGAGAGGAGGAGAAAATGCATAATCAGTTGAAGTGATAAAATGAAGTTTAGCCCAAGGAAAACTGTGAATCTACTATACTTTCTTGTGCAGTTAAATTAGTTAAACATCTAGTTGTGAAGATTTTTTGAATTTCCTGATATTTCTAGGAAATTAAGTCTTCTGTTCGATTCCTAATAAAAGAAGTATCTTTAAAGACCACATCATGTTTATTTTGGAAATTACAAATATATATTCAAACATACTAATTTGGTATAATGGAATTAATTTACAGAGAGGCAGATTCCAATTGAGTTTTTTTTTAATGTATAGGAAGAGTATTTGGTCCCTGAATTACTTATAGAGGTGGATGTTTTTACTTTATGGAGGTGTTTAAGAAAAAAATTCATAGAACCTGGCAATGATGGATTAACTGGATTCCTTGACTTTTCCAATTCTATGATTCTAGAATATGGAAATAACTTTCTGCTACTGTTTCTTAAAGGGTATACTGCACGAGTCAAAAAGAGGGCTGTGAAAATATTTACAGACCCCTCACATCCTGGACATAAACTGTTTCAACTCCTCAAAACGAAGCTATAGAGCACTGCACACCAGAACAACTAGACAAAAAAAGTTTTTTCCCGAAAGCCATCACTCTGCTAAACAAATAATTCCCTCAACATTGTCCAACTATTTACAAAGTCTGCACTACTATTACTATTAATCTTCTCATCACTCCTTATCACCCATCCCCTCCCACTTGTGACTGTATGACTGTAACTTTGTTGCTTGTATCCTTATGATTTATATTGACTGTTTCCTAGTATGGTTTGATTGCTTATTGTACCCTATGATTATCATTAAGTGTTATACCTTATGATTCTTGACTCTTGATGAATGTATCTTTTCTTTTATGTATACTGAGAGCATTTGCAACAAGACAAATTCCTTGTGTGTCCAATCACACTTGGGCAATAAAGAATTCAATTCAATTCAATTCAATTTTATTCTATTCTACCCTATCCCATCCTATCCTATCTTATCCTATCCTATTCGACTCCTAAACAATTTTGACTGGATAGATGAATAATCTGCTCGAATATAGAGTCATATGGAGGTATGATGCTACCTATGGGGAAGAAGCTGGTATACACTTGATTTGTCTTTGAAAATTCCACCTGTCAACATCAGTTTGATTATCTATATATAATACTTTGTTATTAGCTGGAAAATACTGGAGCAATAGCAATAGCACTTAGACTTATATACTGCTCCATATGGCTTTAGAGCACTTTCTAAGTAGTTTACAATGCCAGCATTTTGCCCTCAACACTTAGGTCCTCATTTTACTGACTTCGGAAGGATGAAAGGCTGAGTAAACCTTGAGCCCTATTGGGATTGAATTCCTGGCTGAGGGCAGAGTCAGCCTGTAATACTGCATTCTAAACACTGCACCATCAGGAATCTCAGACTCACCATTTTTTTTTTTTGGAAGTTCTTCTAATAGTTATCTTTATAAATAATCAGCGGGGATTAAAAGGTCACTGTTGAATGCATAATAAATTCAATTCATAAAGGGAGCAAAAATGTAAACATATCAGCCTGGTTTTATTATGCCTATCAAATAAGAAAACTGAACATGTAAGAAATAAATCTGTAAAGGAAAAGAACACAATGATATAAAAATGACACCAGTGTCTCAATCATATCAGGATCAGGAAGAGGAACTGAGAATCATCTCCATGGGAATGACTTTGATTGTAGATAAGATAAATTATTTCTAGTCTAGTGATTTACCTTAACCACTTTCCATGCTCAAATACTGGAATATATCTTTATTATTCAAACCCATATTTGAGGAGATGTACTCAAGAAGCAGGAACTACAGATTTCTTCTCCTTACATGCCGAGTACATACAGACAGGAATGGAAAGTTTGTAATCTAAGAGCAAAGAATGGGCAAGAGTATTATTGGATTTTTCTGTCTGTAAATACTGTTTGTGTGATATTTTCATGTATTCCAATGTAAGGTGTACTTTATATGATTTGGTCACTTTTTATTCTGGTTTTATTTTGATTCAATGTTTCATGCACTGCTTGATTAGCAGGCTTCTGTCTCCATTACATTTTCATTTCCTATATTTCTTGCAAGTCACATCTTTGCATTCATTATTTATTGAAAGATAGATGCACAGCAAGCAAAATCAGAGATGATAGACAAGGACTTGCTGGCAGTGACAATCCTGATAGGCTATTTTCCCCAGGGAATGATACTATGCCTTACTTACTTCTAAATAAATCAACAAAATTAATAAATCAGCACAACCTATATTAAACTATAAATCAGCAACTATAGAAATATTATGTTGACTTAAGTTTTTACTATATATCAAAAACACTTATCCATAAGCACTCACATCTGATAAGGGCCATTATTATCTCTGCATCTAGGACATCTTACCAAAATGAACATTGCTTGTGATGACAACAAAAAGGGGAAGAGCCATGTCCCCCACTAGGACAACTTACCCCAGCTGCTGCTCTAAAGCAGTGTGCCTATAAGTATTAGGTCTTGAGTCTCTCTCTCTCTCTCTCTCTCTCCCTCCCTCCCTCCCTCCCTCCCTCCCTTCCTCCCTCTCTCTGATTAGCACTATGAATGTACTGTGATTTCTTTATCATCACTTCTATATCCATGACTTTATAGGAAGGATACATGATTTGTTGCCCTTCAAATGTATCTATTAGCCAGCCAGTTTTATATAATGAAAGGCACATGGGCAGAATTATGTTGTGGCTAATCTTCTAGGATTCAAACGCCTTCACAGAGGCAAAATATCAGAGCTGAAATATCTTTTAGAAGCACTGCACAGCAATACTAGAAACGCTGCCTCCTCTCAGGAGACATTTTCTCAGAAGACAACAAGGAGAATCAGTTATGTGTGAAGACATGGAAAAAGTTTGTGGGGGGGAGGAGGAATGAAGAAAGTTATTCTAATACAGAAGGAAATAATGATTGAGGATGTTGTTTAAATCTTTGGAGGAAACGGTTGCAGCTAATAGAGTTCATAACCTTTAACTCACAAAGTGTTATTCCAAAGTAGGCAGATGAATTAGTCCAACACAGAAGGATAAGTAAATCTTAACTTGTAGAAGATTATTTCACAATTCTTAACATCTATTTTTAGGACTCTATGAACCATGTGTTGCTACATTAACTAATAAAACATATATTAATATAGTAATACTAATATATGTCCATCATTATGATAATGTGCAGCATTGCACCGTGTGTTTGTGTGAATGGAAATATATAAAATTCTAAGTACACAAGCCCCACATAAAGCAAGTTATAGAGGCGGAAAGGCTGTCCCTAAAATAACAGAACAATGGTGATTGCATTCAATAGGATGGTGTGGCTAAAATGCTAAAGTATGACTGGCCTAGCTTTGATCTATTACTCAAAACTTGTTGGAAGGTATACAAGTGTATGGGAATGGTGGTACTTGGGAGTTAATACATCAAACAAGCATCTAACCTAGTTTTTCCTGTAACTCAACCTAACCTGGCAAGGCAGATTTTGAATTACAAAAACGTGCATGAAGTTGTGTATGTGTAAACAAATGTAGCTTTTAGTTCCAGATGTAACAATACAAATTGTAAACCTCCATTTGATTCTATGTCTTTTGAATCATTGGATAAAAACAAAATACAAATACCACTGAGGTACCTTCTGGCCCTTAGCCTGACAACTCTAATATAAATAAATGTGAAATATGGATCACGGTAGTTATTTGCTTATATGTCTAATAAATATACTCTTGCTGTTTCAATACATGGAATCTACTGAAGTATAATAAATTAGATGTGTTTGTACTTCTGATTCCAGGAGCTTGAAATGGCCTCATGAATCATGAAAAACAATCCTAGCAGGAAATTTATTAATGTACAAATATTTATAGATATTTGTATTTCCTAGAAAGAAATATGAGAAATAATGATTTCAGAATTGGATTACTTGTTCAAACGTTACATACGGTATCAACAATAAAGTAGTGCAGAAAATTAAAACTACCTTGGAAGAAGGTAGGGACAAAGCATTTCCAAAATCTTCCAAAAATTTGCACTGTTGTATCCAGATCAAAATAAGTTAAATTTGACTTTTTACTGTCCATGAATAGAGCAGCAATGTGACTCAGTGGTTAAAGATGTTGGGCTTGTTGGCTGGAAAGCCAGCAACTGGGTTTGAGACCTGAGTACCATGTGATGGGTGTGAGTTCCTGTCCTCACCCCAGCACCTGCCAATCTAGAAGTTTGAAAGCATGCAAATGCGAGTAGATAAATAGGTAATGGGAAGGTAAACAGTGCTCTGTGAATTCTTGTAAGTTGTAATATATTTAATGGTCTTTATAAAACAATCTAACAAGGAATGTGGGGAAGCAATCAGTTTGCAACCTCTTTGCTGACAACAATCAGTCTAGCCACTTTATGGGCTCCATATCACTCTGGAGTCCTCTGAATCACTCTGGGGTCCTCATTGGCAGAACTGGATCTTTAGGTCTTTGCGAAAGTGTGTCAAAATGGGGGGCAATCTTATCTCCACAAGAATGATCTTATCTCCATGGGAAAAACATATCAAAATTGTTATGCAAATGCCTTTATTGTCTTGTTTATCTATCTTATAATTTTCTCTTGTTGCAGATAACAGAACTGTCCTTTTAAAAAGAAGCTGCATGGTAAAATCTTAACAATGGAAACAACCATATATCTTAGAAGTTGTGGTCAGTCACACAATATTGCCAGTGCTATGAATGGGCATTTGTGATTGTTAGTCTTGTCAGGGATACATT
This sequence comes from Pseudonaja textilis, assembly GCF_049901715.1. Classification (NCBI taxonomy): domain Eukaryota; kingdom Metazoa; phylum Chordata; class Lepidosauria; order Squamata; family Elapidae; genus Pseudonaja; species Pseudonaja textilis. The sequence continues at coordinate 35,711,684 of NC_141990.1, read as the reverse complement.
TCAACCTCCCCTCACCCTTCTTCTAAAATGAGTAGCAAGCAGAGATGGTCAGCTGTAATTTGAATATTGGCTGAATTGTTCACCAGTTTACTAGGTGTGCTCTATCATCACAGAATATCCATAAACACATAATACTTTCCTCAATATCCATAAACACATAATACTTTCATTGAGATTTCATAGTGTTGTTGCAAATCTAACATATTTTCAATTTCACATATGAAGTCTTCCATGGCAAAATGCCTTCTGCTTAGCAGAAATATGCACAGGGAATCAGAAGTCTTGTCAGTCATAGATGCATTTTTTTCTTTCAGAGGGCTCAAATCTTAAATCTTAAAATCTCTGCTTTTTAAATATCTCTTCTACAGGATCCTTAATAAACATATTGCTTAAAATAGGTCCACTGTCATATAATTAATTAGTTGTTATTGAAGATCTTTTAATAAAAACAATAGAAGAAACCTAAATAGTCAACATTATTTTCATATAATTTATTGTCAATGTTCTAATATATATTGATAGTTATAGGCACTCACTCATATTTAGGTTTTTTCCTACAGCTGTTAACTTTCCTGTTTATATAGGCTACCAAAGGACAATAATTCCATTAGTAGGAATCTTTATCTCGTTTTCTTTCTCTCATACATAACAGACACATGTACACACAGAGAATTATGTTGGCAATTCCTATCTGGGACCCAAGAGAATGAATTTTGCTTCATCATCAATACAAGCTGAAATAAAATGTTCTTTCATCACATCTGCATGCAAAGAATAAAAATAAAAAGGAAGTAATAAAAAAGTTGACTAACCTAACCCACCTGAGCTCGTCTCACAGGGATCAATGTCCTCATCATCGCTGGGGCATTCAGCTGAGGCCACCAAAATGTCATCTGTAGTCTGCAAATAAATAAGAGAATCCATTGGATCAATCAACTGCTCCAAGTCAGTCCTCACCTCTGTCAAGATTCTGCAGGCACAATCATAACCGATCCTAGGAAACTCATAACATTCTGTAAGATTTTTTTTTTAATGGTGATGTAAGATCTTTTTTTTATTTGAGAGCTAACAAAAGATTATGTCACAAGTCCACTGAGACATTCAGTGTTGCTCTCTATCTCTCTGACCATGACAACATCTTATTCTTGTTTCTCTTGCTCTGCACCATCTGTTTACAGCTGGAAACCTTTCGCTACTCAACAACCCTCTGGAAACCTTTTAATCAAATCTCACTTACATAACTATCTGGTTTGCCCTGACATTATTCTAATCATTCTTCCTCTCTGACCAGGAATTTGCTGATCGGAAAGTAAAATAGAATTGACTGCCTCCCCAAATTATTCCTTTTTAGCTCCTTTTTAAAAAAGCATTATTATTTTCAATAGACAATACGCTGAGATCCGAAATATCCATTAAATACTCCCAAGAATTTTTGATACCTGGAACAGATTTTTTTAGGCTTGCTCTTTGAATGCAGAATTTGAAAAGAAATCCCCATTTATAATAAGAACATGTGAAAAGAAGTCAGTTTGGTGTAAAGGTTATTGGTGCTGGACTAGCAATAACGAAATGGTGAGTGCTAATCAGTGGTGGTATTCTACTGGTTTGGCCCAGTTCTGCCGAGCTGGTAGTGCCGATGAGCAGCGGAGACCGAATCAATTCTCTCCGACACTCTGTTGTTGGCCCCACCCGCTGGCTCAGGATCCCATCCCTTTATGTCCTGCTTTTGAGGCACAGCTGCTTTGCATGGCACAGCAGATTACCATACGGCAGCTGCTGAAGCAACAGGGAGAGTGCAGAATTGCAGATGAGTCAAAAAGCCTCTGTGCCTGTGCAAAGTGTGCACTCCAACCCACGCCCACTGAACTGGTGGTAAAAAAATGTGAAACACACCACTGGTGCTATTCCTCCTTTATGTATAAAAGCTTACTGGATGTCTTTGAATCAGTCATTCTCTCACACACCAAACCCATCAATATTACAAAGTAATTGTTTTGGGAGAGATAGCAGGTGGAGATATTATATATGTCACATTTAATAATTCTGGATAAAGGTGGGATATAAATCTAAAATTTTCAGTTCAGCTGGTGGTTTTATGGAATGGTGTATAAAATCTTCCAGTCCTAGGTGTTTGCTATCTAATTACATTGTTGAGGAAACAAACTATGATAGGACAAGGAACAAAGTGAGAGGCAAAAATGACAAGGGAAAACTCTCACCTTCTGCAGTTATAGATACATTACAGCGTAATTGTTTACATATTTTTTTTCAGTAGTTAGTAAAAATTCAACTAGGTTTTTAAAAACTCATTCCTAATAACTATCCTAAAAGCTCTTCAAGATGTCAGTGCAAGTTCAGTAGATTCAGATGAGCCCTTTGGCATGTCTGTTTTGTATACACCATCATCATACAGAAGACTCTTTACAGTTAGTATGATGAGAGTCTAAAAAAATTCAGAGTAGCAAGCAACATTTGGAATACCAACCGGGTTGGCCTCAACCTAGCCCTTGAAAGGAGCCATTCCCTTCTTCAGGAGATCTTGCTCTCCATCTCCCAAAATGAAGGGCTATTAATAGTCTCTCATATAAAGAATGCATTGGATAGATTGATTGCACTTGGAGAAAATGGTCCTGGAGACACTTGGGAGCTAAGCCGTATATGGCTTTATGGATTAAAAACAGCACTTTAAATTAAATCTGGAAACTTGTTAGAACCCAGTACATATTCGCTTACATGTTCTCTATTGATGATATTGATCTCAACCTGTATGAATGACCTGTCTTGGTAGCTTCACGTAAACAATGAAATGGGCAGGGGGAATAATTCTGGGACATCACACAGATAGACTTTTTTGAGCCAATCCTTTCCCATAAGCATTGACAGGAACTAAGAAAAAAGAAGACTCATTTCTAAAACAGTGTTTGACTCCCAAACCTTACAGGCAATTCCCCAAATTATAATGGTTGATAATCCTGAAATGCACTCCCTAACTCATGTCCTGAAGCAGCCCTTCACCAAATGATCAATGCTGTTCCTATCCCATGCTTTAACGGGAAAAATATTTCTAACTAGCAACTGCCTCTACTGTGTTTTATCTACTTGTGTTCAGACGAGTAATCTGAAAAAAATAAACTAATGGCAAAATACTATAACAGTTTTTTGATTATTTATTTAGTGTATGATTACAAGAAATGGACTAGCAGCATATGTTAACATTTCACCCAGATTAGTAAAACACAATAAAATATAAATATTAAAAAATCCATGCTCAAATACCAATGTCTAGGACATCTAACTATTGAAGTGCAGCATCGTTTATATTTTTAAAAAATCAGATACTGGACTGGTATATGTCCTCAGCTTTTTCTTACTGAATAACTTTTATATACATTTTTAGAATGTGTGTTCTTTAGACTAGTTTCAAATCTGTAACATCCCTAACATATATAGTATGTGTATTGCATACGTATGTAGTTAGTTGTCCACACAAGAGATCCGAATTTGAGTAGTAGCTCGGCATTTTCAAAATTCATAATCTACAAGACCTTAGAAGCAGAGAGAAAATAAAGAGGTTGTTGAGAATTGTTATTCATAAAATAGTGATAATCCAAGACTAAATGAACTAACAATCTAATTAAGTACAAGGCTGTTTTATATTACATTTTACCTGTGGTATAAAAAGAAGTTGCAGATATACAGGTGAAACTCAAAAAATTAGAATATCGTGCAAAAGTTCATTTATTTCAGTAATACAACTTAAAAGGTGAACCTAATATATGAGATAGACTTGTTACATGCAAAGCAAGATAGTTCAAGCCGTGATGTGTCATAATTGATATGATTATGGCTTATAGCTCATGAAAACCCCAAATCCACAATCTCAGAAAATTAGAATATTGTGAAAAGGTTCAATATTCTAGGCTCAAAGTGTCCCATTCTAATCAGCTAACTAACACCTACAAAGGGTTCCTGCGCCTTTAAATTGTCTCTCAGTTTGGTTCATTAGGAAGCACAATCATGGGAAAGACTGCTGATCTGACAATTGTGCAGAAAACCATCATTGACACCCTCCATAAGGAGGGAAAGCCTCAAAGGTAATTGCAAAAGAAGTTGGATGTTCCCAAAGTGCTGTATCAAAGCACATTAATAGAAAGTTATGTGGAAGGGAAAAATGTGGAAGAAAAAGGTGCACAAGCAGCAGGGATGACCGCAGCCTGGAGAGGATTGTCAGGAAAAGGCCATTCAAAAGTGTTGGGGTCTTTCACAAGGAGTGGAGTGAAGGTGCATCAAGAGCTACCACACACAGATGGATCCTGGACATGGGCTTCAAATATTGTATTCCTCTTGTCAAGCCGTTTCTGAACAACCAACGTCAGAAGTGTCTTACCTGGGCTAAAGAAAAACAGAACTGGTCTGTTGCTCAGTGGTCCAAAGTCCTCTTTTCTGATGAGAGCAACTTTTGCATCTCATTTGGAAACCAAGGACCCAGAGTCTGGAGGAAGAATGGAGAAGCACACTGCAAGATGCTTGAAGTCCAGTGTGAAGTTTCCATGGTCTGTGTTGATTTGGGGAGCCATGTCATCTGCTGGTGTTGGTCCACTGTGTTTCATTAAGTCCAGGGTCAACGCAGCTGTCTACCAGGAGATTTTGGAGCACTTCATGCTTCCTTCCACAGACGAGCTTTATGGGGATGCTGACTTCATTTTTCCGCAGGACTTGGCACCTGCCCACACTGCCAAAAGCACCAAAACCTGGTTCAATGACCATGGGATTACTGTGCTTGATTGGCCAGCAAACTCGCCTGACCTGAACCCCATAAAGAATCTATGGAGTATTGCCAAGAGAAAGATGAGAGACATGAGACTGAACAATGCAGAAGAGCTGAAGGCCACTATTGAAACATCCTGGTCTTCCATAACACCTCAGTAGGGCCACAGGCTGATATCTTCCATGCCACACTGCATTGAGGCAGTAATTGCTGCAAAAGGGGCCCAAACCAAGTATTGAGTACATATGCATGCTTATACTTTTCAGAGGTCCGATATTGTTCTTTGTACAATCCTTGTTTTATTGATTGCATGTAATATTCTAATTTTCTGAAATTGTGGATTTGGGGTTTTCATGAGCTGTAAGCCATAATCATCACAATTATGACAAATCACAGCTTGAACTATCTTGCTTTGCATGTAATGAGTCTTATCTCATACAGTAGTTTCACCTTTTAAGTTGCATTACTGAAATAAATGAACTTTTGCACAATATTCCAATTTTTCGAGTCTTACCTTTATCTGATTTCTGTTCTATCTTTCTAGCCACCACAGAGAAAACCAAATGAACACTATTCAGCTTCATGATATAGCACAGAGTAGCATTTGCTAGGGCTTCAATTTTGTCCTCTTTAATTGGAAGGTAAAAAATGGATGAAATATCTCTTTGGCAAAAATGAATGCTAGTCATTTTCAGTAGCAATCATGATAAACACTCCTAATTTGCAAGGGCAGCTGCTCAGAGAGTTTTCATTAACAGCAGATTTAAAAGCTCTCCCCTTTCCAGCTCTGTGTAGTGGATTGAATTACCGATTGACAGAATCACGGTGATATATTCATAAATTAAGATATCTCTTAGCTGAATGGTAAACATTATGTAGTATTTGTCTTTAATTCAATTAGATTTATTTTTCTTTTAAAAGGTAGTGTTTAGAAGTGGTGTATCACACTGTTTTCCTGTGTGGTCCAATAAGGAACACATTGTCCTAATTTAGATACCACAACACAATACAATTTTGCAGTAATTGAAAATTACATGTTTTTAAAATATTTACAACCAAACTGTCCCTGCAGGAATCCTACATACAAGAATCCTAGATGTGTACTGCAGTTGTCAAAAGAGCCAATGCAATCTTGTTCTGCATCCACAGTAATATAATACTGATATCACAGGAAGTGATAGTTCTGTTCTGTACTGCATTGGTCAGACTATACCTGAAACACTGTGCCTAGTTCTGGTAGCCTCAATATGAGATAGATGTTGAGGTTAGGGTTGAGAAAGAGCATGGAGAAAAGCAGAACAATGGTGGAAGGCTTGGAGGGTAGATCCTATGAAGAACATTTAAAAGAAGTTGATATGTTTAGCCTAAAGGAAAGAATACTAAAGGGAGTCATGATAGCAATCATAGTTCAACGGTTGTCACATGGAAGAGAGTGTGAATTTATTCTTTGTACTCCCTGTGGTTAGGACAAAGCCAGTGGATGGAAGCTTTACAGAGAGAGATATATACTCAAGACCATGAGTAACCTCTTGAACATGAGTTATTAAGCAGTGGAATAGCCACCTGCCTCATGTAGTTGTGGGTGTTCCATTATTAGTAGTTTTTAAACAAAGACTGGATAGCTAATATTTGGGATAATCTGAGGGTTTTTGCCCTGGTTAGAGGTATGGAATAAAAGACTTCCAAGGTCATTTCCTACCCTATGATTCTAAAATGTCCTTTCCTCACTATATATTATATTTTTTTAAAATAACAACAATAACTCATGCTTTTATATCAGTTGACTTGTGCTATACAACTGCAATGTGCTCCACCTGGGCCTGTGTCTGAAGACCAGCTAGAAACTATAATTGGTGCAAAAAGCATTGGTCCATTTATTAGCTGGTACTCATTGCCAGGAGCACATTGTAGGTTCTGATTGGCTTCCCACAGTTTTTCAGGTACAAAATGCTGGTTTCAATCTATAAACCTCTATGGGACTTATCACTTATTTACTTACATACTGACTTACCATGTTTCTCTAACAATACGTCCCCCCATAGGAAGGCCCAGCATGTTTTCTAGGCATGAGGTGAAATTAAGCTCCTCCCCCCAAATTTAGTCCTATTTAAAACATGTGAAATGGGGGGAAGGGTGGGAGGGGGGAAACTTGATGTTAGGAGTGGCCCATGGGCAGCTGTGCCTCCCCACCAGCCACCCCCACCAGCCGATCATGGCAGAGAGTAGAGGGCTCCCTACCACTGCCAAGTGCCTTTGCTGCAGACCCGGGTATGGTGCTGGCTGCAGGACAGGTCAGCGGGCAGGTGGCGGTGGCATGGATGTTGGCCTTGGCAGCAGCGGGGCACTTTAAGTCACAGGAAGGGCAAAATGGATAGATGGTTCCCTTTTTAAAACTACCGGGAATGGGGGGGGGGGAGAAAGCTACCTGGCCAGTCTGTATTCTTAGGGAACTGATGGAGGGAATGAGAATAAAGAAAACTTAAAGAGGGGGAAAAGGTCCACATAGGGAACTGTGGAAGCTGTGGAGGTGGCTCCCCTGCCCAAGAAGCAGCTGAAACGTTGCTGGTGGAGGAATGCGCTCAAACCGTTCTTCCATCCACTGTAAGGGCCACTTCTCCACTACCACCATGCTGCGAAGTCCAGCACGGACTCTGGCCTCTGTGTCTTGCCCAATGGCAGCAGGCTGAACATGGCATAAGCCGTGGCGAGGGCAGAAGGGAAAGCAACGGTGGTGGAGGAAGTGGCAGCAGCAGCCAATGAAAGTCCTGTGATACAAAGTGCCCCACCGCTGCTGAGGCTGACATCCATGCCACCGCCGCCCGCCCACTGACCCGGCCTGCAGCCAGCACCATACCTGGATCTGCAGTAAAGGCACTTGGCAGGGGTAGGGAGCCCTCTGCACTCTGCCATGGTCAGCTGTTAGGAGTGGCTGGTGGTGAGGCGTGGCTGCCCACGGGGTGCTCTAGGCGAGGGTGCATGCGGGGGTTGGGGATGGAAAGAAATTAAATCATCCCCCAAAAGGTGGCCTAGCCGTTTTGGGGGGCGGTCAAAAGAAAATAAGGGCCAGCCTTATTTTCTGAGAAACATGGTATTTATTTAACAAGAGTATATAGCCACCCATTTACCAACAGACCTCTGGGCATTGAGCTAAAATAAAACTTGCCCTGTAAATCAATGAATAGAACCAGGTTGAGCCACTGTAAAAACACCTTACCAGCATATTTCACATCCTTATGCTGGGTTCTGTTAAGATCCTGACTCGAGTGCCTGAATAAAAAGCCAGGTCTTCATGGCCTCTTGGAAAGTCCAAGGCAGGGATGTCAAACTCAAGGTGTGGGGGCCGAATCTGGATCACATGGTACTTAGATCTGGCCCATGGGGCAGCCCTGGAAATAACGAAGGACTGGCCCACAGTCCTTCTGCAAGTGAAAATTTAGCTCAGGAGGCTGGCCCTCTCAAGCTCCATTTTCAATGGCAGAGGCTTGCAGGAGGCTGTGGCAGCTGAAAACAAAGCTCGGGAGCACATTTACATTGGCAGAGAACTCTGGTCACAACAGGTGCCCCCCTGACATGATTGACATTGAGCTGGCCACACCTACCCTGGCCACACCTACCCCGGCCCCCAGAAGTCAAACACAATCCTGATGCGGTCCTCAATTAAATTTAGTTTGACACCCCTGGCCCAAAGGGTTAATCTTGGGGTGGAAGTGATACCATGTCACAGGAACAATCTTTCTAGGACCCATCAGGTGACACAGCATCACTGAGGAGACCTAGACCATGCCACTCTCCTAGATGTACTCTGATGGGCAGAGTATGAGAAATAGGTGGAACTAGAAGTAGATACTCTTAGGTATCATTGAGGCTGGAATCTACCATCCGATATCTTTTTCCTAAGGAAAGCTGTTGGCAATATCCAGTTCCATAAAGGATTCATAAAGGTGATGGCTTCGCAGTAGCTATACCTGACCTTTAAACAATTATCCTTATGAAGTAAGTTTTGTTCCCTTGTTGCACATATAACAAGAATTAAAATTAAAAAATAAGTAGGGAAAAAGAAAATAAAAAGGACTGTAGGGTTTCTGACACCCCCCTCTTTTACACATCTGCTAATTTGTAATATTTGTAGACATATAGCTTGCTGTGATTATTTGTGTATTATTTATGATTGACTACAGGTGGTTAACAAATGGAATGAATGAATGAATACTACCAGTAAGAGTGGCAGAAAGTAGATCAAAATTGCTATCAGAGATTAAAGGCAATTTAAGGATGTGATTGTTGGTCATTTCCTGCCTAGTTCAACTGCAGCCACAAACCAAATAGTCAGCAGTATTAAGTCTTGCAATATTATTATTTAGCAGATTGCATCCTCCCATTAGCTACACTTTCTTAAATTAAAAAAAACAAATTTATTGTATATTTACTTATTTATAACACTGTTTATAAACTTTGCATTGTTTAAACTTCTTGCAGTATTTTAAAGTAGCAAAATACATGGATAATATTTCAAATGTTTGGATTTTAGTGCTTTTCCAATCCTCTCCTTGTAATAAAATAACAGCAGCTATTTAGTTATCACTTCTTTGTTCCATTCTGAACACATTACATTCCTGAGCCATAAGATAAATTTGCTGAAAACTAATATCTATTTTTTTAAAAAAGAAAAGAGAGAGAGAAAAATAAAGTAACATAAAACGATTGGATTTCTAGCAGAAAACAACAGGGTATGAAAAATTAGGATGGAGTTCATGTGGAAAAAAAATTCATTTCAGGAGGCTAGATTAACTGAGCAATTTTCTCACCAAGACTGTGTAATTTAAATTTAATTTACTGAGTGTGAAGCTGATCTCTCTGACTGGCTGCTGAGACTTGTAGTAGAAAGTAAGAAAGGAAGGGGAAAAAAACCCCTCAGATATGTCACATTAATCAATCCCATTCTTCAGCTTTCTTTTCCCCTTGCTTATAACCTTTTTTACACACAATAAAACTAAACCAAACACAACAGCATTAATCTCATGTTACTGCTTGACAGTTTTTCACTTGGAGAAATGGGTTCTGTACTGTTGAAACGTATCCTCTACTTTTCAAGGAGATAAGAAATTACAGCTTTGCACTAATTAGATTTGCTTTCTAAATCCATATTTAAATGTGTATTTTCACCTAATTTTTATAAAGCTATTTTGGTCAATTTAAACTGCCAGTAATAGCACTATACCATCGGAAGATGTATCAATTCTAATGGGTAATCTGTTTTTGATTCACATTAACCTGAAAAATGGAGGTGGGATAATATTTTCATATTGGAATTTGCAAAATTTTAACATTTCCCAAGCATGTCAAGGAAGACACTCCTACAAAGATTCCTATTTGTTGAATATAGAAAGAGGAGATTTTTAGGCAGGCATTTGGTTTAAAATGTTTCCTATCATACATATCTTTGTTTGCTTTCCCTAGCTAGGGAGAGATCATTTTCTCAATACTCTGTTCATTCAGACTTCCAAATTACTCTATCAAGATTTTATTTCATTTTAAAATTTATACCATATCTTTCAGACAGTTGTTCAAGGTGCTCCCCCTTCCTATTTTTCCCCGTAACAATCCTGTGAAGTCAGCTGGGTTTGAAAGAGTGACTGATTCAAGGTCACACGTAAACATTTATTGGTCTCCCAGTGGTGGGATTCAATTTTTTTTACCACCGGTTCCGTGGACGTGGCTTGGTGGGCGTGGCAGGGGAAGGGTACTGTAAAATATCCAGTCAGAAGTGGTATTTGCCGGTCCTCCGAACTACTCAAAATTTCCGCTACCGATTCTTCAGAACTGGTCAGAACCTGCTAAATAACACCTCTGGGGTCTCCTGTCCACTAATCCAACACCTTAGCTACTATATGCTGCATGAAACACTATCAAGTTATCTGTTTAATAAATGACAGAATCCGTAACCATATTTAGCTACTTCGGTATAAAATCAAGTATATTTCAACACATTTATATTAGTCTATCTACTGTTTCTTTATCCTTCCAGCATTTTGGGAAATGGCAAATGTATACTTGACACATTTTGAAATACTATCTCAACTGACAATATTAAATTAAGACTTTTTATGCATGTTAATATGCATATACATCAGTGGAATGGGTACTGTGATTTGATCTCATATCAACATCTCTTTATCTCCAACATGCATTTCAGAATCCTTCTGGAAATTTGATCGGTTTCTTTTATCAAGTGTTACATTTTATTCATTTAAAAAAACCCAGAAATGATTACTCTCCAAAGAATAATGCAGATGATATTGTTATTAGAATAAATTACTGTATTTCTTGTGTGTGTACTAAAATTGTATAGTCTCCTACCCAGAAGATAGGCTCTTTTTACCTTCTTTCTGCCACTGATTATTTGGGCCATTACAAAGAGGAAGGAAGGAAGGAAAAGAAAGAAAAAAGAAAATATTAACTTTATCAGTATTCCGTCCCCATGGAAGCCTGTAGTCCTTTCATTTAGTCACCATTCAAAGTTACTACTCAACTAAAATAGTGACTTATGAGTGGTTTTCACAGTTACAACCGTAGCAGCATTCCCATGATTGTGTGATCAAAATTTGAGTACTTGGCAGCTGCCATGTACTTATAGTAATTGCACTATCCTGGGGTCATGTGATCACCACCTGTAATTTTTCCATCTGGCTTCTGACAAGAAAAGTGAATGGGGGAACCCAGATTCACTTCACAATCGCACAATTTACTTAACAAGTGCAGCAACTGGGGCAAAAAAGGTCATAAATTGCGGTACAACTCACTTAACTGTTTTGCTTACCAGCAGAAATTTGGGGCTAAATTGTGACTGTAAGTCAAGGACTATCTCCCTATTTTACATTTCAGTGATTAATGTTTTGAATTTAAGAGCAAAGAAATTTAAATCCAAACTATAATGAACAGGGGGATTAGTGAGGATTGTAGATCTGAAGAGATAATTGGCTACTTGGCTATCAATTATGGTTTAATGCAGTTTTCTTCAATCTAATACTCTCCAAATATATTGGGAGTAACATTCCTAGAATATTCAACCAGCATGGCCATTTCCCATGTAAAATAGAAATTCTGGGTGGTGCAATATAACATAGCATCAGTTTGAGAAATCTGATTTAGTGATAGGACATAGCTTTCTTTGTTTTGGGATCAGGTTATTTCTCTTTGTTCCACAAAACAGACTTCCACTTTATATTAATTGAAATCTACATGGTGTGCAAATTGAATAAACAGGTTTACACTATTGCACTGATCAGAAACACTGCACTCACAGAGGCTTACAGCACTCTTAATAGTGATTTGTGGACATCTGAAAATGATTTTAAAAATGGATGAAATCTTAACAAGATTGTCAAATGTAGCAGCATTTAGAGAAATTGAAATTTCAATTAAGGTTATTACATTATGTAGTTCAAGAATTCAAAAATGAGACCTGTTTTAATTATCAAAGAGCTTAGTCAATTAAAAAAAACTTCATATGGGAACTACATGCAGAACCAAAGTTATTTGGACTGCAAAGCAATTCTACTTGGAAGGATTTCTAGAGAGAATGCTGTTCCCTTAGAAACAGAAAAAGAACATCAAGACAAAGTATGCTTCTTTCCTTCCACATCCATCTGGTTTGAAAAGCAAAGAAAACAAAAACTAGAAACTCATTTTGGGATACCATTTCATTTTGGTGATTTATTCAAAAGAAGCAGGCACATCCAAAATAACCAACAGATGTTGAATATAAATGTGCAATGTATATTTTTAAATACACCACATCAATATCCCATAAAAATTTCCTATACTATCACATTTTCAAACGTACAGAGGAGAAAAAAGTTATACACAATTCAAGTATTCCAAAGGTGCTTTTTCAAGAGGCAACTTGTATATATGCCTGTGGAGATATTATGTCCCACCATCCAATTTGTAAAAGAACAGCCTACATATCTTACTGAAGTTAGCATATAATTTTATGATAGCAGACTTCCAATATTTGAAGAATTGTCACAGACAAGAGAGGGTCAACTGTCCAAACCACTTGAAAGCAGGACAAGAAGTAATGGATAGAAATTTATCAAGGAGAGAAGCAACCTAGAACTAAGGAACAATTTTTTGTGAGAACAAATAACCAGTGGAATATCTTGCCTCCAGAAGTTGTTGGTGCTCCATCACTGGAGGTTTTTAAAAAGAGATTGGATAACTATTTGTTTGGAATGGTATAGGGTTTCTAAGCTTGAATGCGGGTTGTACTAGAAGATATCCAAGATCCCTTGCAACTGTTATTCTTTATTATGTAAGTTAATACAGCCATTTCTATTGATTTTGATGGCTCTGACTTACAATTCTTTAATGGCTATTGATCAAGGATAACATTGTTGTATATACTGAGACAAAAACATTTGTAAATATGGACTGTTGGATACTCTTTCTACATGTGCAATGTCCATTAACACTAATAGACAATAGACATTTATGGAATTAATTGCCTTCCAATTAAAAGTGCAAACTTTGTTAGGGGCATTTGAAAAAACTAGGAATGGACAAAATAGCTTCTGCTATGGAAGTTTTTTATTTCAATGTTTGTATTACTGCATTTAATATATTTTAATATAATTGTTTCCTCTCCCCATTCCTTTTTAAATTTTTTTTTCTTCTGATGAAAAAAAGAATGTTTCCTATCTAGAAAGCCAATTTGTGATTTGGCTTTTGTAGAGAAAGCTTCATTTGACTTTTGTAGAGACAATTGTTTTCCCCAGAAGCATTTCTTCACCAAGTTCAGTTTCAATCATTTTCCCTTTACAGTTAAATATTATTTCTTAATTGACTATATAATGAAAAAAGTAAGCTTAAGAGTATGATTTGTCACTTTTTTTTTGGTCTCACATGTAGTAAGAAGTAAGAAATAAATAAGTTATCTCTTCACCCCTTATCAGTGTTTTGCTCTAGTGCCTTTGGCTTCTTATGTACAGAACAATGTTCCTAAATTAAAGACATATCCAGGTTTAATTTTAGAGTTTGATCACATATAACACAAAAAGGACATTGGACTAGGATGGACTGAATAGAATTACCTCTCCCTATAATTACAAGGCAAACCAAACCCATTATGGGCCTTATTCTAGTAGGCTCCCACTCTATTACAACTCTGAATACATTTTTGTGTGTGTGTATGTGACTTCAAGTCAGTGTTGACTCTTAATGAGTTCTGAATGACAATGTATTGCTTCCTGATTGCAATCCGTTACAAATGTACAATATTTTTGATGCTCATGTTCCTTTGAATTACATACTTATGACATGAAAAGTGATAGTTGGACTGTAAAAATGAAATTTCCATGCCCTTCCTATTATTAAGAGATAAAAATATATGCCCCCTATTATTCAGTGAGTTGAAGACTTAATATTACATACAACTTATGAACCAGTTGCTTATAGACAGATAATTATAATGAAATATGGAAATCCTTTACTGCAGATATTATATGAAATATGTATGTATGTATGTACGTGTTGCTAATGTTTTGCCTTTTGTTTTCGTCTTTTTTATTTTTCTGTTTAAATAAATGCTTTTTAAAGAAAGAGATTGGGAGGAATATAAATAGTGAAAAAACGAATGAATATTCATGAGTACAGTTGGGAAAAGCTCTGAGGAGCCACAAAAACAGTTTTGGGAATCATGGCTTATTGCAGAGAATTTTCCTCATTTTAAACTCACTAAACAGGATAAGAAGCTTTTGATCACTTAAGAGATTTGTGTACTTTGTACTTGAGCTGGGATTAGAATACAAGTAACTCTTACTTCCAAGCCTGCATCTATCTGTTGTCATTGCTTTGCCTTTTCACATTCCATTTGGATTGTCTTACTCTCAAGTTAATTATGGATTTTACATAAGAGCACACAAAATTCACAAATATTTTGATGAAAATAACTTCATGCACAATTATAAATTAATTTACATCAACTTACATTAATATGTGAATCAACCAAATTTTGCTGTTATATGAAGTATCTATGGTTTACAGGGTTCCCCTGGATTGAGATGTGAAGCCAGGAATGAATGTGAGGTGGTCTGAAATCTAGGCACTGTTGGATGATTCCAATCCCTGAGATCCACCCAATTTTATTCCAAGGTTAACTTTAGGACAGACATAGTTCTAACCACTTTGGTGATTACAATGTTTAACAATATATGGAAATATACATAATTTTATTGGATTTTGTGGATTCCTCAATGGTTTTCATTGCTGTTGTTTCTAGTTCCCCTATTCAACCATTTATTTGGACTGCATTTAGCAGATGGAATTATATGATTCTGTCTCCTTCTGGAAGAATAATCTCAGAAGCTTTTATATCATGATCAGGCTCAATTGTTTAATAGACTGTAAGAGATGTCATCAAGGTTCTTATTTCCTGGCATAGATACATGAACCTCAAATAAAAAGCATTTTGAGTCCATATTTTCCATCTTGTACTGATAAAATGTACCAAGATAAGATTTCAAGAAATCTTTTTTGCTTCATGATTTATATAAACCTTCCAAAATTCTAATTCCCTTTTATAAATTGTTCTTACCTTTTCTAATATTTAGCTTCAGAAGCAAATTGAGGTTATGGAAAATTGAAAGAAAATCTATCAAGGTACAAAGCAAATCATCATGTGCATTTGCTTACTAATTTGGTTTTCTCACCACAGCAAAAGATTTTAATATTATCAGCTTTGCAGCTGTCTGCAGCTTATTTTGCAATTACCTGTAATAAATTTTGCATCAACTAACAACATCTACAGACTTATGGCATGTCTTTGTACATATTATTGAAATGTTATTTTTTGTGATGCCTTTCAAATCTTCCTCAAGCAATTGCATGGGATGCAGTCAACTTATTCATGCAAATGTGGCTTACTAACGCACAAACTGGTGCTCTCCAAAATTGTATGTCTAACTGTATGTGGTATGGAATAACAACTTTTGATATTACCAAACAAATCCATCATAACTATGACAGATCTATCTTGTGATATAAGGAGAATAATTAGGGAACATTCTCTATTTATTTCAATGGTGTTTTCATGATAATACAGATAATACAGATAATCAGAGTTGGAAGGGACCTTGTAGGTCATCTAGTCCAACCCCCCGCCCAAGCGGGAGACCCTACACCATTTCTGACAAGTGGCAGTCCAATCTCTTCTTGAAAGTTTCAACTGATGGCGCTCCCACAACTTCCAAGGACAAGCTGTTCCATTGGTTGATTGGACTGCCATTTGTCAGAAATGATGCAGGGTCACCCACTTGGGTAGGGGGTTGGACTAGATGACCTACAAGGTCCCTTCCAACTCTGATTATTTGTATCTGTTCTCACTGTCAGAAAGTTTCTCCTTGTTTCCAGGTTAAATCTCTCCTTGTTCAGTTTCCATCCATTATTCTGTGTCTGGTCTACAGATGCTTTAGAAAATAGCTTGACCCCTTCCTCCCTGTGGCAGCCCCTCAAATATTGGAAGACAACTATCATGTCTCCCCTGGTCCTTCTCTTTACTAGACTAGCCAAGCCCAGTTCCCGCAACTGTTCATTGTATGTTTTAGCCTCCAGTCCCCTGATCATCCTGGTTGCTCTTCTCTGTACTTTTTCTAGAGTCTCAACATCTTTTTTATAATGTGGTGACCAAAACTGGATGCAGTACTCTAGGCGTGGTCTTACTAAGGCTTTATAGAATGGTATTAGTACTTCCCTTGATCTTGACTGTATCCCTCTGTTGATACAATTTAGGATTGCATTAGCTTTTTTGGTGGCTGCTGCACACTGCTGGTTCATATTTAGCTGGTTGTCCACTAAGATTCCAAGATCCCTCTCACAGTTAGTGCAATTGAACCTGGTTTCACCCAGTCTATATGTGTACTTTTGGTTTTTCTTGCCTAAGTGTAGGACTTTACTTTTCTCTACATTGAATTTCATTTTATTAGATATGGCCCAGTCTGTCAAGATCCATCTGGATCTTGAGCCTATCTTCTTGGGTGTTAGCTATTCCTGCCAGCTTAGTATCATCTGCAAATTTGGTAAGTTCCTGTTCTATTCCCTCATCTAAGTCGTTAATGAAGATATTGAAGAGTACTGGGCCTAAGACGGAACCTTGTGGCATCCCACTGCTTACTTCCCTCCATGTAGACTTAGACCCATTAAGGACTAACCACACCTATGAGTCCACCATATCTATCATATATAATATGTATATAACTGAACTTCCCAATGTGATGCCTAGAGGGGCAATGTGCCTGCAAATATCATCTTCACAATCCTTCTCTCATGCACCTTTTAATATTTTTATGTGCTTTTAATGTTAAAAACTGGGGGAAATCCTACATGCTATAAAGTATCAATTTCATTCTAAAAATATTTCTGTCTTCCAATTATTTCCATAACCTCTTTTTTTTAATGAAAAAGAACACTCTATAGGAGAGGTGGAATAGAGTTAATATTGTAATTAACTGATAATCTATAATTGATCATATTGCCCATGACAGCTATTTAACAGACAGGTAATCTCCTCAACAGTCATTTGGTGAAATGTTTGTGCAATATTACCAAACTATCAAATGTGCTCATCAGCTGATAAATGCTGGAAACCATGGCTAAATAAATACGATAGTAGTTTGGCTCCTGTTTATGACTGAAGAAAGAAGTAAGCAGAGAAAATGCTGGAAAAACTCTACTTTTGCTATTATATCTCAGTCATTACTCTACTGATTTACAAACTTTACCATGCAACTAATTCTTACACAATTGTCCACAGGCATTCAGAGAGATTGCAGAAAGTTCTGTTCTCCTTCTGAATTTTGGTAGTGGAGAATCTATTACATCAGTCAATGCACCTACAACATATTAAGAATAATGTACCAAACGTATGAAAAACATTACACTGGAAGAATAATCACATTTTTAAAATACAGAATAAGCCCTAATTTAGTGCCCTTATCTACCTTGAAAACATGGTTAATTCCTGAATAAGAATTTTTTTTCATCATTTACTCTTCTAATGGTACAATTTACACAAGCATTAATACCCTTATTGCCATATATTATTTTGGGAGGAAAGCTATCTCTACACCCCAATTTATTGAAAAATAGTTACTTCTACGTTCCTTAAACACCACAATAAAGACATCTCACAGTTCAGTAAATGTTTGTAAATATTGCATTCCAAGCGGCTCAGTTTTCCAAGTTAAATTCATTTTTAATAAGATTATGTTCATAATTGAACTTCTGCCACATGCATTGATTTGTACTTACAAAAGGCTTTACCTCGTGCATCCATTTAATACTGGAAACATGTTAAAGTGCCAAAGCACTTATGTATAAACAAGAGAATTGAGCATTTGCTCAGTCACTCTATGTATCTGAAAGCTGCAGAGAAAGTCTCAAATATGATTTACAAATGGCAAAATGACAAGGACAGGTTTTTTTTACTGCTTTTAATTAAACAAAGCATTCATTGCATATATTCCTGATGAAGTATGTAGTAATGTTTAACTCCTTCCTCCTTCAGTAGAGACAGTGTGAGGGACAAGATCTACCTTTAAAAAAAAAAAAAAGTTCTAAATAAACCCAAAGGTGTGCAAATTGCAGGCTTTATGGAAATTGCTTACAGCATTATTTCTCAAGCTTGAAAACTTTAAGATGTGTGGACTTTGACTCACAGAATTCCCCAGCGAGAAAAGGTAGAGAAACATTGGCTAAGAGAGTGAGCCTGAAGTTAAAAAATGGTAGCGGATTAAATTCAGGATGGTTTAATTCCCCCTGCAATGATCTTCCTACCATTCCACTTAATCTTTGTACTGGGGGAAGGGAAAGAGTTATATGGGTTACAATGCAAAGAAAGCAGGCTTCTGTGGGACATCTCATGGTCCAGAGGCATTTTTGTAAATAAAACTGATGCTCTTGACTTATTTATTGTTCGTTCTAATTCTCTAGATAAAAAGACTTATGCTAATCGTTATAAAACCATAATGAACATACAGTTAGTAAATAGTACCATTATAATTAACTAAACACATTTTTAAAATGCACAATTAAAAAAACCAGTATAGATATTAGACCCCAAAAACATGGTGGAAAACTTTGGCCTTCATAACCAAGGCTAGAAGGCAGAAGGCCACCCACGTATTGGGTGAGAAGTTATTGCTGGGATTAAATCTGATCTGGTTTTGACCTCTCCAATCCTTTACAGTCCCTGGATACTAAGTGAAAACTCCTTTACTATAGGTAGAAATAGGCAGCTGTGTATCATTAGCATATTGAGCTTAATCAACCACCCCATCTTTAGGTGATATATTTCTACTTTTAGAAGTATTTTTACTAAAAGACAATCTGGTGCATCTTGAGGAGGTGCCTGTTGTAATATTGTTGCTTAGGCATTCATTAAGCTGTATACAAGTAAGAAAAAATGAACATTAACATGCCTGGAGTTTTGTAAACAAAACATAAAAAGAAGGAAAAGGACGGTTCCTAGGATCTATCAAAGAAACTGAATCATCATACAGTAACTGTGAAGTTACAAATCCTTTTATTATGCAAGCTTTCTCATGTTGTATCTAGAACCAGATTCCATATTACACAGCTGCTTTCCCCAGATTTAGCATTGTATTATTTGAACAGCTAGCTCCAAGATGTTTTACATAATAAACTGTAGATTCAATAGATTTAACCATTTTGTACAAACATCTAATGTTGAATTAACTGCATAGCATCTCAAATTAGAAATTCTAACAATTCTAACATCAGAATATTTGGATATTCTTATGAAAGGTGATATATATTGTACACGGGATCCAAAATTATGGCTGTGCAAGACCATCACTAGGCCATCAAAATGCCACAAAATAATGTATACCTTTAATAGGTGAGTTGGCACAAAAGAAAAATAAAAAATAAAAAGCCAAGAATAGAGAAAAAAAAAATCCAAGCATCAAAGTAATGCTGTTACTTTTCTCATTTAATAATGAATTCTAAAAAACTTGAAACTTTGTACATTATTTTGTGGTAGTTTGATGGCCCTAGAGTGGAATAAACTAGATGAAACTGAATGTATTAGGAAGATGAATTTTGGAAGCTCATCCTAGAGCAATCTTGCAGAATTAGCATATGCACGTGTGGTATTCAAGACAATTTTTTTTACAATTTTGAGCAATTTAAATTGAACTTTTGAAATTCATATTCCTAGTAAACTGTGTTTACATCTAGCATTTAGCACAGCCTCTTTCACAGCCAATTCATATTATAGGTTTGGACCAGGTGGTTGCATATACACACAACTTCTACTCTAACGTCCATGTTTTGACAGCGGGTTTGGAATAGAATCATACTGTTAGATTTCTCCAAATATTTCCACTACATGCAAATGTTTTTGTGGACTATGGCTTGGTTATTTATTGCATAGTTTCCACATAATGACTAATGCACCTGGCAGTATCTCTGGTACCTGATAATCTTTGGGTAGATTTCAGATGATAATTCATTTTAGAAGAATCTAGATCAAAGTTGGATTAACAGCAGAACAAACAGAAAAACCTATAATGAAATACAATTCTTGCCTGCATTCACTGGGCAAAGGCATTTTTGGTACTCCTAGTCAGACACTGCTTTTGCTACAGAAACCCTTACAAAGATTCTTATGCCTTAAGAGATTTCCTTGTTGATAGAGTTAAAATAAAAACGATTTTATTTTGTGATCTCTGGGCTTGGTTGTATTTTGCAATTCTTGCAGAAATCATGACATCAAATATTGCCAGAATGGGCGACATCTTAGGAGCCATTATGCCCTGAAAGAGGTGTGTTCATTGTTTTTGATATTTTGATGCTGAAATTTCTTTGTAATCATTTTTTAAAGATTGCACATCTTCCACAAAATGCATGACAGAAGCAGCTCCATATTTGACAAATAGAGCCTTTCTTGATTTGCAAAATTTACTCCCAATGAAATATAAACATTGCTGAGTACACTGAGATTCCAGATTGTTTCCACAAATGGAACAAGAGAAGGTAATAGGTGCCAAGTGCCACCAACATTCAGTGCAACCAGTATTCTGCTATTCTATCATTTTCTTCTCATGAACTTGGCATTTGCTAGACAAATGTCCTACCACTGAATGATGATATAGTACTTCTAAGAGGTGCCCTATTAGTACTCCATTAACTAGTGCAAATAACTAAAAAGTCACAAACATAATTGTGTTATTTCCTGTGCTGCTTTGAGGAAAACTGCATTATAGTTACAACATCTGAGAATGAACTAGGAAAAAAAAAACGTTCTGAGAGATCTGTTCTATAATTGTAATTTTCAACATGATCCTTGGTCCTATAGAAAGCATACTCTGGTAAATTTTGAATTTTTTAAAAAGGCACATTGTTGCTGCTGCTATTATTTAAGGGAAAGTATTCTGTTTGTCTCCAAGATACTGATCCATAATGTTTTCATTGTCCTTATTTTCTATTTTATTTAGGAATACAATATACACTATATACCCTACATTTGCAAGCACAGTTCACAGAATGATGTGAAAATGGGATCAAATACTCTATTGTATTAGTCATGTAGACTAGAAATAAATTGTAATCTAACAGATGAGGAATGAAGATGTTTGGAAGGTTGATGCAAATGAACCACCACCATAAATATTAGCATCTGCAGGATCAAACATCTTCGTACTTTATGAGTGGTGTTATTTTTTTAAATAATGGAGAATAGTTCTGCTAAAAAGCATTATTTTGATAATTTGTAAACTCCTTTTGAAATAATGTACTTTCTGACATTTTCTGACACAATTACCCAGCTGCACATCACAAACACAGAATACAACCTCATTAGCTGGCTATGATTGGAAATCTCAATAAATTATAAATTCATGAAACCAGAAAACTGGATGATTAATTCAAAAGCTTGGTTAAAGTAAAAATCCCAGATAAAAATAGTGGTGCTCCTGCATTCAGGATAAAGCTTTTTAATTAAAACAAAAATTTTAAAACAAAAGTTTCAAAACAAAGCAGCTTGCCAAATATCTGAAATTTAGTGATAGAACAGTATCTAGTAAACTAGGAGTCCAGTTCCTACAATAGACTACATACCACCCACTCCCTTTCTACTATCATTTGTACATCTTAAAATATGCCCCATCCCAATTAATCATCTTTAGTATATTTCCAATATATACAATATATATACATACTTATTAACTTGCTGTAGCTTTTCATCATATATAACAAGTTGAAATCATCCATTTTTTATGCTAAACACAACTACCCTGATAATTCATAGTCTAACATTTGTTAGATAGGCTAATATCATTCAGGTTCTCAGCCAACAATATGCCATCAACCACATACACAAATCCAACTAATTATGCATTCCCAACAAATACTATCACCATAACTATTTAGTCACATATATATTAAATCATGAATAGGACATTACAGATTTTTATTTTATTCTCTCTCATTGCTGAACCATTTGCGAACCATTCTCTTTTTGTTCTATATTTTGGAATACCTCTGAATAATTTTGTCTCATCTTCTACATGACATTTCTGATATGTATACACTTATCATATTTTCCTGCAGTTTTCTCTTCTGCAGGCAAAACATACTCCATGCTGTCAACTATTACTACTTTTTGCTTCCAGATTATTGTTTTGGTGCCTGATCTCTGGACATGCCCCAATTGGTCAACATCTTTCTTAAAATATAGCGCCCAGCTCTATACATAGTATTCAGGAGGAGTGATGACTTTGCTAGATGTTGACAATATACTTCTGTAGATGCAGTCTTGGGCGGGCTTGGTTTTTTTTTTTTTTTTTGCAGCTGCATCATAGTATTGGCACATTTTGAGCTTGTATTCAGATAATACTGATCTTGTTCTGTGTTAACATGTATTGCTACTAGCATAGTCTCTCCCATTCTATGCTTATGTCTATGCATTTTTCATAACTAAATAAAATATTTACATTTTGCTGGAATGTGATATGCAAATAAAATTGATTTATGGATTTTCAAGTTCACATTTATCCACAACAGTCTTTATGACATCAGTTTATATTTTCCAATATTATAACCCTTTCATTTTTAATTAAGCCTACACCCCTCTGCATACATTTTTCAAAAACATTTCACATGATCAGTCCTTCCTATTTCTCTTAATTTCATAGAAATATGTATTTATCTTTTATTCATTTCTGTGGTTAATTTTTGCCCTTTTCCATTTATTTATTTTATTTATTAAACACCATTCATTTCACTGATACCATGGCTCTGGGTGGCTTACAATTAGATTTGCTTCTAATCACAAATGGACTTACAGATATTGCCATCACCTGCATCCATCATTACTTTGGTTAGTTGAGGATTTCATTTAATATTTTTCTAATAACACTGAGAATTTGTTCAGACTCTTAGGGATTTCCATACCACATAGAGCATTTCCTGCTAAAGATAAGTGCAGTACCAGTCAGTTTGGCATATTTTGGGAATGCATCACAAGCAGAAGCAATGCTCAGTTTTACTCTAACCATATACATGTGCAAGCCATATTATTTAAAGTAGAGGCTATTATGTAAACCAGCACCAATTAGATTTGTGCACTGTACTGACACAAAAGTTTAGCATCCACCTAGCAATACAAAAATCAATATATTTTTACAAGTATTGAACAAAATTCCTACCTGTCTTACTTGTTATCTATAATGAAAAAAATGAAGCAGAAATTCAACATACATATAAAGGATGACTACAATATAAAGGTTATTAAATAATCCTTCATATCGTTCCTCTCACCTTTTCCAAAGATGAAAAGCACAAAGAGATTATGGTATGACATACCTAAAGAACTGATATCAAAAGTACCATTCATTATCATAATCATCATAATCATTTCATTATCATCACCAGCATTTTTACAATATAAACTATCTCTTTGACATGCTCTAATTAGAACTTTGCATTATATGTCTGTAGAATTTTAAGGAGGCTGAATGATTTTAATTCAATTGAAGATGATTGGTCCATAAAGCTGTGGCAGATTACAAAGGTGTTTCTTGCCAAATCTTGTATCAACTCTTGCTATACTGCTATGTTTGGAGTTTGCACTTTTGCAGAATAAAAAAATGAAATGGTAGCAGTTAACCTGTGATGCTCTACAGTACACAGATCAGGCAGTGTAAATAATTCTTAATTTTTTACTTGTCACTAATGACTTCTATTGTCACTAGCAATTTGTAACATTGTCCTTGCC
Source organism: Pseudonaja textilis (assembly GCF_049901715.1). Classification (NCBI taxonomy): domain Eukaryota; kingdom Metazoa; phylum Chordata; class Lepidosauria; order Squamata; family Elapidae; genus Pseudonaja; species Pseudonaja textilis. The sequence continues at coordinate 35,687,622 of NC_141990.1, read as the reverse complement.
AGGTTTCCAAGTAATGAAATCCATTTTAAAAAAGTATAAAACAAAGTCCATCTTCCAAGACAATTGCTTTTATTTAGGAAAGCATCAAATTGGCAAAGTCCATGGTAATTCCGGATCTGATGCAACCCAGAATTACCCCACAATATTAGAAACAACTCCCCAAAGTCACATTCTCCAATAGAACTAATTCAATGTTGCTTGATGTCATAAATCTCCACCTCAAGGGGCCTAAGCATGGACAGCTCATTTTCACAGGGGAAGAAGAATACCTAGCCTAAACAACTCTCTCTCTCTGCACTCCTCCCCCACCTTAGGTATGTGGCAAGTCCGAAACCCTTCCCCCCATGATTGCCACACAGAAAGTAAGAAAAATAATACATGCTGAGCCTAACTAAAATGGCTACACATATGTCAATTCAGGCTTGACAGTCTCAGTATCTTTGTGACAACATAAAGCCTACTTGCATGGATACATAGCTGGATACATTTTCAGTTATTAGGGAGGAATCTAAACCAGTCAGGTTTTTTAAATGAAATCTACTTAAAATGGACCATCCACGAATATATTGCTAACTAATACCCCATTTTTTCCCCAGACCTTGAGATAATGAATGCAATTCAGCAGCAAAATGACCAGTTCTATACCAACCACACAAAAAATTAAGGAACAGAATGGAAGTAGGAGGCCTCTTGGAGCCTTTGATTCCATTGCTACCATTAACTCCTCCAAAAACTCAAGTAAAAATACAGAAAAAAACCAGCTTCGCCATTCCCAGGAACACCAATAAAGATTGGCAGGTAGAAATGGAACCCTTCAATCTTTTGTGTTATATGATTGTCCTTAATAATAGAACATACAGATTCTGACAAATTTGTGTTACAAGTTTTTGTTTACACTTAGCCTAGCAAGGATATAAAGCTGGCTGGTTTTTTCCTTGGAGTTCACAGTTTGTTCCCCTCAAGCTGCAGCATTTTGGTTTCACAAAATTCTAAGGCATTTTCAGAATTATGAGGGACAGTTTAATGTAGTGATTAAGGTATCAAGCTAAAAACCAGGGGACTGTGAGTTCTAGTCCCATCTTGTGTTCAAAGACAGCAGGGTAACCTTGGGCTAGTTGCTTTCCCTCAGCCCTAGGAAGAAGGCAATGGCAAACCACTTCTTAAAAAACTTGCCAAGAAAATGCAGACTTGTCCAGGCAGTCTCCAAGAATCTGACACAAATAAATGGAAGAAATTGGGAATAGGTACAATTGGCCTGGAACCATTAGTATAACTTTCACTGAACAGTATTCTCAATATTATAGTATGATAATATTTTTTAAAAACGTTGATGCCAATATATTACATGTTTGAAATCATGCTATTTATAATTTTTGGAAATGTAACTGCTTCTCTAAAGGCTGTATTTTAACTTTTCACTTGTATCCTGGTGGTTTTGTCCCTGTTGGGCCTGTTTATCTATATCCCCAAGTCCTGATGTAATTTTTTTTAAATGAATAAATTTCTTTGTTTCTGGGTCCTTTAATTAATTTTCTTTTCATTTTCTTGGGTTTAAACAATATGGCTAGCCATGTGCAACTTTCTGCAGGTAGTCTTCAACTTAGAACTATAATTGAGCCCAATATTTACGTTGCTAAGTGAGAAATTTGTTAAGCAAGTTTTGCCCCATTTTACAAGGTTTCTTGCCACATTTGTTAAGTGAATCACTACAGTTGTTAAGTTAGTAACACAATTGTTAAATAAATCTGGCTTCCCCATTGACTTTGCTTGTTAGAAGGTTGAAAAAGGGGATTACACGAGCCTGGGACCATAAAATGAACCAGTTTTCAAGCATCCAAATGTAAATCATATGGCCATGGGGATGCTACAATGGTCATAAGTGTGAAAAATGGTCATAAGACACTCTTTTCAATGCCTCAGATATTTTTCAAGGGACTCATCTAGCTTCTCCTTACTTTGGAAGTCTTTTGCAATTTTTCTTTTGCTTATAGAGATCAAATCATTCTCCACTTCTACTTCAACAGCCTTATAATTTAGAAGATTTTAGAAAGGCCCAGCAGTCTAAAGCAGGGGTGTCCAACCTTGGCAACTTTAAGACTTGTGGACTTCAACTCCCAGAATTCCTCAGCCAGCAAAGCAAAGCTGGCTGAGGAATTCTGGGAGTTGAAGTCCACAAGTCTTAAAATTGCCAAGGTTGGACACACCTGGTCTAAAGTCTTCCTGTCAAATTCCTAAATTTTCCAACTTTCTATAGTTCCTTTCCTTGCAATCTTTGACCACAATTTTGCCTGTGTAAATTTTCTCACCTTTAACGTTCATATTTAACAACATCAGCAGCCCTCTTCCTCATTCGTGGTATTGACTGTAACTATCTCATCGCCAGAATATGGAATTTTCTTTGAATTTAAATACTGTTATGGATATTGTAAGTGGCAAAGAATTCTATGCTGATGATTAAAAGTGCATGGGAGAAGAATGTGCATAAACCAAGCAAGCTGCCAAGATTGAGGCAAAAAATTAGGAAGGAGGAAGGAAGGAAGGAAGGAAGGAAGGAAGGAAGGAAGGAAGGAAGATTGATTGATTGATTGACTTCCTGAGATGGAATTGATCAGTAGAAAACCAAGAGAGTAGGAGGAAGAGATAGGGCACCAAGTGAAGGTAGACAATAAAGAACTAACTTCTAAAGAAGCAGATTCAGCAGGCTGGTAATTCCCATATATGAAATATGTTCTTCCTGGAATAGGTTTGGAAATATGTTCTTAGATGTAATGCATCTATATGTTCTAGATGTAATGCATAAAGTAACTTGTTACAGTATAGACGTAGATTTCTGACTTGTTTCATTTTGAATGCAGGGATAATTCTACAATGTATTTGGTTTCAGTAGAAGAAATCAGCCAACAACATGAAATAGGAACGTTCATTCCAAAGGCTGAATTTCCTAGGGAAAATCTATTGCAAATGAGAATCTAATAATGCTTACCTGAATATTTCTACAACTCATTCATTCTTGGTATACTTACCTGAAATATTGTTTATTTTTTAATTTTCTATTTCATATACAGAAGAGAAAAAAAGGAAAAAACAAAACATATCTCAAAAGAGAAAAAGGAATAAGAAATAGCTGCATATGAAAAATGCATCCTGACATATTTTGTTTTATAGACTTAGCTGTTGCAGAGGAAGGAATCTGGATCAGGAATAGCAAAGGGAAAAAAAAATCTTTCCTCCATTTAATGCAGTCTCAATAAAATCTTCCCTGGCAATTTTCCTCAGTTAAAGCTTTGAGGGGTATATTCATTCTTTGCAACAAATTACAATTCAATCCCAATTCTGGCCATTGGCAATTTTAAAGCAATGCAATGTAAAACAAACAAACAAAAATTCAAATACACATATCATGTAACTTTAATGTAAAAGGTATTTTGGTTCTTATTTATCTGGATTCTGGATAGATCCAGTTTATATGTAACATTGCCCTGAGCATTTGAAGGAAGTTATCCATAACTGAAAATGGGGGGTGGGGACCAAAATGTGGCATATACATAAACAAATAAGCATATTTTTCAAAGTGTATTTGAAACCATTTACCCAAAGAAGGCAATAAATGATAATAGTATGAATCAGTAAAATAGAAAAGATAAAAAAGAAAGCATATATATTCCTAAAACCAGTTTCATCACCACCTTGTATCACAACAATAAATTATCTGTAAAAGAACAATTACAAAAAAACATTTAAAAGAACTGTGCCACCCTCTTCTTGAACTCTAGTTAGTATAACTCTCCAAATTATCAGATAGTCTGGCTATCATTCTAGCTAAAAAAATCTGGAAGTCAGAATCCAAACACCAATGGAAAGCAACAGTTTGGGAAGGCTGAACTATACCATAGCTACAAAAAGTTTCTAGAGAAGCCAAATGGTAAACAAGATCCTGTAAGAGAAAGATATTGGTTCGTTGAACATTCCTGAGGAAGACCTTCTACACATTATTTTACAAGCAACCTCAACAGTAAAAACAGCTTGCTTTCAGTTTCCTCTGTTGATAATGCAGTCAATGGAAAAGGAAAAAAAAAATCTAGCACATTTATCACTGCAGGTAATACCTGAAATGAAAAGCTTAGTATTCAAGTCTGCAAAATTGCAAAAATGCCTTGATGTTTCAAAAGAGAAAGGTATTTTTTAAAACCTAAAATACCACTTGTGTTTGATGAGAAACATTTTATGTAATTTGCAGAATCAGAATAAAATGAAAAGATGCACCAATATTGGAATAGTCTTCTCATGGGGAGGAAAGACAAAAACAAAATGTCTATGCAAAGCATACACATGGTGAATAATTTCTTCCCCATTGCTCTCTTTCTATGGGTAGGAGGGCATTTTTCTTTCTCTGCTAGGAGAACATTCAGTCAATCATCAGACATCTATAACCATGATGTCGGGCTCTACATTTTACCAGTGTCCTGAAGCCTGGCACTACAGCTGTGCCTTGGAGCTGTGAATCCCTGATAGCTGTGAATCCCTGATAGCTGTGAATCCCTGATAGCTGTGAATCCCTGATCTGCACTTGCAGTCAGAGTCCAGAAAAACATTGCCTCTTGATTTTGACAACTGTAGACATTAGCTCTGGAGTGCACAAAAATGGAGCCCACCTCAGTCTTAATAATTAGAGCATGTATAATCTGGAAGCAGTCTGCCTGCATCCTGCTGCCCTGCCATCTCACTTACAAAAGTAGATGGATTTAATGCTCTCGTTCTGCCAATTAACTCTGCATTAACTGGCAAGGATCTTCTCTGATGGAGGATTGGGGTGGAAGCAATTCAATTTCCATGGTGACCTAACCTCTTCACCTCTTCTTCTCACAGTTGTTAGCTGTGTCAAATTATCACGCCCAAGAGATCCAAGATAAATGGCTATTAGGAAAACTGTGATGAGAAATGGCAACATTCTTAGGCATAATATTTTTAGATAGAAACTCAACATGGATAGAAGTTTTTCAGAACAAGAGAACCCAGTAATTTAACCTAATCTCTCTCTGCTAATATCATCATTTCTACCCCCTTGACAAAATTGTTCCAAAATCAGTAAAACTATATTTTTAAAATAATACTACTACCACTGTAATAATAGAGCTGTGAAGCTTCTGCAGCACATTATGCACAATTAAAATGCCTGACCTCACAAAACCAAGCTCACAATTAACTTATAAAAGACTGAGAATACTTTTGCCCAGTACCAGAAAACAGCTTGCTCAAGTCACAAAGAGGATTAATATTGGGGTACAATTTCAGAGAGAAACTTGGCAGAAACTTCTGTACTGAAATAAAAGCTAGATAAATTTCCATTTCTCATTTGAAAGCCCTTCTTCAAAATCAAAATAAAGAGCTAAAAAGCAATCCATATGAATTGTAATGGATTAACATTTCCCCCAAAATACCAAGGCACATGTTCTAGTGAATATATAATTATACAGAGCTTTCAAGAGATATGAATCATTTACCCTTCTAATAACAGAGGAGGTGGAAACATCCCCCCCCCCACACACAAACACACCATTTATTCTCTCTGTGGTGATCCTTTGTTTCTTTCCTTCTTCTTCCCAATACATCTTTTGTCTTACATTCTCATCTCTTATCATATGCTTGTCTCCTTATGTAAATGAGCTTGCTATCACTCTCCTGGTACACACAAGCTACATAGAACATTCAACCCCTTTCATTCTTATTGGCATAAAAAAGATTGTGAAAAAGCAAGGCAATATTTCCATAGCAGTCAACATGCACATACATTCAGCACAAAAATGGTTTTCACACATAACTGATGCCTGACTTCAAAATCAAAGAATGATTCTAGAATAATTTCAATACACAACAATCAATGCTTTGAAGGTTTGTTAGTATCATTTACACATAAGAAACAAATAGTTAAATCTCTTTCCCCCACACAATACAGAAAAGTCCCACATTGTTATAGGATGCAGATTCCCCCCAACTGAGAAATATATCAGCAATTTCAAAAAAAATGCTCTTTTGCATTATTTACCATTCAATGTTAAACAACCAAAGGCAATTATTCCTTTGCATTAAAAAATAATGCACGTATATTTCATTGCTCGGTAAACAGTCACAAAGAAACAGGAACAAATCCACATATATACACACAACATGCAAATCTGTGCTCCGAATCATGCACACTCAGAATTTAAGCATTTTTAAACTAAAATAATCACCAGGTCATTAATAACAAAATAACCTAGCAATTATTGAAAAAGTCTGTTCCCCATGCTTGCATTGATTCCTTCTTTCCCTTTTCCAAACATGCAAAAATTAAAGACACATACACATGAACACAGAAACACACAAGCAATGGATTAGAAAAGCAGCAGATAAAGAGAATCAAAAGCATCAGGGTTTAAAGTGCTATTCTCTTGAACGTAAAAAGATCCTGAAATTGAAAAGCTGATCGCGTGCAGAAATTTGAACTCCTGATTTTAATGGCATGCAATCATCAAGGAGACAATTTCTAATTCAAATAAAAGCAATTTTGTTTAAAAACAATAATTGGTACAAATGATTTTCCTTCTCCTTTTTTATTTTTTATTTTTTATTATTATTTTTTGCTTTTCGACTAACAGTCTCTTAAACCCTGCATGCTGCAGTGCTTAGCCTCTGGTCTGCATCGGCCGTGAGAGAAGAAGGCTACCTGAGAGGTTTCACAGTGCCATCTCTTATCCATGTCTGCCTGGCTACCCTGCGTGCTTATAGCTTTTTTCTTAATTCTTAATGGAAATCCTAGGAAATTTAGTCCATCCTCTGAAATCAATACTGGTGACAGGAGAGCTCCCTGACTCAGTGGGAGATCAAGATGATAAATTGTCTGCGCATCAGCCCGGCCTATCAGTGCTCTGCACACAGATGGAAGAGGAAAGGGGGGAAAAACACAGAGAAACAGCTCCGTTGGTCACATGCTGTGGAAAAGCCAATGGACAAATCGCTTCTGCAGTAGAGGATGCTGCAGTTTCTTCTGCGGATGAAAAGTGCTGCGTTTCACCATTGGGTACCACTCTAGTCAGTCTGCTCTCTCACACTCTCTTGTTTTTAGATTTAAGGAGTAATGCTGTATATTTTCATAATAGAGCCACCCTCCCCACTCAGATTTTTCCTTACAATGAAAATGTAAAAATGTGATGGTGTGGAGAAAAGGGAGGATAGAGCAATAAAGTCCCTCACTGTGATCCCACTTAAACTGTTTTGATCTATTCCCCTTCAGATGATTACTGTGTTTTGCCTCATATTAATTTGCAGCCTTAAACAGAACAATTAGCACACAGCCCTCAATCCAGGATGCCTCGGAAAAGCCTCCTGACTGTAATTATCTTTTTTTTTTAAAAAAAATAACACCCAGGCTAATCAATGGCATTTGCAGTGTCCGTGTTATGCTCTGTAATTAATGTTATTTGAACAATGAATCCATAAAGACAATGAAGCAATATAGAGAGATACATTACAGAGATGCTGCTGTGCTAATGAGAGCTGCAAAGTTTTAAAAGATTCATGCCCAACTAGGCTAGGCATGTGATTTTGAAGGGGGAGAGGGAACAAAAGAAAGAAGCTCCAGCAATGTTTTCAAAGCCTCTTGCACATAAGTAGGTCAGCAAAGAGAAACAAAAGAAGGATCTATGTAGCCTGGGAGACTTCCCCAAAACCGGAGAATCAGCTAATCAGATAACCTATGAATAGTGTCAGCTGATCAAAAGACGTAGACCAACAAGATACAGATAATGAGGTTACTGCCACATATAATATTTGTATTATTAGCAAACACTAATTTACTGTTAACGCTATCCTGCCCAGATAAAAATATCAACAACTGTTTCCCAAAAGAATAAAGACCCAGCTGGAAGGCTTTTTGCAAACAAAGCACATCTGTTATTATTCATCCATCAGCAAATCAGATATATAATATGATTCTTCCTCATGATATATCACATCAGCTTTGTTAGGGTTAAACAAAAAATACAGATGATCCACATTTAATAACTGCCTTGGATAGTGACTATTCACAAAAACAATTGTAATAAATTTATTTTCCAACAAAAGTGCCCATTTAGGACAACAACAAATCTTTATAACAAAATATCTTTATAGGAAACATACAATAAAAATCTTCAGTGTAAAACTGATTAAGTTTTGGCCAGTTTCAGGCAGCAGCTACCAGTCAGGCAGGGTTCTGGGATGGTTCTAATCAGCTAATTAAGGTCACAGAGCTGAGTTTGTTAATTTGCTAATAATACATTTAGGGAAGTGCTGGGCTGTGGAGAAAAACAGCTCAGGAAGAGATAGGTCAGGGGTATCAAACTCAATTTCATTGAGGGCCACATCAGGGTTGTGCTTGACCTGGGGGTGGGGTGGGGTGGCCGGCGTGGATATGGCCAGCTTGATATCACTCATGTCAGGGCACCTGGGGGGATCCACTGTCTCTGACAGAGGAAGGTAAGACCAGGAAGAGTACCAAACCACTGTACTCCACAGGAGCCTTGCTGTCTGCTTGTGGCCAAGTACTAAGGCAGGACGGACGGACCTTCCTTCCTTCCTTCCTTCCTTCCTTCCTTCCTTCCTTCCTTCCTTCCTCCCTCCCTCCCTCCCTCCCTCCCTCCCTCCCTTCCTTCTTTCTCCCTTCTTTTTCCTTCCCTCTTCATTTTTCTTTCTTCTTCTTTCCCCTTTCCTTCCTTCTCCTTCTTTGCTCTTTTCCCATCTTTCCTTCTTTTCCTTTGTCTTTCCTTTCCCTTTCTCCTTTCCTGTCCCTTCTTGGATGCTCAAATGCAAAAGGGGAAACATTTCTCTTCTTGCTTTGTTTTGCTCTTAGTTTGTTTTGCTAGCCCTCTGTCAGTGAAAATTGCAGACATTTTTGGCTTGGACAGCTCCTGAAGCCCTTTGCCAGTCCTGTTTTTGGCCTGGACAGCCTCCTGAAGCTCTCTGCCAGCAAAAACAGAGCCCAGAGGGTACGTGCCCTGGATGGTCTCCTGAAGCCCCCCGGGCACTGCTTTCACTTGCAGGGGGCTTCAGGAGGCCATCCAGGCTGAAAATGGGGCCTGGGAAGACTGCGAGGTACTGCAGGCCAGTCTTTCTGCATTTCCACTGCTGCCCCCACAGGCCAGAATTAAGCATCCAATGGGCTGGATCCATTCCTCGGGCCTTGAGTTTGACACTCTGAGATAGGTTGTTTAGTAACCATTTTGCTGAAACCAATTGCACCACTGGATGAGGATCTCTAACAAAATAGTCACTATATAGAGAAATCAATCTGCCAACAAAGATCTCCACAGAAGATCTTTGTTGCATTGATAGATAAATTTGAATCTTAATCTTTGTCCAGCTGTTGTAAAACACACTAGTGCAGGGTATCAAACTGGCAGCCCACAAGCTGGATGTGTCACCTGCAAGTCATGTCCACCCCAGCTCTGTGAAGGGGAAATGTCACGATATGTCACATGATGGCAACGTGATGCCACAAGTTTGCCCCCTCCCTACACTAGTGCCTGTAAATCTCATGAACACCCATGATGTTGAATCAAAATACTGCATTCTGATATTAAAGCCAGTAAATGTTTCCAGCATTTTTAACTTTACATTAACATACAATTTTCTGATATGTTAATCCATCTACTCTAAACTATCAGAGCTATGATGCACTCGTAATCTTATGGTAGACTTACAATATTTTTATAGTACATAATTTTCTTTTTACAAGTCAAGGATGTCTCAGAACTATCACTTTATATTGACTTATATGATATCCCACTTAATGTGGAATTTTGTGGAATAGGCACAAATTTGGATTCTACATTCAGAGGATAAACTCCACATTTTCAACATTGTTTTGTGGGATTTTGTTTTTAGTAGATTTAGTAGATTGTAATTTTTTTATATGAAAAGGGATGATGATAGCTCTTTCCTAATACATTTTATGGAGGAAACAAATCCATTTCTGTGTGCTTTTCAATGGACACCTTCTTTCACTTATTTGCCAACAATCAATTTTACGGTCCTTCAAATATAAACCAATGCACATGCATGCATCTCTTGGAAGACACATAAGTGATTTATAAATATCTTTAAATCTTCCCCCTGACATAACTACAAATACATACCATACATAAAAAGCCTGTATTTTGTTGTCATTACTGTTTCCCCCCCACTTTTTTGTTATGGTTTTAAATCTTTGAACAAGTGAAGCAGTTGTAAAATGATCAAAAAAACCTCCAATCAATTAGTATTTTCAAACAGAAACCTTTTCATTTCATTGAAAAAACAATGAAAAAAAATTCATAATCTATTTCCCTTCCTCCATTTTTTTAGGGAGAGGGGGCATAAAGCAGAAGCAAGCTTTAGAAAAACTCCAGGTTTTCCTCTCAATGTTTCTGGGAACTTTTTACATATCACATATCCTTGTTATGTTCCCATTTGAGTTTACCATAGTTGTTGTAAAGTTGAGATGGATTATTCCAGCCATTCCTGAAATGTTCTGAATTTGAAGAGTCACAGTCTGGTTGAACTTGAATCGTCTATTCAGAGCTGCTTTAATTTCAAAGCATTCTTAGGGTGGTTAGAGCAACCCATTTCAAAATTATTTTCCAACCCTTAAAACAAGCATTGAGCTTTAAAGGTTTTACATTTTAAATACTTCAAATAGCCCAACTAATATATAGATAACATATTTAGTTCACAAGCTTATGTTTGCAACATAATATATAAAAAGTGCAATCTTGTTTTACTTTTTAACTCTCAAATTCAACAAATCACCTGACAGATTTGCAAAACAAAAGACAAAACAAAACAAGGAAACTAACCATTTTTCCCAGTTCCAACATATATTTACAGATCTATTTCTTTTTAACCAATTTTTCTTTATCTAAAAATCTGTTGAAGTCACAATATTGTTAATATAGTTAGTGCCTTACAGGTTACGGTGAAGGAAAGGGCACAAATACAAAATGGCATCAGTTTTTAACAATGTAATAAGAATTAATGAAGGACGAAGAAAAAAGTACAAGTGGCCTATTTTCTTATATTTTTGGCTGGCCTTTTGGAATGATGCCTAGTTCTGATCCACTGATGTTGTTCCAGATAAGTGACAGCCATTAATTTCTTTTACTACCCTTGGAGTTTCTATTTCAAGACAAAAATTTAACTCCCTGAAGCTGTGTTTGAAACCAAGACAAGGACTTTGTAGCCAGATTCTTGTTAACTCTGTGAGGCTTCACAGGTCTGTGGGAGTAACTAGTCTATTTGCCAGTTCTTCTACTTGTCCTTCCTGAGAAACCTGCCTCTGATCACTGTCTGCATTTTTTATGAGTGCCTTAGGCTTTCACATCCAGGTGTTTGTGTCAGAAAAGTCAATACGGAAGTCACAACCATGTGATCAAACTCCTATTCCTTTTTAACCTGCATTGTGATAGCATACATCTTTCTCACAGTGGTTAGATTATAAGAAGAAAACAAAGTCCCTGAAATCTCTTTAAAATGGTGATTTTGGCATGTCCAAGTAGTTATCAATTAGACATCAGTCAGCTTACCTTTGCTGCCTTTAGCAATATTCATTATATCTTGGAATTTCCAAATTTGACAGGTAATCATTATATGTTTAATTTTGTAAAACAATGCATTTTCTATTGCAAGAAGTAACAATATCCTTCATGGACTATATTTATTTATTCCCATTTTTAGGTGTTACCAATAATGCCTAACAGATTCCACTCAGACTGGATATGATACTAAATATTATATTAGCTCTATTATATTAGACACTATTATATTAGACACAAATAAACTTCTGAATTTATTTTTAGGGAAGGAAATGGTCCTTGTTCCCTTGAACAACTTCAACAGAATGGTACAGTGTGCCTTTGGTTTCAGAAGACAGAGAATCACCAAGTGTCCCTGACTGTTAACAGACTTCTCTCCTCTCCTCTTTACAACTATATATAGAGAACTTTTCATAATAATATGCATTAACCTGTGAGTATGGCTCCCTTCATGCAATTATTTTCTTGTCATGGAATGACTATTGCCATACTTGTTATGAAATCAAACATGGAAACATGTAATAAAATAAACAGCAGCAAAATCACAGCAACACAAAATCTCTATAATCTGACCAATATAAACCTGGAATTTGCAATCTGGCTGTCTATCAGCCATCCATAAGTCTTGGACAAAGTAAACTTGATGAAAAAGATGATGGTGATGAAATGAAAGTTATGGCCAATCCTACAAAGAGAACTGCATCTAGCAGTCTTGCCTGGTCAGTTCTTGGATGGGTGATCACCTCGAACCACTAGATAGTTAAACTGAAGGAGTATCATAAAAGTAGGCAGTGGCAAATCACTTCAATTCATGATAAAGAGCCTTGGTGGTGTAGTGGTTAGAGTGCTGTACTGCACGCCATTTCTGCTGAGTATCGGCTGCCTGCAATTTGGAAATTCAAATCCCACCAGGCTCAAGGTTGACTCAGTCTTCTATCCTTTTGAGGTGGGTAAAATGAGGACCCAGATTGATAGGGCAATATGCTGACTCTGCAAAACTGCTTAGAGAGGGCTGTAAAGCACTATAAAAGTTTAAGTGCTATTGCTATAAATCACTTGCTTTGGGGTACTGGGCACTGTTTGGAGAATGTTGTTAATTGTTTTTCTTATGTGTTTATTGTTGTGGCTGTGAGCTTTCCCAAGTTATGGATCATAACTTGGGAAAGGCATGTAACTTTCCTAAATAAATACATATATAAATCAGGATAATTTTCTGTAGGCTATACCTACATATAACCCAAACACTTTGGTGAGATGGGCAACATAGATATTTAATCATAAATAAAAATAAAAAATAGAATGGATCCCACTTGATAAAAAAAAAGTCCACAAAAGAGACCTAAAACAAGATGGATTGATGACATCAGCAAGTATTGCAGGCCCAATTGGCAAAAAAAATGCTTAGGACCATATTGGTTGGAAATATACGAAAGAGGCCTTCATTCTGCAGTGGATAGACAATGGCTAAAATGATGATGATAAAAAAAAAAATAGTTGTGTGGGGAATACCAACTCAGTAATTTTGGTTAGGAAATGTATTATTTATTTTAAATTCATGTGTATTGAAACACAATTAAAGAGCTCATTGAAGATGACTCGTAAAATTGTCTGTATGATTTAAATACGTTTTGTTGCTATAAAAATATTTTATTATGGCTTTCATTGAAAAGAATCTCAAAGCAGCAATTCATTAAAAGTAAAGGTTATGTTAATAACTGATGAAGGCCAACATAGAACTTTTATTAAGAGATAACAAAGATATGTTAAATGTTGGAGCTTGGCAGACTGCAGAGGACAGGTCACTGTACAGAATAGATGCCAGTGGGCCTTCTTCAGTTAACCTTAAAAGCAATTAATGACAAGGAAAGGAGGACCTTCCCCATTTTCCAAGAAAATAATCTCATTGGAGATATTTTTCAAAGGAATATTGTCCTGGTTATGTGTATGCAATATAATGTTGTAACCCAAATAGAAGAGGGTCAGGGCTTATGTCACTATGTAGCTTGCACATTCTGACTCCCATGTCACCCAGCAGGTGCCTTGTACAGTAGTACTGTGATACTTTATTGTTTCAAAATTTGTCGAATTTGGCACTTGACACACTCTGAAGCAAAAATCTTGTCCCGATACTCATCCTTCTCCTGGTACTCAATGTCCAAGGTAGAACTTGCTGTTGTCAGTTGTCTTATGACTCAATACTTCTTCTAGGATAAAGAACCACATTGTAAGTCATGTGGTTTGCTTGGTATTTGTTGTTTTTAGTACTCATTGTGCCTCCCAGGACAAATCCCAGATGAGTATCAAGGTACCACTGCATTGATTTGTGAATAGGGTCACATATTAATATTAAGACTCTGAAGATAGCTTGGTGACTGACCAGAAGAAAGAAAAGAAGCCAAGCCAGTGTATAATTATTTCTGTAAATAATAAGTTTTACAAATATTATAATATAAATAATAAAAATAATCTATATATATAAAAGCGAAATACCACACATGCATCATCACAAAATCTCACACAAAGCCTACAAACTTGAAATTAGGCACATATGTTCCTCTTGGCTTCTAGGTGCTCACTAAGAAAGGATTTTTCGAAATGACCATCAGAGCATTAGTATTTCGTATATTATTATTAACATGCTGTGATGCTAAGGAGTTCTATTCCTCTCCACACCTGAAAAGAAATCTCTTCCAAATGCAAAACAAAAGCAGAGGAGAGGAGTTTCAGTTTCAATTTTAGTTTCACAGCAGCAACTAGCTAAGCCACGCCCAGGCTCCTTACTGTCTCCTTCTTGTTCACACAGCAAATACTGCTTCAGTTTCCAAACAGCCCTCAACTTTCTCACACACTGACAGGATGAGAGCCAGATGAATACCAAGGGATGCTGGTAGGCAGGGGCACAATTTCCCCCCTTATTTTCCTGTCCAAAAACTAAGCCCAATCACAGTTTCGTAGTGAAGCATGGGTATAGAGCTAGTATTTCTATAATAAAAAGTTGAGAGAATTTCTGCATCATGTGGGCAATGTACTACTTATTAAAATAATTGATAATAAAATCAATCAAGCAGAAAACAATATCCTAATCAAGGAAGTACCAAGGAGAAGATCACACCCTCACCAGAACCCATGGCACGCTACTCTAAACAGGGAACAAAACCCCCATACTCACTTGCACTGATGATATTACCGAGTTGGGTAATGAAACATGGAGGATGACACCTCTGCTAACTATCCTCTCTCCAATCATCCGCAACATACTTATAATGCCTAACAAAGAGAACAGACACCTGACTTTGATGCAATCTTTTTTTTAAAAAAATGTATATTTGCATGATCATGTAAGTGAATCTTGATAATCCACCACAGAGATCCATGAGCCCTATACACTAATAACTGGAAGAGAATATCCAGAGATGCTCTCCCATGAACAATAGGAAATTTAATTACAAATAATTGTAACTGTATAACTATATAGAACTTTCCATTCTCATGACTATTCTTGACAGTGACTAATAGACTAGCACACCAATAAGTGTCGCAATTACTGTCAAAATCTGTTATCCACTTGTGGCTTAAATAGGGATAATTGCATATCCTTTCATCGCATGGCTCTTAGGAAAACAAATACATTGCAAAGTGATGGGAATCAGATTAAATACTTACTATTTTTAAAATTTATCCTTACATATAAGTTAAATAGTAATACAAGTAGTCCTTGACTTATGACCTTAATTGAGTCTGACAAAGATCATAAGTAGTGATGGTTGTAAAGCAAGCAGGTCACCACATGACTGGATCAGAACTTAATGCTGGTTTCCAGCAAAACATTGTAAATCACAGTCATGTGACTGCAGGATGCTTGGCAGAGTTGCTGAGAATGTGGTCATGTGACTGCAGGTGGATGACATCAGAACTTTGAAACCAGGTTGGAAGTAGCTTTTGGGGGGAGTTTATGGTGCAATGTATTTCCCAGGAAGGAGGGAGTGCATTCCAGAGGAATAAGAGACAGCAAAGTTTAGATCAGGGGTATCAAAAGGCAGCCTGTGGGCCAGATGTGTCATGTGCAGGCCACCCACCCCACTTTCACAAAGGGGGAAAATTTCGCAAAATGTCACATGACGGCAATGTGACATCACAAGTTTGACACCCGTGGATTAGATAGCTTGGTTGGGAAGAAGAGGGTCAAAATCAGCTGCTTACAAGAAGTTTTCACACTATAACTTTAATGATGCAAATAGGCAAGATTTCTGTCTATAAGTGAGGGGAAACAGATGAACTGCTTATGTTTTGGGGGCTAACAGGATCTGTACTAATTCTGAATGGTTGCTAAGTAATCAGTTGTAAATCAAATTGTATATAGAATATGTAGAACTATGGTTTGTTACAGCCACCCCATATTCTGCCTTGTATACCTTTTTTTAGATTTTCAAACAATGTACCACAGTTTTTCACATTCCTAGATAAGTACTGTGTGTTCATTTCCCCCCCTCTTTTGGATAATAGATGCAGGGAGAGAGAAGAGATAGAAGTTGAACTACTATTTATGTGCTAGGTATGTAATACAGTTATCATTAGATAACTGATCCCAAATTAATAATTACAGATATCTTGTAATTTTTATTCTAGAACTATCCTGAGGGACTGTCATAACTAGATTTCAATTAGATTGGCACTTATAATGTGCTTGCTAGGAAAGACTAGATAAGTACCATAGCTTTTCATTATGCTCAAATTTTGTGTTTATTATTTAGTTCTCCAAGACTTGAACTATAAAAACCCCATTATAGGAAAATCAAATTGGAAGCTCAGACTTCAGCAAGTGCAACAGAACAGATCAGAACTGTCATGGTGGGAGAAATGCTAGGGCCCTGGATAGCCCATTGATATGGAAGATAGATACAGACAAGACAGATGATAGTTACAATTACCATTCTAGTTTTCAAGAATGTCTCTAAGTTATAGTATTACACTAATTGGGTGGTAATGGTGGTAAAGAACCACCATTACAATGACAGGCATTATCAACTGCCACTATAATTGGCTGGGTCTTTTATAAATGCTAGGGCCTAATTTCATCTGGTCAAGAGCCTGATTATGCCAGATGTACTTCAGCTGAAGCTTCTCAAAATCGATTACCCCCTAGACTGGAATTCTGTTTTTTTTAAAAAAAAAAAACAGTTTAAAATAGCTTTTAAAAAAAACAACCTTTCTGTATTTTATATAAATGACAAAAGCTTATAATAAAAAAACTGAATGTTAAAAAAAGGGAAGTCATTCCAGAGAGTTTAGAATACTGAGCTCACAAATTACCAATTTTGAATTGTTATGTAGTAAACCATGTTTATCATGCTGAATTAGAGTTACTGCTTATTTTTCCTAACAGCATCCTCTCCCTTAATAATTACATAACATTAGAAGATGCTATGAACAGTTGCAGATTAGGAGTAGGGCTAGTACACAAGGGTGAGAATGTATTTTTATAATATTGCAAATTTCTAGGCATTTGAGCAAAAATATACTTGAATATATTGTATGTTTATTGAACCTTCCAGATTATGGGGTTGTTGTTCCTTTGTGTTTTGTCCTGAGATTATTTAAACAGAAATCTCTTTTAGGAAACAAACATAGATAGTGATCTATCACCAAGCAAATGCAGCCTGGGTCTTTTCAGTATATTGTGTTTTGTTTGTTTGTTTATTGTATTTCTGTATTGTCTATCTCATCTCATATCATTTCATCAACTCTTAGCGACATAAAAAAATTCAAACATTTTCCACAAATTTCCAAAACTATGGAATAAAGTACATGTTGAGCGCAGGTGAAAGATTAGATCTATTTTACATTTTGGTATACTATTGCAAACAAATGTTTTACAATAATATATAACCAATCCTGGCTGAATTCTAACATTCTTTCTAATAGAAGCATGCACACATTTTGGCAAGCACTAACGCAGGGGATGTCCTTCCTGGCTGTTTTTTTCCTGACAGCTGTTACTGAAGTGAAAAAGAGATGGATGCATGAAAAAACCCAAACAGATGGCAGAGCAAAGGGGTCAAACCAAATTAAAAAATATATTTTTAAGGAAAACATGAATCTGGATGACATTGTCATGTCACCAAATCTTTTCTTTAACTTGCCCACAATATTAAGCTTTGCCATGTTTCCCAAATGTTAATGTGCTTAGGATTTAAAAAGAAGAGTTTTTGAAAATAATAAAATGCATAAAGTCTCTGATTTGAAATCCTTCTGTTCTGGAGATTTAAATGTACTGCTGTTAATGGTAGTAAAGTTTGCATGCACTTTGAAAATTGTACCAGACTCTTAAATGTTGGTTGACTACAAAACCTGACTTTTGATGATAATATAAACAGTTATACTTGCCACTGAAAGGTGAATGCTGTTTCAAGAACACAGGGAACTTAATGACCTGGAAATATTTTTAACTCCTAATAGCCCCTGGAAAGGGATAAGTGCATGTTTTAGTGAAAAACTTGTATAAACATCAAGTTGTCATGCTATATTATAAAGTTGAAGTGATGGGTAAGTGATACACATTATGTGGATGTGTATCACTGCAACTTAAAATGTAGCAAAGGGGAATATTCTTACATAGCGGACTTCAAAAAATTGTATAAAATCGTACAAGATTTCAAAGCTCCTGAAATGTTGGTAATTTCATTGATTCTGCATGATTATATTTAATTTGGAGACTTGGGGTGGAAGATTCTATCTAGAAAAGCTATGGGTACCCAAACAGCTGCAAATACCATGTTGTTAACCTCTGTTGCATTTCCAAATAAAAGGTAGCATCACCACAACACTCTTCTGTTAGAACTAATAAAACTCCCTATAATACTATATGAAATGCATCTTAGAATATTTAAAACAAATAAAACAATGCATGGTTATACTAATAAATGAATTCTAGCACATTTTAATGCTTTTTATGAAAGCCTGCAAATAAAAGTATTGATACAGGAAGCAGCTTTATGTCAGGTCAAAGTTTTCCTGAGGTTTAAGCAATAATCCGAATTATCTTGAATGCACTCCCTCTGTCTTATTAACTTTTTAGTCTTATAAATTTCTGAACTTTGATTTTTTTAACATTTTACTTGTTTTTCAACTCTGATTTCAACTGTGCTTTTAGTCATTTTTAATATTATTTTATGGTCTTCTTTGTTAGCTGCCAAGGGCCCCTTAGGTGAGATGGTGATGTAGAAAATCAATCAGTCAATAAATCTTTTAATCAGTTTCAACACAGGCATGATCTAATAATTACTACTACTCTGGAATATGACATCAAAGCATGGTTACTGTAACTGACTAATGCTCCCTTATTGGAAGTAAACAATAGTAATCATATAGAAATGAACTGTAATAATCTTATTTTGCAAATTTCTTTTTGCAATTTTGGCATCTCTACAATCATAAATGTAAGCGGTGATATTTGTGATCTAATTATTAACTATAACATATAAACAGAATCCCTGCTTGCAGCTGTGGTGGTTTCAGGAGGGATAAAGAAAACATATTGTCTTTAATTCATTTATTTGATATTAAATACATAGAAATTTCCAGCATATTGTATACTACTTGGCTAGTTTGCACCATTTCTTTCTTAAAATTGTGACATGACATAAAAATTCTATATAGCAATATTGTGAATTATATTAGGTGACGAAAGATCACCAGATCTTATTGCAGATTATATCTAACAAGCCATTTCCAAATTCTGACAATTGCATATATATTATTTGCTGACTGTTTCATTCTTTTATCACCAAGTATAAAGGCTGGAAATAGAACCAGGACATCCTGCATTCTGAGTAACACTGAAATCGCTGCTTCAACAAATCAGATCTGGAAATCTACTGGAAATGTATATTAATTGATGCTTCCTTACTTGTGTTGATTATTTAGGTATATTGTCCATGTTACATTTGAGAGGGCATGCACACTAATATTTTAACATCATAAATTAACAATCTTCGAAGTCGATTAAT
Source organism: Pseudonaja textilis (assembly GCF_049901715.1). Taxonomy (NCBI): domain Eukaryota; kingdom Metazoa; phylum Chordata; class Lepidosauria; order Squamata; family Elapidae; genus Pseudonaja; species Pseudonaja textilis. The sequence goes on along the minus strand of NC_141990.1, from coordinate 35,668,031 downwards.
AAATATCATTAAATAATCTATTATTATTTAATGATAATTTATGGACTACCATTTTAAATTTTCCTCAATGTCTTGTAATATAGGGAGCATTATGGGAAATAAAACTGGCTCTTCCAAGTTGTCTAGAAAAGATTATCACCTTGTTCCTGCCATTCAAATTAATTGAGCCTTCAATATAAAAGAGAAGATAAATATTATTAAGAACCTTACTAGCCGCTAAATCATATTCCTAAAAGCCAAACAACATTACTGTATATGCTTCTTTCTATTCTGTTCTTCATTACTAAGTTTTCTAATAGATTGATTTTGTGCTATCTAGTTGGAACAGACTCCTAATGACTACATAGATAGATTTTCTCCCTATTAAATTTGGAAGAAACAGAAATGATGCAGAGTAGCTTGAGATAAAATTTTAGTAGCATTTCATGGCTGCTTCTGATAATGTATTTCAAGTGAACCATCCACAGTGAATTTGGAAGTTCTTCCTAGGCAAGAAACAGTAAATGATTCTTGAAGGATATAAAAAGTACTGGATTTGGATAAGATGAGTGCATTTTTCAGTTTGTGCATGTTACATTGGATAAGGTTTCCATATAGGCTTTAATTTATAGCATTAGGTTTTCCACAAAGACATAACAAATCTAAGTAACTCCTCAGGCAAAATACAGTGGCATTATGAGAAAGCATTTATGGAAGAATGCTCTGCAAAATTTCTAATCTCAATCATACTTGCTTCCTCAGTATTCTATCAGATCATTTTGTTTGATTTCTGAAGATAAAATATTCAAGTTTAAGCTTTTTCTTCAATTTTAGTGCAGATCTCAGAAATAACAGAATTGGGGCAAATTAAGAACCTGAAGGCACACAGTCATGATGAGGAGGTGACTAGCTGATAAGAGAAGTCTGTTTTTTTCTTACATCTCTTGCAACCAGTTAACGTAAAAAAAGTAGAAAAAGTAGGAAGATGTGAAAAATAAATTCCTGTTTTCTTGGTTCTAGTTGACAGACTGTATAGTGCAGTCAACCTGGGAAAGACCTTCAAAACAGCTGAAATGCTCTGTAAATTATAAGAGCAACTAGACAATGGATTAATAGCTTTAATAACTAGCTAGCTCCTTTTTCTTGTCATATTCAGGTTTACATCTAAGCTCAAAGGCAGAAGAAATGCTTTCTCAATGCCACCTTTTGAATATGTTAGTTTTTATTTAAAAAAACAAGCCTTCAAATTGCACGGAATGCTTAGCACAGATTACATTTTAAAATATCAGTTATCTGAACTTGCAAGAATAATGTGCAACATCTTGTAGCAATATCCAAGCTAATTTAACATGTTGAATTAGCATCTAGGAATGGAAGATAAGTGCAGAGGTTTCATTATCTTTTTATACTCCATTTTTCAAGCAAATACACTTGACAGATTATTCGTATTCATTTTACACTGTACACATTTGTTAAACCATAAATTAGCAGTTACTTTGGTTATTTAACTGGTGTGTGTGTGGGGGGGGACTCTCCTTTTATTCAAAATCTAGAGTTCTGCCTTGAAGGTACTTGCTTTTCTCTATATTTGTTGGCTAATGCTGGACCCAAAGGAATTAAGAAAATTAGACAGGGCAATGGAGCTTCATAATTAGATCTTTATTCCTTTGTTTAGAATAATCTCAAGAAGAATGGGGGCAGGGACAATTTAGATGTCCTCTCCTCTTTCCATTTTGCTCTTTCCTTCTTTTGAAACACAATGGATATAGAAAGCCCTCATGCGACACTCCCATTAAAATTCCAGGCTTTTAAGATGTAGAAATCAGAATTCTTTTCACCTTTAACATAATTTATAAGCTGTAAAATTCAATTAAAGAACATATCTTAAAGGGAGAAAATAAAAAAAAGAAACTAGAATACAATGTGGCTGCATCAACCAACAATTAACCAATCACATTCAAACTGACAACTGATGTTAGAACATACCCACCATCAATTAAAGCGACTCCGACCAAGCCCACATTAAGTTCAGCTGTTATAGTAGAATTTTTCTGACATTTATTGGGCTGCCTGTTACAGCAAAAGCCATGGTCTTACAAAGGGTCAAAGGCATCTCATTGTTGGAAAGTATCAGTCAGGATAAACCATGGAACACAGTGAAGACAGTCGTGAAGAAGTAGAGAAAATAACAACCAGTGACATTACCAAGAACTGGATGTCCCCCCAAAATTGATGAAAAACCAGAAGAGAACTTGTCTGATGGTGCCAAAAGACTTAAAGCAACATTTAAAAAGCTGCAGGAATTTCTGTACTGGTTATGTTACTTATGACACCAATCTCCTGTATTCTTTGCATTTCTGGGTTGTGGGGTGGGTGGCAAGATGGAAACAAACAAAAATGTCCAAGCCCAACTATATTTTGCCAAAAGCTACACCAAATCTGACAAAAGCATGGAAGGAAAATGTGTTATGATCTGATGAGATCAACACCGAACCTTTTGGCCATAATTCCAAAAGTGTGTTTGGCACAAAAACACTGAGCATCACCAAAGTACACCATACCTACAGTGAAACATTGTGTAACAGCATTATGATTTAGAGCTGTTTTTCTTCAGCTGCAACTGAGGCTTTAGTCAAGGTGGAGGAAACTTGAAATATCAGTCAATTTTGGCATGAAACCTTCAAGCCTCCACTAAAATGCCTTTCAACCTTTCAACACAACAATTCAAAGCATACCTCCAAATCAACAAAAGAATGGCTTCACCAGAAGAAGATGAAAATTTTGGAATAGCCCAGCCAGACTCTAGACATTAATCCAATTGAAAATCTGGGGAGTGAGCTGAAGAGAGCTGTGCACAAGTGAGGTACTTGCAGTGTAACAAATTTGGAGCACTTTTGCAAGGATTCCCAAGGCAAAATGTTCCATGCTGATAAGCTCCTACCCCAATAGACCGAATACAATCATAAAATCAAAAGATGTTTCAAAAATATTAATTTAAAGGTATGCATCCTTATGCAACCATATTGCACTTTTTTTTACTATTTCCCCCCTAGAAGATTTTTGTTTCTTTTTCAATTGAATTGTACAGCTTATGTTAAAGGTGGAACACATTCTGAAGTGATTTATCTGATTTTTTTTGCATCTCGGGAACCTAGCATTTTAACAGATGTGTATAGACTTTCTATATAGGGACTTTCTATATAGAAAAGAACTTTCTATATAGGGATGATGTGGTGGCTTAGTGGCTAAGATGCTGAGCTTGTTGATAAGAAAGGTTGGCAGTTCGGCGGTTTGAATCCCTAGCGCTGCATAACAGAGTGAGCTCCTATTACTTGTCCCAGCTTCTGCCAACCCAGCAGTTCAAAACATGTAAATATGCAAGTAGAAAAATAAGGAACACTTTGGTGGGAAGGTAACAACATTCCATGCACCTTCGGAATTTAGTCATGTCGGCCACTTGACCACAGATATGTCTTTGGGTAGCACTGGCTCTTTGGCTTTGTAATGGAGATGAGCACCATCCCCTTGAGCCAGAAATGACTAACATGTATGTGTGACGGGAACCTTTACTTTTATAGACTTTCTATATCCACTGATCCTGGTGGAAGATAATTTGCTTTTCAAACCTGTTTCAGGAGGAAAAGAATTTTGGTGAAATTCTGATGGGTGAAGCATGATATTGCATTCATTTAGCTTTGAAATGGTCAAGTCAGATGGTCAGATAGGTATGTTGTTTTCATTGTTTAATTTCCTCTTCGTGATTTGTAATCTCCCTGGCTTCTTATATCTATAAACTACTAAAATTCTCATCATGGCCTTTAGTTAGGCAACATAGTGCACCATAGGTCAACAGATTTGAACCAAGAAATCTCAAATAGAGTCTAAAATTAACAAAAACTTGTCTAAAATTTCTGAAGGAATTAAATTTGGGGAAGTTATGGCTGCTTCAATGCTACTAGCCACTTGTCAGTTTATGCAAGGAAATGTGTCTGAAATGTTAGCCCAGTGGAGTATGGGTTATATAGTTTCAATTAAATTCTAAAGGAAGTTTTTAGGACAGAAATCTACCTATGAGATAGTTCTTTTTTGTGTAAAGAATGGGAAGCCTTGAAAACAGTAGAATAATATAAAATCTGCAGAAGAAAATAATCCCATCAGAGGTACCTTCTCTATCTTCATCAAGAACATACACTAAAACAAGCAAACAAACATAACAGAGAAAATTGACAGGGATTCTCAAGCCATCCTGAGAGTAAGGCAAAAAAGCAGATGTGTCTGTCAAATAAACAACTGGAAAATGGAAAAGATACAGTTTGGAAACACAGTGATGGCATTCTCTTTTCACATTTTCAATCTGTTTCCTTACCTTTTTACCCACACATCCAGCTATCCAGCTTTCTTTTTTTTACAGGGCATTCATTTGTAAATCATTTCTAATCAAACTACATTTCTGAATATCACTGTATTCTAAATTAACATAACTACATCTTTTAGGCCAATAATTGCATCATAAATTGAAAAAAAATGTAATATTGGTTGGGCAACCATTTGACCTGAGAAATAGTCTCAGAAGTGCAGATTAAAAAAAAAAACTGCATAAAATTTTAGGTGTCTCCAGTAAGGAGTGCAAGTTTGTGTTTACACTGGGAAAATACTATCTATCTGAATCACATCCCTCTATGTATTTGAATTAGTGATTTAAGAGATGATTGCAAATCTTGGCTATCTAATTAAGGCTGGAAAACATTCAGACATGCACTAAATCTGTCAACATGCATAAATGGCTCTTAATCATTCCCCCTCTCAGTTCCATCTTTTTTGTTTAATAGTTTTGCTATCCTGTAGTCTCAAATCTTCTGCAGATTTTTCTTCTTATGGCGAATAAGCAAGCTAACAAACAAATAAAATTTTGGGAATATTTATGACTAAGATCTAGGGAGTTAAAGGAATATCAGGACCAATAGGACAAGACAGATAATACTTTTTTTAAAGGAGCAGGGGCCAGATAGAAAAACACTACAATTCTGTGTGTGTGGAAGGTGTGAAAAATGAAAAAGATAGCTTGAATTCATATATTGTTTACATGTTTGCAGCCAAACATCTAATATTAAATTACTAAATTAATATTAAATTGTTAGATAACTGAACAAATTGGCCAGTCACAGTATATATTGTAGTAGCATACTGAGAACTAGTAAAATAAATTCTAGGTCAAGTGAAGCTTTCTGAAGGCATGTAGTCTACTTCCAGAGGATTAATGGCAAACTAGACATCCCTGAAGGAGTAGGGATGGCATTGCAGTGGCAATCAATGGCCAGATGGTGAATTCTGTCTCTCTGGAAAAAGGAAAGATCATGAGATCAAAATTGTACTCTGCTTCTTAGAAATAGACTGGAGGAACTGAGGCTTTTGTGATTGATTTGTGAGTTGATTAGCTAATAGTTGAAGGATTTCAATCAAACTCACAGATGTAATGTAGCCTATATAGGTGCAAAGTTTGCAGAGTCTGATTCAGAAGTCTGATTCATCACTTTCAGAAATGCTTTTTTATTATTAAGAATTTTTGGAGTGACACATTTTTTATAACATACAATGTGATTTTCCCTCAATCCTTAATGAAAGAAGTTTTAAATGTAAGTTTAAGAGGGAAAAACAAGTTTTGTTTTGAAATAAATAGCAAATAGGTGATTAGAATGTTGATTTTGGAAAGTAGACTAACGGTTCAGATGGATTTGAAATAAGGTTTTGAATTAATTATAAGAATCTGTTCCATGGGGGAAAATGCTATTGTCTTGCCTTGTTAAAAAAACATGTTAGGATGGAACTTTGAAGGTTGGACACTAGAAGGAACTAAAAGTAAGTAACTATTACAATTAAAGGAGAAGAATACCAAAAAATGATTTACTAATACAGAATACAAAATACTTCAACATTGGATGTATTGAAGGATATTTGTGAACAATGGATAAAGAAGATAATTTTACAAGTGTCTGCCATTATAAATAGATTGTGTTTAAAAGATATTATGAAAGAGGAACATGTTTTATCAGAGAAGACTGAAACTTGAAAATAGATTTAAACAAGAATCATATTGAAAAATAGTTGTCTCAATAATAAAAAGGGATATACAAAATAAATCAAGAGTGATCTGACTACTTTTTCTATATTGGATTTACAAAAGGTGATTTGTTAAAGTTTTGAAGGATTTTATGAGGACAGAGGAAAAAAATGAAAAGAAATAATATTCTAGAACATTATTTGAAGGGATTAAAGAGCAAGATTGTTAAAAGTAAAGGAAGTAATATAAAGTTGGTTTATTTAATCAAGATTAGAATATATATGTTGTTATCTCTGGTAACCCTTAATGGACTTTTGCTGATGAGTTCTAAATGATGAGGCTTTAAAGACTTGCTTAGAGATAAGAGAATATGGGATGAAGAAAGCGTGTATTGCATTTTAAGAGAAGGTGATAAATTAATAAAATTGTTTATATTTATTCTGGTGAAGGTGGGGGAACATTTTTTTTAATCTTTTTTCTTTTCTTTACCATAGTATTATTTTTTCTTTCTTTTCTATTTTTTCTTTTCTGCACTTTTCATTTTTTTCTTTTTACTCTTTCATGTTTTTAGATTGTATTATAAAGTTCAATAAAATTATTACAAACAAGTGGAAGCCTTTCTGCATAAAGTTGTGGGTCTTTAATATAATTAAATATGGGCATGTTTTCAATGGCCTGCAATTTCATACGGTATTCCATAATGGGGATTAATGATTGCAAGAAATGATAATTTTCTAGATTCAATATTGTATTGCATATAGTAATAGACTGCTAATTATCTTGCCTTTTAAGAACCTGAAGTCTGTTCAACTGTTCTTTTTTCAGAGACAGATACATATCCGCCCCCTCACAGGCATATATTATCTTCTGTATTGTTTAAACAGCCCACCATTCTTGCTTTCACGTTAAGAGGGAACATATGAGAATCCTTAACAAACAACCCATTTAACTACCCACTGTTCTGCACAGTATTACTTAGCTTTTTTGTGAACAGAAATAAGAATTGAGTTTTGAAAACAAAGGATATGACATATAGTACATCAAGACTGCTCTCTGCATTATTTTAGGAGAAGTTTCTCAATTTCATTACTTCTTTTAACAATTTCCTTGCGAGCTTGACTTATTAAAGCTTGCCAGTAACTCATTTAACCAAGGGGTTTCTGTCTGAAATTCAAAAACATGAACACTGAATGAACTTCTATGTTCAAGGCTCTATCTTATTTTTAGTATAATTTTTATTTAAAAGTTTTAAATAAGAATGTAAAAGTTAGCATAAACTAATAGACAATAAGAAAGGAAAGAAAGAAAATGAAAAAGCAAGAAATGAAAGAAAAGGAAAAGGGTTAAAGAAAATAAAGAAAAAACATATGAAGAGGTAGCTTCCAATGTCTTAATGGCAATTATAAGTCCAAATATATTTTGACCTTTGTCTCTAAAGTTATATTATATTATTCTTTTGATAATCTTTTGATAATTCTTTGATAATCTTTGATAATCTATATTGTTGAACAACCAAACCTGTAAGTAAGGTATTAATATATAAAATATAAAATCACACAAAACATTTATTAAGAGACTTCCAATCATCAAGAAATGTTAAGAGTGTCCTTTCTCTAATCAGAAAGATTAAATTATCCATTGTTGGATAAATCTGCAAACTTCACCAATCATTCCTCCATAGTGGATATAGTGTCAAATCTTTCCATCTCTGTGCATCTTGCTGATGTGATAATATACTGAAATAATCTTCCATGTGTGTGTATCTGTTAATCCTAAAAGGAAAAGTTCTGGTTTCAATTGAATATTAATCTTTAAAATCTTTTGTATCAAAATAGGTATTTAGATCATTTTTTAAGCTTTTGTTACATGCATGATAAAATATCCCTTTACGTTGTTCACATTTTCAACATAAATTTGAAGTTCCTTTATACAATATACATAATTTATCTGGTGTTTAAAGTCATAGTGCAGAATCGCTTTGAACTGTGAGATAGGTGCCATGATAGATGATGGACAGTCAGAAAGACAGATCACATTAATGGTAGTTGCAGTACTTGCATAACTGGAAGATGCCAGGTTGTGGAGCAAACCAAGTAGATCTCTGTACCAGAAAGCTATGCAATTTTAGGTTGCACTGAAATTGTAAAATATGCCATCTTTGAAGCAGCCAAAGTGCAGAATACTTGCTTATCTAAAAAAGATATCCTTCATTTTTAAAATAACATTATTTGGAGGAAATTAAACATTTGAAATAAGGACAAAGATGAATTACTTAAATAACTGATTACATATACTTTCATTTGCATGAAAGCATCCCTATGCTGTTTTCTCATTCACTGTTAATGAATAAATCATTTGGTGGCCTCGTAGTTCTATGCAATTAAAACATTAAAGATTTTGAATTTCATACAGAAATGAAAGATCCATAAGGGTTTTATGTGCAGCTGAGATCGCAAGTGGACCTAAAGTATTCCTTTTTTTCTAGCTCTTCAACTTATACATGACTACAGAATATATAAGTGAATAGATCAGAAATGACTGTGATGACAACAGAGGGATTTATTAAAATGTGGCTGAAATGACAATGCTGATGTAACTGAAAGCCAAAAACATTTTTATGTTGTTGACTTCTTTTATTTGAGCACATAAAATAATATTGATTATTCAACATGTTTAAATTAAGGTTATTTTCAAGTGAGGCAATGGAATAATCATTCAATCAAGGAATCTGCACTATCAAATATAATACAAATGTGACCAGATATTCCTCCAGGTTTGGGTATGAAGTTATGGGTTCTCTTTCACTGGAAAGTCTTCCAAAAGTAATTGAGTGATCATCTGGCAAAGATGCTATAAGAATGAGTGGGGTTTTAGACAAGATGACCACCAAGAAAAGACTGAGGAACAAACAACACAATTGTTGATGCATGCTGGATATCTAAGAAAGCCAAAAAATATAAAAAAGTCAATATGCACTTCATTGACAATTAAAAGACCTTCAACTAGGTTGACCATGTCAAGCTCTGGCATTTACTTAGAAGAAAGGGAATCCCAGAATATCTCATTGTCCTCATGAAAATCCATGATAGGAATCCATGGTCTGAATGAAACATGGTGAAAGAGAATGTCTCCAGGTTGTGGAAGAAATGCCCCTCCTTATTTATCCAATGCATATGATGAATATCTATTGAAGGAGTCTGTTAGAAATATGATTGCATTCTTTATTATTTTTGTTTAATCAGTTTTATTTATTCCATTTTACCTAATCTTATTAATGTTCTGTGTCTTCTATTCTGTATTTTGATATGGCTTTTGGCTAATCAACAATAATAAAGCTACTATTCAGGCAGCATAGACAGGAAGGAGATGAGTGTGCACTATGCTGATGACACTATCTTGATAACCAAAAATGCTAAGGATCTGCAAACTCTAGTAATCAAAATCAAGTACAGTAAAGAAAAGAAAATAATACAGTAATACATACAATTAAATATAGAGGAAACCAAACTAATGACAACAGGTACAAAAATCAGCCTTAGAGCAGATAATATAAATAGCACAGTAGTTAATAACTATTGTCTTTTATGATCAATTATTAACATTAAAGGAACTAGCAGTAAAGAAATAGGCCATAGACTGGCACTTGGTAGGGAGCAATGAAGACCTTGGAAATGCTATTTGTGCAGACAACTGCTTTTGTGTGTGATGCTTTATTGAAGGGGAGGTTGGACTTAGACGAAGTACGACCAAAGAAGTAATCAGACTTTTGCAATTTGGTAACAGAGAAGACCTTTGACAATAGTAAAGCAAGCAAATGGACTCCAGAGCAAATTAGTCCAGTATTTTCATAGGAGACAGTAATGACCATGGTAAAATTATCATATTTGGATTCATTATGCAAGGTTTTAGCTCTCTTGAGAAGTCAACAACACCTGGAAATGTGATGAGTCCATTCCATGCCGCTGATTATTTTCTTCTCTTTGCTATACAAAGACAGCCACTAAGGGTGCACCTCTGGAAGACTTGAAGGGCCAGGTTAGGGCTGGAACAACTTGGAGAAGATGTATCTATGTGGTCACTAAAAGTTGATCTAATCTGACTGATTGACTGACTGATTGACTGACTGACTCCCACCCTCTCTCAAAACTCCCTGAACTTTATTTTATTATTTTTATTTATTTTGTCAAGCATGCATTTGATAATATATATAAGTATGAACATGATTGTTAATACATGAAATAGATAGAAATAAAAGGAAACATTAAGACAGGGACAGTAGGCATGCTGGTACACTTATGCACGCCCCTTACAGACCTCTTAGGAATGGAGTGAGGTCAAAAGTTGACAGTCTGAGGCTAAAGTGTTTGTGGTTATTGGAACAAACCACGAGTCAAAGTCATTTATAGGCATGTCAAATTTATAATCCTATAAACTTGTCATGCCTATAAATGCCCAAAAGTTGCCATATATTTTATTTTACAGGTATGTAAATTGATTGAAAAGATTTAACGACTTAGATGAGGAAATAGAAGGGGAACTTACCAAATTTGCAGATGATACTAAGCTGACAGGAATAGCTAACACCCAAGAAGATAGGCTCAAGATCCAGATGGATCTTGACAGACTAGAACACTGGGCTGCATCTAACAAAATGAAATTCAATGTAGAGAAAAGTAAAGACCTACTCTTAGGCAAGAAAAACCAAAAGTATACATATAGACTGGGTGAAACCAGTCTCAATAGCAGTAACAGTGAGAGGGATCTTGGAGTCTTAGTGGACAACCAGCTAAATATGAGCCAGCAGTGTGCAGCAGCAGCCAAAAAAGCTAATGCAATCCTAAGTTGTATTAACAGAGGGATACAGTCAAGATCAAGGGAAGTACTAATACCACTCTGCAAAGCCTTAGTAAGACCACACCTAGAGTACTGCATCCAGTTTTGGTCACCACATTATAAAAAAGATGTTGAGACTCTAGAAAAAGTACAGAGAAGAGCAACCAGGATGATTAGGGGAGTGGAGGCTAAAACATACAATGAACGGTTGCAGGAACTGGGCTTGGCTAGTCTAGTAAAGAGAAGGACCAGCGGAGGCATGATAGCGGTCTTCCAATATTTGAGGGGCTTCCACAGGGAGGAAGGGTTCAAGCTATTTTCTAAAGCTTCTGTAGGCCAGACAAGGAATAATAGATGGAAACTGAACGAGAGATTTAACCTGGAAATAAGGAGAAACTTTCTGACAGTGAGAACAATCAACCAATGGAACAGCCTGCCCTTGGAAGTTGTGGGAGTGCCATCAATTGAGATTTTCAAGGAGAGATTGGACTGCCATTTGTCAGAAATGGTGTAGGGTCTCCCGCTTGGGTGGGGGGTTGGACTAGATGACCTACAAGGTCCCTTCCAACTCTGATTATCTGTATCTGTATCTATTTGTATAAAGAAAAGAAGCAGGTGTACAAAAAGGAGAGAACAGAAAGTCTGGCAATATGATCAGTGTGATGTGAACATAGTTTTGATCCTACCATCATTATCACCAGATTTGGCAAAGCCACTGGCATCCTAGGAAGCCTTCCTACGTGTAGTCTTTGAGAATTCAGGGCTTTATATGACAAAGTATTAGCATGAGGTTACTTTTTAGATTACCTGCATTGGGAGTTAGATGGGGGTGGTAAGTTCTGGTGACTTCCAGAAAGCTTTTGGTGTCATTGTCTTATCTTACTGAATTGCTTATGAGATTTTGAGACTCTATTTTGTCACTTTGGTTCGTTCCACTTCATAACAGAAATATGCAGGAATCATTACCTAGACAAAGAAAAGACTGAGAAACATTTTTTAAGCTCTGGGTTAATTAAATCCACCTAGAAGCAACATAGGGAGACAACTCTCTGATTTACTGGAGTGCAGTATATGAGGTGAAGAGATGCACCATAATCAGATGTTTGTTGTTACAGTCAATCTCAATAAAAATAATTGTAGTGTTTCTTGGTGTTGAGTTTTTGGTCTGGCTCTTTAAGGCATCTGATGTTACCATTCAAAACAATACCACTACAATGGACCTTTACATGGAGCTGCAACTTGGACACTACAATTGATCCAGGATGAGGTACATTGCATATTTACCGACTACCAAAATTGACAGCACATGACCTTGATTCTTTTAGTCTTTGCACTGGCTGCCAATTGGTTTCTAGCATTAAAAGGTGCTGATGTTTACCCAGTAAGCCCTTCATGGCTTGACACCTAGATGCTCTCAGGATTGTATAATCAGAATAATTATTTTGGAGGACAGTCTCTTAACAACAATACACTTTTCATTACCTATGTGCTATGCTTTTTATTTTATTTTTAATTTTGTCTTTTGGGAATTTCATGATGTCACTGTTTACATTAACTGTACTGTGAAAATTTTAACTCCTATATTCTATACTCTCTATAAGCCACTGAGAGCCATCAGATTGGGGCAGGATATAAATTTTACCATACTGAGCAACACTGTCTCTCCCAGAAGACTGGGATCTGACTTCCATGCCATCTCTCAGGTTTAGCTGCCATTCCTTTTGTTGCTGCTCTTTTGATAATGTGGACCACAATTCACTTTCTCTGAATTCCTGTGCTCCCAAAGGCACCAGCAACAAAGCAAATTTCCTGTCAGAAACCTGGTTGCTCTCCAAGGACAGAAGAGTCTCCAAGAAAGTTCAGCAACAAAATCAGCACTGGCATAAGCATAGATGATCATATCTGCAAAAATTCTATTTCCCATTTTACACTACTTCATTTAGCATTACCATTTTCTTTTCTTTTTTTTGTAAATTTTATTTGAGTTTTCACAAAGAAATACAAATAAAACATCTTTTTTGAAAGTAGCGTGATCCTGGGTTACATTTTTTCGTACAGACCCAAATTCAATTTCATGCTCATTTTTATGTTCAATTCCATATCTTATTACTGTTTTACATTTTCTACATAGCTTCTCCCCTCTTTTAATTTTCTTAATTTTATTTTAATTATCTTATCTCGATTCAAATCCTTATATTTATAATGTCCAGAAATCTTTATTATCCCTTTGACATTTTATTTTATTTTCAGCTTAATTGCTTGTTGATGTCAAAGCGGATTTTTTTTTCCAATTTCTTATTTAAGTCTCTTGGTTGTCAATATAGGGAAAGGGAGAGAAGAAAAAATAAGCCAAACCTTTCCCTTTTCACTTTCCTTCGCTGCTTCTGAATCTTCTTTGGGAATGATGTTACTTTTTTTAGTTTAAATTCCAGGGTACCTTAGTTGTTGCTTTTGCAATTTAACCTAGTCAGCCAGAACTTTCACTTCTTATCTTCCTCCTGCACATTCTTTTCTGGTCAGTTCTTCTTTGAGGTGGCCATTTTTGACCACCGCTGTAACCGCCTTCGGGAAAGAGAGTAATGGCCAGCTGAGGAGGAGGGATGCGGCTCTCCTCAACCCTGTTGGCAGTCTCCCCCCTCTCCACCACCTCTACAGGATGGCTTAGCCCCGAAACCAGCCGGCTCGGGGCGCTCCAGCGGCGAGCCTAGACTGAAACCATGCACGATCATGGATTTCTGTCTGTCGCCGAAGAGGCTCAAAACCAGAAATGACAATTTTCTTAAGCATAAATTATCCATATCCAGTACTATTTTCTGATTCCTTTATCACTTTGTGTTCTGTAGTAAAAATATGACCTATCATTCTCAATTAATACTAGGCTAACTAACCAAGTAGTACTTCTCTAAGCCTAGATTTTTAAAGGGTGTGTTTGTGGGGAAGGCGGAATATTTGATAAAACAAGGGTCTTTTTTTTCTTTTGTTCAATACCTTCATATTTCTACTCATACAGAACTCTGAAAAATAATACTGCTTACCTATTGTAAGATAAATAACGCAGACAAATATGTGAAAGTAAGTGTTACTAAGGGAGGTCTAAAAGAGTAGCCAAAACCTATCAAGAAGAATATATGTAGCAGGGAATGCAGTTATTCTGCAGCTATGGAATTGGCTTCAGCAGACACAGTAAATTTGAGAGTCCACAAAAAATCTTCTTTCAGAGCAGCCCAATAGCAAAGCATCTATAGATTTCTACTCTTAGAGTAGAGTAGAGTAGAATAGAAAATAGAATTGTGAGGGACCTTGGAGGTCTTCTAGTCCAACCCCCTGCTTAGGCAGAAAACCCTATACCACTTCAGACAAATTGTTATCCAAACCCTTCTTAAAACTTCCAGTGTTGGAGCATTCAAAACCTCTGGAGGCAAGTTGTTCCACAGATTAATTCTTCTGTCAGATTTTCTAGGTTGCTTTTTTCCTTGATTGCTAATCAGGTGCTCAGGTGCTTTGGAGAATAGCTTGACCCCCTCTTTTTTGTGGCAGCCCCTGAGGTATTGGAAGTCTGTTATCATGTCTCCCCTAGTCCTTCTTTTCATCAGACTAGACATACCCAGTTCCAGCAACCATTCTTTATATGTTTTTAGCCTCCAGTCCCCTAATCATATTTGTTGCTCTTCTCTGCATTCTTTCTAGACATCTTACCAAGGTGACCTTACCAAGGCATTATAAAGTGGCATTAACACGTGATCTTGATTCTATCTCTCTGTTTATGCAGCCTAGAACTGTGTTGGCTTTTTTGGCAGCTGCAGCACATTGCTGGCTCATATTTAAATTATTGTCCACTAGGACTCCAAGATCCCTCTCACTGTTACTACTATTGAGCAAGGTATCATAATGTACATTTGTACCTGTACATTTTGTTTTTCTTGCCTAAATGTAGAACCTTATTTTTTTCACCATTGAATTTCATTTTGTTAGAAATCAGTTCCTGATTGGAACTGATACTTAAAGAGAGATTTTGAAGAGTATGCTGTTAAATAATAGTTTAGTAACATGTGCTGTTGAAATTCAGTGTTTTTCTCAAGCAATCATAGCCTCTCAGATTCTTGCAAAACATTACCTCATTTGTTGTTCATACTACATCCCTAAAGTGCATACTGGCATTCAATGACAATTAATCACTTTTCCTAAAGCACTAGGTAAACCAAATTATGGATCTGCTAAGATTTGCATTTGAAACCATGATCAGCTGACCGTGATATTTTCCCTTTTTGGGACACAAATATGGAAATATGTCATGTATGACTCTGGCTTCAAACAAATTTATTTGAATTTGCTAGATCTTTTTTATAAGTATTAACCTATGATGTATTTAGGGAGCTGGGTTTTCCTTAAAAAAACAACAACCCAGTTGTATGCATTGCTGTTTTGGGTGACAGTTTATAGAAAAATAGAAAAATTGGCAATCCCCAGTGTTTTGAATCAAAAGAGTAAAGACAAACAACAGGTGGTAATTCTGAGCTAATAGAGGATAATGAAAGAGCATGAAAAATAGGGGAGAATGAATGTCCTTTAGCCTATCTTCAGAAGACTTCTATCAAAAGCAATGTAATTTTTCTCGAGCTGTCTTCTGTCTGAGCAGAAAACAGAAAGAACAATAGGATACAAGAAAGAGCAAGAACAAAGTGACCCAATAGACTTTTGTTTCCAGCTCCACTGTTTGCTTAATCCAAGGGTCTTCAAACTTGGCAAATTTAAGACTTGTAGACTTCAACTCCCAGAATTCCTGAGCTAACATGACTGGAAGAGGAATTCTGGAAGTTGAAGTCCACAAGTCTTAAAGCTGTCAAGTTGAAGACCCCTGGCTTAATCCATCTAACACAGGGGTATCAAACTCACATCATCATGGTGGCGTCACGTGAACTGTCAGGACTTTTTTCCCCTTCACTAAATTGGGCATGGGTGTGGCCAGTGCGTGACACATCCAGCCCACAGACCATCCAGCCCATCCAGTATGACAGCCCTGATCTAACAGGAAAAGGTTTTTTTCTTGATTTAAAAACTGAGGGCACATTGGAGGCATCTCTAATTATAGGAGAGCCAGTTTTGTGTAGGGGTTTAAGATGCTGGCCTAGAAAGTGGGAGACTGTGAGTTTTAGTTCCACTTTAGGAATGAAAGCCAGCTTGGGTGACTTTGGACCAGTCACTCATTCTCAGTCCAACTCACCTTACAGGGTTGTTGTGGGGAAAACAGGAAGAGGAAGAAGTATTATGTATGCTTGCTTGCACTAAGTTACTTATAAAGGAATAAAAGCAGGATAAAAATCAAATAAGTAGAAAAAAATTAAGAATGAATGGATATGTATGAAATCAGTAGCTCTTGATGCCTTTCATTTCTCTTTATAAATTGACTTTACATTTTAAGTTTTTATAATTTAAATTTTTAGCTATGTGGCTGTTTGAAGATATTTTCCTGCCTGAGGTAGAGCTATAAAAGGATTTATAGCTAACCCACCCACCAAATCAATATGAACAACATTCAAAGCAAGGCATGTTATTCGGCACCTGAAAAACAGTGATAGGGGACCAGGGGATTCTATTAGCACTTCTGCCCATGGGTAGCAGTATCTAAAAACATATGAAATCACAACTTTTGCTGTTGATTTATGCCACCCAATTTGCTGCTTGAAGTGACAGCCTTGATTGCTAGGACCTACATAGTTCCCTATCCTGAACTCTAAATCCAAAGAAATGTAG
Source organism: Pseudonaja textilis (assembly GCF_049901715.1). Lineage (NCBI taxonomy): Eukaryota > Metazoa > Chordata > Lepidosauria > Squamata > Elapidae > Pseudonaja > Pseudonaja textilis. Next base: position 35,651,410 of record NC_141990.1, on the reverse strand, counting down.
ATCCCTGTTATATGTTCCTACAACAGTATGACTCTTTCAATATCTCCCTGGGGTTATCTAAAAAAAAATCTACTCATCCAGTAAAAATGTATATATTTGTGTTTATGTAAATATGAGGTTATTTCAATATTTCAGAGATGAAATGAATGATTGTCTCCTTGAAAAGGAAATCTCTTGGTTTTAAAAGTCCTTATATTTCTGAACGAACATAAGACTGATATGGCAGAAGGCAGTCCTAGAACAGTTAGGATTTTTATATTTAGGGCTTACATATGTATGATCCCACATCTGGGTCATACTTAAGGCTGTTGGGATAGTAAACAAAGAAAAGTTCCAGCATCTTTTAATAGAATAAGACTCCTACAAATCCTATGCTTGCTTTGGGACTGGTTCCATGTTTTACCAAAAGAGAAGGATAAATATGTGAGGAATGGGTTAAGTCAAAGGTCCCCAAACTTGGCAACTTTAAGACTTGTGGACTTCAACTCCCAGAATTCTCCATCCAGCTATGATGGCTGGAGAATTCTGGGAATTGAAGTCCACAAGTCTTAAAGTTGCCAAGTTTGGAGACCTCTGGGTTAAGTCATATAGAAGGATGAATATTACATTATGGCAGGCATGATGGCAGGAAATACTTGGAATTATTAAACCTGACAAATCAGGAGATCTCAAAATTGATGAAGATACCTTGGTATTCTGCAATAGTGGGCATCTAAATACAAAATAAGGATGTTGAAATACATTTAATAGAAACCTGAATTACATTTAAAGTTTCTCTAAAACCAGATTAATATGTTATTTCTGTGATATAATTACTGTACCGTAAAGCAGGGGTCACCAACCTTTTGGACCTCAGGGACCACCAAACTCATAAAATTTGCAGCTTCCTTGTGAAAAATAGAAATGAATTTTTAATTTATGGTAGCACAATCACAAAAGAACGAGAGAGACCAACATGCAGATTGTGAGTTGTCCATTCACGTAGTAGAAAAATGTGTGTGTTGAGTTCTGCTTCTCATACCTGCACTAAAATGGTGTGTTTGCTAGGAATAGGTCACTGGATGACTTCCAAATAAATTTCAGTTCCCATGAGCTCTAGGCATTGTTGTAGTTCTACCTCTGTTCTTCTTGTCCGAAATTTGGTACACTTTGTTTGTAATGATCTGCATTATATTCCTACCTAAATAGATAGATTCAGATGGGGAAGAGACTGGACCTCTAAGTGTTTCATTATAAAGTACTTCAAGACTCAGTCATTTCCCTCATTCTATTCAACATCTACAAGAAACCAAAAAGAGAAGTCATCTATATGCCTGAGATAAAATATTATCAATATGCAGTTATGCACCTCCACTCAGGGCCTGTAATGGAGGCTGTCATCTGAATGAGGATCAGACTCAATCAAAACAAGACCAAGTGACTGTTTATTCAGAGGCTGAATGATTCAAGAAATGTTCTACCTTTGTTTCTTATTGGGTTCTAATTCCTGAAAAAGCTGGTTTGCAAGTCGTATGTCTATTTTTTAATTTTATTTTTTTAATTACACATAAAAGTTCCATTTCTAAATAAACAGTGTATTGTCTGAGTACAAATAATTTTAGGAAATAATAGTCATAATGTTTACAATAATGTTTATTACATTGGCATTTGTCATATAATAATAACATTTGCCTATCAATTTTAGCAAACCTTCCTTATAGCATTAGTCGTTCTTTTATATTTCCATGTTTCTAACTTCTGTTTTTATTTGCTAACCATTGGTAAAATGAGCCTTATGTTAGAAAGTATTCAGTTTCTTCCTTTTCCTTAATTTTAAGTGTTAGTCTATCCATTTCTTCACATTCTGCACTTCTTAATGGACTTGTTCCTCTTATTCAGATAGCAAATAGAGACCATGCCTAAGGTGGTTTTGTGCTAAATTATATTTAAAAAGCAGGAATTTTATTACAATATTGCTTGCTAGTCCTCTGTTAGGTGATCAAACTGGTCAGTCCTAGAGGAGATCAACCCTTACTGCTCTTTAGAAGGCCAGATCTTGAAGATGAAACTCAAATAGTTTGGCCACCTAATGAGAATGAAGGACTCACTGGAGAAGATCATAATGCTGGAAAACATTGAGGGAAATAGAAGAATGGGATGACAGAGAAGAGGTAGCTGGATGTAGTCATTGAAGTAGTAAATGTGTGCTTAAATGGACTCCAGAAGATAGTAGAGGACAGGAGGAACATTGTCCATGGGGTCATGATCAGTGGTGGGATTCAATTTTTTTTACTACCGGTTCTGTGGGCATGGCCTGGTGGGCGTGGCAGGGAAAGAATACTGTATAAATCTCCATTCCCTCCACACTCCTGGGGGAAGGTTACTGGAAAAATCCCATATCCTCCCCATCCCACTAACCTGCTTTCCAGCTCTGTTCTCCTGTGCAGGGCAACAAAAGAAGACCCAGCCAATCAGCTGGGACTCGGGAGGCAGAGAATAGATGCGGGTGGGGCCAGTCAGAGGTGGTTCTCTGAACTACCTGCTGAATACCACCTCTGATGGGTCGGACACAACTTCACAATTAACAACAAAGTACTCAGTTATATTAACCATAATTTGGTATATCATTTGAAATTGAACTGAATGTTAACTTATTATTAAGTAACAATTAATTTTCCAGGAATTAACATGGAATGCAGAATAACATAATAGATCCACTTTTACAATAAAGTCTCTATTTTTTTTCATCCCTTGGAAAAACATGCATGATTTGTGGGGGCCTTGGTGCTCTCTGAGATTGGTTGTTTTCTTTCATACATTCTATTACCAAACTAGGTAACATCATCAGTGCTAGTAAGGGAGTAAGATTTGTTCACATTTATATGTAGATGTTGTTTATCTCTATGTGTCTATGATGGCTGATTTGCCTGAGTTCCAGACTTCCAAAAAATCTCTAGTATTTTTAGACTTGGCCTGGTCTAGGATGTGTCTATATATCATTCAAAAGAGACAATCAAAAAGCCAATAAAGAAAAAAAAACCCTCCTCACCAGCAATCAACACCCAGATAAACAAGTTCACCAAGATTAACACTAGACTAAAACAATGCCCCAACCATGAAACTATCAATTACAAACTGAGACAAACAAGCTAACAGTAAACAAAAGCCCAATTTAAAAAATCAACAAACTCTATTCCCATCAATACTGACAGGGCAAACCAATAGTATATAAAATGAGAGCAAACTCTATCCCCTAGCTCAGTGGCCCCCAACCTTTTTTGAACCAGGGACCGGTTTCATGATTATTTATTCTTCCATGGACTGGTACCTGAGTAACGCGAGACTCCACCGCCATCGGGACGCTCCTCGTTCGAAGCTGCCTCCCCCTTTGACAAAGCTAAGGTGCGAGCACCCAAACGCCGCTTTCCAACTGAAAACCCAGAAGCACTTTCCAACCGAAAACCCAGAAGCAACCGAAAACCCGGAAGCGCCATCGAAACAAGATGGCGGCGCCCAAGCTTTGTGGCCCGGTAAAAAATGATCCATGGACCAGTACCGGTCCGGGGACCGGTGGTTAGGGACCCCTACCCTAGCAAGCACTGATGAGGTTACCTAGTTTGGTTATGAAATGACTGCAAGAAAACAATCTAGCTCAGAAAGCACCAAGGACTCCACAGTTAAACCCTGAGTTACAAATGTTAGCTTCTATTGTTATGTATGCTTTATTTGAAAATAAAGGACTGAGGAAAGAATTGGGTTGTCCTACCCCATTTGTAGTGCTCTGACTGCTATTGGGACAGTACAGGGACATTTGGGCTGATTTCTAGAAAAACAATTACTGTAAGATAATGAGTCTTCCCACTTCAAATTATGACTACCACGTTTCTGGCTTTTCAGATTTTGCACTTACGTATCCTTTCAAAAATGTACCAATCTAGTGAGTCAAAATTTAATAAAATCTTTGTGAAGCGTCTCAAGAATAATTCAAGGAAAGTGAGTATAGATAAGTGATCACAGGTTTGTAATTTTACTGCAATATTAAAGGGAGTTAGATGCAGCCTTATTCTACTTGGCACAGATAAGGTATAAATATAATAGACAAATCTCTTTTGGAAAGGCTAATGAATGCCCGCATGATATAATATGGAAGCAATTAATCTTTCAAATTTAATATGAGAAAGTTATTGAAAAAGAACATCTAGCAAAATTCTTGACTAGAATGTAATTATGTATTAAAATATAAAAATAGCCCAGGGACCATACAGAAATATTGGTATTTTTCTACTAAATTTATCCTCAACAATTTCAAATTGCTAATGGCAATGGCACTTAAGGAAAGTCATTTTCATTTCTGGTACAAAAAAAGCATCTATAAAGATTGAGCACACCTAGATAGATTGCTTTTCTTTTATAATATTTTATTTCTAGAGTCACTTCAGTACAATTTTACACTCAGCATTTGTTTCTTCTCAACATGCAAATAGCCCAGAAATGTCAGCGGGTACTGAAATATACATGATTGCTTATTGACCCATAAGAGTCTAGCAGATGTCAGATTAATGTTTATAATAAACAGATGGAAAAGTGTCACAAAACCAAAAAATGGTGGAAAAAAGAAAGAAACCCAAACCAGATACCTCATGTTACCCTTGTTGTTTTTTAATGAATAATTAAAATAATTAAAATTAATAATAACAGTTAAAATGATTACAAATGAAATAAATGTTGAATAGAAAGATACTTATTTTTCACTATATGTACCTGAAGTTTAGATGAAAAATACACGGAAAAACTTTTTTCTATAGCTAACTTAACTGTCCTTGACCTGACAGAATGATCTACTATTTATAACCAAACCATTCATTATACCTCTTGATATTTTTCTAAGCCTTACTTCAATCATATCCATACACTGCTTGCAAGTTCTGTGTTCTCCTGGACTCAGGCCTCCTGTTTTGATAGCAAGAGGGTATTTCTTTATATATTGCTTTTGTTCTTTCAATTTTTCACCTCTCACTTTTTGAGTGTCTTATCAATTCTATCCAGGTATGACTTCCTTGCATTGTCTTTTCTCTGAATCCATTCACTACCGATGTAGATATGGATACATAGTTAGATTTAATCCTTATTCTTTCTCTCTATATGACCAAATCATCTCACTATGTTTCTTTGGTAAGGATCCATCTGCTTTTTAGCCTACACCCATTCACACTTCACCCTAATCCTTGTTTTATCACATATGCTGCTTCAGAAGACAGTTTCTACTGAATACAACTTCTTTATGTTTCTCCTGACTTTATCTCTTATTTCCATGTGCCGAAGCAGACAAAGCACTCTTAGGTAATAATTTTTGTCTATTATATCTTTCTAACATTTTATCAGCATTTGCATAGCTTAAACAATTATCCAATGTTTCTCCCATCCTTAACAAACATATCACCAAGATGTATAAATTTCCTTGCTCTACTTTTCACCATTTATGTTTAACTAGTAATCGATCATTCCAATTTTCCCTGTCAAGCAAAATCTCTGTACCACCTCTGTGATACACTAATGAGCAGATTCATACTCCTTATTGCATCTTATAATCTATCTAATATTCATTGTAAATTATTCTGGTTTTCAGCCAAATAAATGGTATCAACTGCAAAAAGTGCAAGTACATTCACATTCACACACCTCTAACAAACCACATGTATTTCTTACTACCATTGTATCCTTCAGTAATTCTTTCAACTGGTCATCATAAACAAATTAAACTTGCATTTAGATTTAGATTTATTCCTTCCTCATGTGTACATATAAGTAATCTGATGCTCAAACTATATATGTGAAACAGAGCTTTTTCTAAGACCATGTTGCCATTCTAATTCATTAGTGTATCTTCAAAAGGCTTAATTATTTTCTCGGCAGTGTCTCAATTTGTTTTCACTCATCCATTCATGTCATCTAACAAAATAATTTTCTCAGAATCTTATTTATTCAGAATGTTGCACATTTTTTTTCTTAGATCATATACACTCACAGGGTCAGGACAAGATGAAGATATAAGGAAACACATCTTTCAACATCACAAGGCAAATTCTACTGCTTAAATACTTCCGTGTGACATCACAACACAAGTATGAAAGAGTGAAGCTTATTTCATCATGTCACAATACATGTTTTATTATCACATTGGCTAGCTATGAATGCCTACATATATTAGTCTTTTCCTTCATAATTAATTTACACCTTCACTTCCTTGCATGCATGATGGTAAAAGAAAATTTGTGAATGTTTCAGATCCTGCAGCTTGGAATCATACAACATGATATAAGATTCATATTATTTTACTGTACTTACATAGTCAGGTGATTAGCCTCAATTCTGGAAAAAAATGATAAATACTACAGAGTATTTGGCCTAGCTAGGTTTGATGCAGAGTCATAGCAGTGGAATATATCAAAAGTTTTGTTCCCATGAATGTCTGTCCATATGACCTCAGGCTGTAGAGAATGTACTGTAACTTCTACAGAGACTCCTGTGATATGTTAATTAGGCCCCTAATTAAAAAAAACCAGACAGAGGATGATTAAAAACCTTCCTTTTCCTGGCAGATAATAACATGTTTACTGATCAGGTAGGGAAACTGTCTGGATGCTATCAGAATATCACCATCGTTTCAAAAAACGTGTTCTAAGAAATAACATAAGTCGTGCAAAGATAACAAATAGACCATGAAATTAACATAAAAAACAAATATTATGAAGGGTATCAAATTGCTATGTTTTCCTGTTAATATTGTAACCTTTCTTTGACAATTTCATCTCTTTTTCTCTAAAACCTAGAAGTCACATATGTTTCTTATATAAATTCAAGTACATATCTCCTAGTTCATTTGGGATAAAAATAGATGTGCAGGAACAAAAATGAAGAAACTGCCACATTAATCCCATTTCAGTGGAATCAAAGAAAAAAATCTTAATACTGACAGATAGGCAATTTATAAAGAAGTTTGAAATAAGTGAAATTTTTTTGTGGTAAAATACGATAAAGGTAAAGGTTCCCCTCACATATATGTGCTAGTCATTCCTGATTCTGGGGTGGTGGTGCTTATCTCCATTTCTAAGCTGAAGAGCAAGCACTGTCTGATGAAGATTCTGTAGTCATGTGGCTGGCATTACTAAACACCAAAGGCACATGGAATGCTGTTACTTTCCCACCAGAGGTGGTCCCCTATTTTTCTGCTTGCATTTTTACATGCTTTCGAACTGTTAGGTTGGCAGAAACTGGGGCAAGTAATGGGAGCTCACTCCGTTACGCGGCGCTAGGGATTCAAACCACCAAACTGCTGAACTTTCTGACCGACAAGCTCAGTGTCTTAGACACTGAGCCACTGCATCCCCTTGACAAAATGATCTTGCACATATCATATTAAAATGAATGGAAGTTGCAACAGACCACAGTGAATATGTTTGGGCCTCCTGAATTACACCGAGAGGTGGTCATTTGCGGGAAAAACACTGCATGGAAAATATCTAGTTTGTACAGGAAACAGGAAACATTTTTTTCTCTTATTTCACCGATTACTGAGATACTTCTGTGCAAAAAACATAAAATAATCATACAGTTGGTTCTTCCAGGCCATAAAAATATACCTATATTTAGGAGAATGTATTTAATGTCTCTGTTGCCTGAGGCAGGATACTTACAGCATTATTTAGAATAGGGAGGTGCCTTAGGCAATTTAAATGTGATGGGAGAATAATAGCAAAGTGTTGGAAACCTCTTTGTGAGTGTTTCTTGAATTGGGCTGCCACCCTCAGGTGAGATGACCAACTATTACCAAGTTGAAAACAAAATTTAACTAGCACTGATCAACTTGAATGGAAGAATTTTATCTGTTTCTGTTTCTAGGAGTCAACTATACTGTAGACTGGAATGAAACACAGATAAACACTTTTGAGGTCCAAAAGACCCCTGATCAGTTTAAAGAAACTATAGCACTTTTTAAGTAGTTATTTTTATTAACCTAAATACAAAGACAAAAATACTAATACAAGCTATAAATCTACTTCTGACAAATAATATAAAGTTAACACTTCTTTGGCATCTGGAGTAACTTATGAATGAATATATGTGTGACTAAACACTAGTATGATGATAGTAGTATGACAAATAATATGTGTTTCCTCTGTCCTCTCTTCTGAGTTGTCAGTAAAAGGAACAATATAATTTGGGATAAAATACTTTGAAATGAATAGTCTGTTCATTTACTTAGTAGATGAACCATTGTTTTTAATCTCTCTTAACCTCACATAGGCAAACACATTAATCATTATGGATATTATGAAATTTCTCCTCCAATAAGGTTGACAGTAAAGTTTAACAACATACTAAGGTAAATGTTAAGTTAAAATAATATTTGCCAAGTCAGAATTGAAGAAGCATCTTGGATGAGAAGTGAAACATCTTCCTGAAGGAAAAAAACAAAACCTAATACAAAAAGCCCTTTTGTATTCTGACAGGTAATTATACTACTGCCTTTCTAATGTAGGAGTATGCTTTCCTCAATGGCTATTTTGAGATTCAGTTTGGTGTACTGATTAAAGACACAGGTGACTGTTGATTCCAAAGCAGTTGAGAGAGCCAATCACCCTCTCTTAGCCCTAGAAAGAAAGCAATGGTAAACCACTTCCAAAATCTCACCAAGAAAACTATATAAATTTGTCCAGGCAAGAATCAAGAATGAATCTTGCCTTGATTCTCTGTTATGGTTACTTTTCATCAATGACTAATATGTATTGAGCTTTTTTTTTATGAAACATTAGCATTAAATGCTGACCAGTGGAAGATTTCTCCAATTTCTTCCATACTTTTGTTTTGTATTAGGGTCAAAAACAAATTTTAAACTCTTAAAGACTATAGAGAGTTCTTTATGGGAATAACTTATACTGCTCAGCTAAATATTGTAGGATAAGGCATCGATCAATCTGTAGCGATCAGTTTTAGGAATATGGAGATCAACTGTAAATTGAAAACTGATTTGTTTCTCCATCAAAATACTCTTGCTGCAGTCAATCTAGTAGTTTTCCAAAGACATATTTTGTATGTATTCAAATATTCAGAAATTTAAAGGGACAATAAATGTCCACATCACTTCTGTTATCTTTTTTGTAAACTGGGACAAAGATTGTACATTACCAGTTATCTGTCATTTGCCTTACCTGGTCTGCATGATCCAAAATGCTGCCAGTGTCAGGAACCATCAGGTTGCATAGACTTTAAATAGGTCAGTGGAAATCAAATTACTGTTATTGGTGTCATGCCCCTGTTGGAGTCTGACTCCAAGGGGGAGATGGAACAGCTGACAGGGAGTGAGAGTGTGGCTCCGGTGGTTGTGGAAGAAACTGGGTAAGGGCACAGGCCAGATGGGCATTCAGAGGAAGACCTAGGCCCATCCCCTGTTCATCCTAGAACATGCAGGGAGGAGTGGATAAGGGAGAAATGTGAGAGGTGGGGTCTACGGGCGAAGAAAGGGTCCTGATCCCCTTCATGGGCTGCAGCTGGGAGGACTGTGCAAGTTGCTAGAAGCAAAGCATGCTTTCTTGTCACAGCTTATCTGTGTTTTGCTTTCCTCCCAACTGTGGTTGCTGCGTTATCTGGTAGAAGCCTGCAATTAATCAACCTTGTCTGCATTTACTCCCTCCATAAACTGTTTTCTTTAAGAGTTTGATATCCATCTGGGGATATTTGGACATTGGGGCCAAGTTGGAGGCATTAAAGGGACTTTCTTCTATTTTTGTGATTTGGTTATTTTTGTGTCACGCCCCGGGTCATCACAATTGGCTTTCCAATTTTTCATTTGTCTAATTTGTTTTTTTTCATTTCAAAAAAAAATGAGAGTGTACTAGTCTACCAACAATCTTGGATGATTTCTAGCACTAATAGTTGAGGTGATTTATTTTTACCCAGCAGTTTGAAGTGCTACAGCTAAGAACTTCATACTTTTCTTTACTATTTAATTCTGAATTGACTGTCTGAATTCAAGTGTTGATCTTACTCCATTCCATTCTAATACCAACCTACCAATAGTGTGACATGTCTCTGCAATAATTCTTTCCGGCTGCCTCTTCTAGACAGTGTCACTATGATACAACTCTTACAATACTAATGCACTGCTACTTATTAACTTTTTTTCAATTATGTCTTTGCATGTTCCAAAGTGAACAAGTTAGATCTGCAAAAACAAAAACAAAAACCAAGGACCAAAACTAAATAAAGCCCGGAAGAAAAAGCACAGCAGGTAGGAAAATGCATTGTACATTTAATTAATTCCAATACACTCTGGAATAAAATAATTAAAATTTATAAGAAAGAACAAACTTTTTAAAATGTCTCCCTGGTTTTTTAAAAAATTCTCAGAAATACAGTATGTTAGTAGTTCAGGTAACTCTATCAAACTCCTGCCAATATTATTCGCCTGAGCTAACATTTACTTTTTTGTGGCAATACACCCAATTGAATAAATCGAGTTCTCAGTGCCAATTTACATGCAGAAGCTTCCTACTGGGGAATACATCTCCTCTATCAAACATAGATCATAATGAGCAACTCTGGAACACCTATGGCAGAAAAAGATTAATTCTAATAAGCTAGAAATCACCAGCAACCCTCAGCAGCAGATTCGTAATCTATTAGAACAGACAGGTGATTTAAGACTCTAGACAGGCAATAAAAAATGAAGATGATAGAAAAAACTCTAAGCAACATCAACTACACCAGACACAATTCTGGTTTTTGAGGGCTAATGAAGCTTAAAAAGAAAACTTTCAAAAAAGCAAGTACAATTTCCTAATTTTTGCACATTCCTAAATAGGAATATCCTGAGAGGACTGACTACGGATAATGTAAGAGTAACACAAAAGCAAAACAAAAACACAAAGGAATCCTAGGGTGCATTGCTATTACTGGGAAGAGAAGAACATGTTATTAAAAGACAAAGGGGAACATAATAAATTTACATGCCTGTCACACCATTCCCTTTCAGAGTAAGCAATGTTATAGAAACCATTAGAAAGGGAGTAAGAAACAGTAAGCCAGATAAAATAAAACTCGAGAAGAGTATTCTACTTCTCTACTCACAATAGAATTTCCTCTGCCTGCAGGCTTGAAATTTTGGGCTTGGACAATCTGGAACTGTGTTTGTTGTGGTCCAATCTAAGCTTAATATACAAAATTGTTTGCTACAATGTCTTGCCTGTCAATGAATTTTTCAGCTTCAACCACAATAATACATGGACAAACAATCAATACAAACTCAAGGTAAACTACTGGAAACTCAATTGCAGAAAATATGATTTCAGCAACAGAGTGGAATGCTCTACCCAACTCAATTGTTATAGCCTCAAACCCTCACAGCTTCAGTCTCAAACTGTCTGTTGTGGACCTTACCCCATTCTTAAGTGGTCCTTAAAGGGGGCATGCATAAACGCACCTGCGTGCCAGTGTTCCTACTGTGCCTGTCTTACTGTCCCCATTTATCTGTATTTATTTTTTTTGTTCATGTTTATGTTCATATCTATACTTGTTATCTTGTACATGTTTGACAGACAAACAAACAAACAAATAAAATAACAGCATGAGTTAAAAAGGGAGTTTTAATCTAGTTTAACCAAGCCCATTTAATAAAACTCTTCATTTTTTAATAGCCACACAAAACATCCTTGCTTCCACCATACCCATACAATTGCTTCAGACATGGCCCTGTTGTTTCATTTTCTTTCTTTTCTAACAATAATAGCAATTCCATAACCACAATTTTCTTTTTTCCCCTTTCTCCTATCTGTTTTGTGTGTGTGTGTGTGTGTGTGTGTGTGATTCAATTATTATTCATTCTTTTCAAATGACTGAAGCTTCTTCCCATTCACTCACATTCATTCAGTTCCCATTCATTCTTGATGCTATCTGGATCTGTTTTATCCTCAACTTACTCTTATGTTCCTCCAACATATCCAACTTCCATTCCATGTAGCATTCATCCTGCTCTTTCTCTTCTTAACTACATTCAGTGAAACTAACTTTTCCCACTATACATGCTATACCACATCTCTCTCTTACGTTTTGTAGCAGACATCTTTTCCTCATATTTCAGTATTACATATTTCTTATTAGCATAACTCCTCATATATTTATGATATTTGATATTCTATTAAATAATTCTTTTCACTCTGTCCTAGGCATGTTCTACATCCCATGTGTTCACTTCCATTCATTCTGTTGGGGATTTATATTGCTTTTCCTTATTTCACTTTTTCTTTTTTCCATGTTTTTTTTCCAAGATCCAGTCTTGATAGTAGTTAAAAAAAAAAAAAAAGGCCTGTCTTACATTTAAACCGCCGCATCACCCTTGATAGATGTTATCAGTCTTTCAACTTAAGCATTTGGATTAATCATTCCTTCTGAATTATTTCTTTCTCATGTGTAAGTGAGAGTAGCCTTATGTTTAAGCCATATATACAAATCAGATCATTTTCTAAGCAGAAAAAGTCACCAAACAGGCACTCTTGAATTCCAAATGATTGACCACTTTTCCTACACTCTCTCCTCTTGTTACCATCCATCCATATCACTTAGTGGAACACATTTCCTCTGGCTTACCTTCATTCAGAACGCTTTATAATTTTTCTATAAACCTTACTTCTTTCAACATATTATTCGCTATAGTGTAGCATGCAATTGTCAACATCCTATGGATTCCTACTATGTGCCCTCAACAATACAGAAGTCTCACTTTCTTTCTATGTTTTAGACTTTTCATTCATAATTATACTTGTGTCTTTATTTCCTTGCATGTATATATCAACTCCAATTGTGACATTCAGGATACATATCTTCAGGGCTGGGATGCTGCCCGTATAACAACTGGCTCAGTGATCGTATGCTTCTTGAGTGCATGCTGTGCGCATGTGAACAGCAATGCAAAAATCCTTACCTGCTATGTTACTTCACAGGAATAACACAGCTGAGGAGGGGCAATCCACTCTTCTGCACTGATCAACTGAGATGATAAAGGTCAGTACAGTGGGTGAGAGGGCCCACTTGATCATTGGAGCTGATTTTTGGAGCTAGGGGTTCACCTGAACTGGTCCAAACCAGGTCTTTTCTATTAAATTTGCATACATACTTATCAAAAGAAAAGTGGATTTTCCTTTCAACAGAAAAAAGACAATGGTGACATAGACCACAATCTATGGCAGCATTGGGGAATGGAGGAACCTAAAGCTAAATCTTCCTCCCCTAACTCACACTTACCCTTTACTACCTATTTGACAGATACGGGGCTTTTAACCTTGTCTACACTCAACCACAGCATCCTTCTTTACTGTCTCTCCACCCTTTGTCAGACTAGAGGAAAATTGATAAAGAATGTTAGTGATAATAATTCCCACTACTAGATTCTAAAACACCACATTTCTAGGCACTACCTGCAATACAGTGCATAGCATTTGTTGCACAAGCTGGATAATTTAAATAAATACTGATCTTTTTACAGGGCTTTAAAACACATTGAATATGCAAGGCCTATGAAGTTGGAATTGCTTTGCCTCCTCAGGAGAGTTATAAAGTGACCCATACTGTCTTCTATTACTAGAAATATTATAGAGGACAGAACCTACCATTTTCTAAGACAACATTTTCTTAATAATATGGCTGGGTCATAAGCAATACTAACATTTGTACAATCAAGCAGCAAGAACAAAAAGAACCCCTTAGCTACAAATAATTGAAAAAGACATTCCCTTGTGCAAGCCCCAATTACATGCAAAGGAGTTTAGTAGGAATGTTATTATGCCTTTGCAAAGAATGTAGCCATTGCGAAGACCTGACAGTGGCTACCATATCACAAGACCGGATAAAACAACTCACAATATTCAATTTTTTAGTGTCTGAAGAGGCAGAAATGGATCTTCAGAAGAGCTGGGCAGGTGAATGGTTGCCCAACAATAAGAGAAATTACAAAGGCATGTTGCCACATTGGTGGAACAATCATAGCAAGGAAATATGACCTGATTTCTGAATCAGAAAGATTGAGCTTTAAGCATAAGACACCAAGGTAGAACAGCCTGCCTTTCCTTACTCTAACTGAGTTAATGGTGCTGAAAGCCAGGAAATAGCACTGCTTTTCCTGACTTTTTATTATTACTGCTGCTAGGTCTGAGAGAGTGAAAACCAGTGGTTCTGACCAGTTCGATTGAACCAGTAGTAAAAAAAAGAAAAGCCTCCCACGATCAGCTGAGAGGAGAAAAAAGCAAAAAGCACAGGATCGGCTCTCCCACCTGCCCCTGCACTTTTCTCTTCTTTATCCTTTCAGCTGATTGGCACTGCAGGCCTCAGTTGGTGTGGGGAAAGCTCTCCCGCCTCTAAGATCCATTTCAGTGAGTGTTTGTGGGGGAGAAGTCAAGCTCTAGGTTTCTAATGTGCAGGCTTCTTCATGTGTCTTTCTCTCTGTGTTCTTATTTAACAACTAGATGAGATCACTGGGTAATGTCTTCCGGTAATATGGAGTTAGGTACTATGTACACTAATGATACCATTTCTATATGTCTATCCCAGCCTCACCAAGATGCTTTCTCGGTTTTGAGGTTTTAATGGTCTGGATAGGAGGTGGGTGGAGAAATTCCACCATGGCAAGAACGAACAGCTATGGTTTTGGGGTCATTCTATATCTGGAAATTACTGTCTTTGGCTTTAAATGTGGCAGCATTCCCTAAACAGAGCTGGTGGCCAATTTCAGCATGAAGCAGGCAAAGAAAGCATGGAGAGAGATCTTCCCAAGGTAAGTGAGTCTCCACAGGCAAAGTACCTGTGAAGACCCGGCCAGGAGGTGGGGGAATATATGGGGTGAATGTTGCAGAGCCTCTGCGGTCATTTGTAAGGGCAAACAACTGCCATGGTACTGCAATATTCATAATTTTGGGACTTGTTTGTAAAAGCTAGGGGGCACTAATAGCTTAATTTCGAATGTTCACTAAGGGAACGCTCATAACCCAGGGATTACCCGTAATGCTCAAGCAAATACTATGAGCAGAGAAATCTAAGAGAACCTGATTTTCAGAGAAAGCAGTTTATGATAATCTGTGATGTGTTGCTGCTACTTTGCTATCTCTACACAAGACCACCAAGGGAGCCATTGATTTGGAATGTAGTTTTCACCATGCTTAGTTTAGATAAGTAGTAATTAAAAACAAACAGTTCAATAGCATGAATGATATTTCATTGGTATTCCTCTTCTTTTTACTTTTGTTGATGATCCACTTTGCTATCCCTCTTCTTTTTACTTTTGTTGATGAGTCCAGATCCATTTTGCTTTCATGACAGGCACTAAGCTCATCTTAATTACTTTCAGAAAGACACAGGTGCTCCTCTGAGCTTTCCAGGCAAATAAAAAAGATTACAGAAAGATGAACTAGCTATGAGATCAAATATTCATAATAACCAAAGATTTTTTTAAAAAGTATTTGGTTTTCTCCTTGATGGGACAAATTTAAATAGTTTCTAACTTAACTATGTGATTTTTAAAAGGTTTGTTACCTGTATGGAAAACAAAAGAGCTGACAAAGAAAATTTAAAAAGAATGCTTTCTTCTATATCCTGGAGCAATGACACATTTAAAATTACCAAAATGAGATGAATCATTCAGTATTGAACGTTTGATATTACTACACAACTGATGCTTCAGCACTTTTTACATTTTACTGTCTTCTGAGGATTTTCTGGCTTTGGTAAAAAAAAATTAAATTTAACCAAAATATTATGCAACTGCCTGAATCTCAAGGTAAAATAGATTGGGCAGAAATGGCAGAAGTAAGGAATTTGGTGGATCAGGAAAGTTCACTATAAATAAAGGCAACACATAAGATGTAAAAAGGTATGGAAATGTTGTTTAAGTTAGTTTTGCTTTTACCAACACTCATATTTCATATTTTTGTTTTTATCTTTTATTTTTGTCCATAGACATGTTTGATCTCAATTTCTTTCCATTCATCTTCTAAAATAATTGGAAAGTATTAGAAAGTTCTTATATGATGTGGAACAAACAAAATTCTCACATTATTATCAAAATACTATTTAAACTTAAAGAAGAAATTAATTGAAAGAACAGAAAGAAACAAAAAATAGAGGAAAAAAACAAAGGGGGAAAATTACCTTATGCTATCAATAATCATTGGTTTATTATTATTATTGTTACTTTGGTTTATTATTTTATTGGTTTATTATTTATAATTTTTTTTTCTGTCCCTAACATATCTACCAAATTATTTCCATCTTAAAGTGATCATACCTTGATTATTGTTGGCAGTGCTCAAAGGGCTAGTTGAATCGGCAACAATCTGCTTTCTTTTAAAGCTGTACAACTGGGGAATGTAAGATGTATTTAAATGCTCTAGGCAAAAGGATTCTTTAGCTACTACTCTGTCCATGCTGACTATGACCAGTTCAAAATATTATCATAAAATAGCACAAATGTTTATTATAGTAACATATATTGCTTCAGTAGTAAGTATTACCTTTTCCAAAACAGATAGATCAAACATTTCTGAAAGGTATTCCTCAACCTCTGAAATAATATTACTTTTCCAATTGTTCAGTATGATTCTTTGATTATGATTATGATCTTATGATTCTTCAGTATGATTCTAGCCAGACTCCATGCCTGATACAACAATATTTCCTAGTAAAGTTTGGTATATAATTCAATATTACAATTTTCCATAAATCACTTATATACAGAAACATACTATTATATATTTAAAAAACAATCATATGATCACATGATGATATCCTATGAGTATAAATGTTCTCTCAATCGACAGGTAAAAATTCCAAGAGAAGATAATATTTATAGCTCAGGTTTGAACTGTGGAGTCATTAGTGCTCTTTGAGCTGGGTTGCTTTCTTGCAGACCAACTAAATAACATTATCAGTGACCTTTTTATGATTGTAGAGCTAATGTTTTCTTGGGTTTTGGTGGCAAGTCCTGTGGTTTTAAATGCTGCTTCTAAGATTGTAAAGAATTCTAACCTATTAGCATTGTCTATGACTGACGCCAGCATTCTACTATCCATGGGCCACATCCAGTCCTTTGGCTGTATCTGTCCAGCCTGCAGCAATAGTGGGCCTGTTCAGCCCTCCACAACTGTCTCAGTTTTGCATTTCCCCTTGGAAAATTAATTACCCATCCCTAGTCTGTGTTATAGTTGAGTCCTTTTTGGAGGATATTGGGTTCTGTGGTGGACAGTGGGTAGCTACACATGTTGACATCCCATTCAGATTCAGGTACCTCTTTGTGTCTGGAGTTTAGCTTGAATAGCTGATGTTACCTGGTTGGGTAATGAAATATCTGCAAGAAACAACTCAGCTCACAGAGCACCAATGACTCCTCAGGTATCAATTATTTGTCAGAAGAAGGTTAGTAATCAAGTCTGGGGTGGCTTTCTACCCCAGTATAATAGAAGGATGGCCCCTTTTGGAGCTGTCCTTCCCTTCAAAAATCTATGTTTTCCTCTGCAAAATCATGGTAGGAATAACAAATACATTCTGGTGCAAACATACCATTCCACTGTTAGGAATTGATAGTTACCTAACAGTTGGGTTGGAAATATATAAACCAGGATAGACATTTAATACTGTCTCTTTAAGGGAATGCTAAAATTGTAATTGGGTGTGTTTCCTCAAACAGCCATAAGATGGAGCCAGAAACCTGGGTTATTTAGTCCTGTTGCTGATAGTTGCTAGGTGGTCGATGTTCTGATATTCGCTGTTTTTGGTTTCTGAATTTTTCCCTATTTACTGTTGCTGATCGTCGTTCTTCTTGGATTGCTGTAAGTCTGTTACTGAACTGTTTATGATACTGGACTTTGATATTTGGATTATCCCTGGACTGAAAAACTGACTGCTTTAACCATGTATGACTTGGACTCCTTGTTGGACTTTGCTTAACCGTTTACTGGAAGTAAAAACCTACATTTTACTATACAGTGTATCTCTGTGCTGGTTATGTGTTATTCCTCACCACTCTCATTACATCTCCCTGTGTGTACTCATTCTCCTAACGGGAAATTACCTCAACACATACCACCTACTGTGGTAAACAGTGACATCAGTTGTTTTCCTGGAAATGTTTTTGGTAAATAAAGGAATCCTATCCAGCTGTACCATCCTTTATAATCTGTGTTCAAACAGGAAAGCCATTAAGTAAATCAAAAGCACGGTTGTTTTACTTATGCTTCACCCTGTTCATTGCTTTTCCTAGTAAGTTGACTCCTGCTAAGAAGCCTCTCCACACATCCAGCTGCTTCTTTTTGACATTTCTCTTCTATTTGCCATCTTCTTAGTGCAATGGCTAATTATGAATTGGCTAACATAGCAGAAGACTATACTGTATACCCGATGTCTCTTGGGTTTATTCTCTCTCTGTCCTGAAACATTTTTTTACATCAAAAGCTACTTAAATCAGAACAATTAGAAACATATACATAGCAGTAAACATGCCCAATTGTGTCTTCATTTCAGAGATATTTTCTTACAGAAACAGAGAAAAAGAATGACCAATGGCTAGAGGAAAAAAAAGTAATGGGAAACAGGAGCAATTTCCAACTTTCTCTTGCCTTCCTCATATGTTTCCTTGTGGGAATCTAGCAGGGGGCATTGGAAACCTTCCATCCCCCCCTTCCTATTCTTAGCTGCAGAGTGAGTTTCTTCCTCATACTTTATACCACTGGCAATATTAGTCATGTAAATGAAGGGGGAAATCAAACCCAAGATAAGGTAATATCCCCATCCCCACAAAGGGAATTGATAATGAACATTTTACTGGAAATGGCTTGGAGGTGAAAGGAGAAGCCTCTATTAAAAGTCAGGCAAGACAGCAGGCAAAGAGAATTACTGTAAGCAATCCTTATAGCCACTGTTAATGCTTCCCCTTCTGTTTTAGCATTTATGCAATTGCAGGCATTGCTTATGGGCAACAGCCATAGAAGTAGTCACCTAATAAGGCCTAATATTTGAAACTTCTTTTTAAAGCCAAAAAGTATAGAATAGTAGGATACTATGTACATTACACACACACACACACACACACAAAGAGAGAGAGAGAGAGAGAGAGAGAGAGAGAGAGAGAGAGAGAGAGAGAGAGAGAAATAACAGATACAGATATATATCGTATTTTTCCATGTATAAGAAGCACTTTCCCCCCCCAAATAAGTGGGTCGAAATGTCTGTGCAACTTATACAGCAAATATTGCCAAAGCCTCTCCCAGCCTCTTCCTCCCAGCAATTTGCCTCCTTGCAGCAAATAGCAAACAGCCTGGTCAGCTTCAGCACAGCCTGATTTAGCACAAGCAGCTGATTTCTGGTTGGATCTGCCCCCTGATTGTCAGCTGTTTCAGGCTGCAGGGATTGCTACCACTTAATGCTGCCTCTGCGTGCCCCATTTTTCAGCATCCGCATCCCATTTTCAGCCTCCACCCACCCTGTTTTTTGGCCTCTGTGTGCCCCATTTTTGGCCCCTTCCAATCCACATAGCCTGGAATGGGCTGAACATAGGGCACACGAAGGCCAGAAATGGGATGCAAAGGCAAAAATGGGGTGCATGGAAGCAGCAATAGGCGGTGGAAATCCCTGCAACCTGAAACAGCTGATCATTGGGAGGCCGATCCAACTGACAATCAGCTGCTTGTGCTAATCAGGCTGTGCTAAAGCTGACCAGGCTGTTTGCTGTTTGTTGCAAAGACGCAAATTGCTGGGAGGAAGAGGTGGATTTTTTTTTCTTGTTTTCCTCCCCCAAAGCTAGGTGTGTCTTATACTTCGGGGCGTCGTATAGTCCAAAAAATATGGTATTTGACTTTTAAAATAACATACCCTGTTTAAGTCAAAAAGGAAATATAGGATACACTATACAATAATCATACTACCCCACACACATTATCTTATATAGATTCAGATACAATTTCTCTTCTCACATCTTCTATTCTTTTTTATTTTATGATGTTGAATGTGGAAGTAAAATAATCTAATTCCCAGACATCAGAATAAATTATTAATTTGGTATTCAAGATTTATGAGATCTTAAGGAAGTAAAGTGATAATTGGAAGATCTCTATTTGCCGCTTATTGTACTAAAGAAAGAAAAAATGAGATACAACTTTTTTTCTGTTTCCAAAATCCTTGTTAATTCCATAAGAATAAAAATTATGCAGCTAATTGATAGAGATTGCAGTAATGAACAATTCTCCCCCCATCCTTATTCTTTTTGTTTTTATTCAAAGCTAGATTCCATATCCCTTCCTCTTTCACTTCCCACCTTTTGCTTTTACCTAAGATTCCTGCTCAAAAGAGTCATTCATTCATTCATTCATTCATCCCCCTCTCTCTTTTGCAACAGGAGCTAAACCAGCTTCTATCACATAATAAACTAGAAAACAAGGACAGGCAAATATTTCCTCTTTCTTTTTAAAACCGATCCAGAATCAAATAACTTATCGGTAAGTCTTTTGCTTAACCACTGCAAAAATTCCTCTCACTTCCTACTCTAATCCTCTTGCCTTTTTATTTATTTTTATTAGGTTTTAATCCCATATTCACTACTTTTATAAATAATACAAGGCAGCAAACTTATCTAACCATTCCTTTCTTCTCTTCCTATTATCCCTACAACAAACCTATGAAGTGAGCTGGCCTGAGAGAGCCTTTTAGATTGTTCATTGTAACTTCTGAATATCAAGAAAGTATCTGATTGCCTCAGATATACTAATACTATAATTAATTTTATTGAATTAATTATAGTATCATGTTTTGATTTCTGGAATATGTGTGATTGTTAGTTTACTTTTAGTATTCAGGCCTTAGTGGAATGGGAGTCCTACTTTATTACAACTCTACCCCATCCCAGATTGCTGAAAAAGAAATGTTTGAATGAAAAATATAGGGAACAATCTTGTGACTTTGTTTTTGAGATTGATTATATATTAGAATCCTTAAAACAGATACAGATACAGTTTTTCTCATATACTAACTTATATCATTTTATATACTTCAATCAAATATTATCAATTGATGTATCACTCAACAGGGAGAACTAGTTTTATTTTGTTCCTCTTTAATATGCAAATGAGGCATTCATTTATAATCATCTATGTTTAACTGCAGGTCTAATGAATAAATACAGAGAATAATAATTTACATATGCACCATTTACAAAGTACTTCTAGAAGGTAGGATAAGAAACAATGGGTTTAAATTACAACTTGATTTTGACTGGACATCAGAAACACTTGCTAATGGTAAAAGTAACTTATCAGTGGAACAGATGCCTCAGGAGATGATGAACTTTCCTGCTGCTTGTGATGTCTAAACAAAGGTTGGATGGCCATCTGTCTGGGATGCCGTCATAATGAATTCTTGCACTAGGCACGGAATTGAAATGAATGATCTCCGAGACCCTGTCAACCCTTACATTCTGTAATTATTAGAAAAACTTAATTTAACTACTAGTGTAGGCATATCATTTAATAATACTTTCATTTCTACTTATGAAGATTATTTTAGAGTGGGATACCTTTGACATAGTTATTTATTTTTCTCTCATATATTTATATTTATTTCTACATGTGTATATGTTCAAAACTATTAAAGCTTGGCTGGTTTAATACAGATCTTATTTGGGTAGCAATATTAACAGATGTGGATTTCCAGAATAGCATGCATAGTGCTAATACACTGTTAAAGAATATATGAATTAAATCTGTTAATTAGCAAAGCCTGAAAGCCTGGCAAAAACTGAAGTGCTTTCCATCTGTACTGTTAAAGCAATTGTTAGAAATCCAGAATGAAATAATTAAGACTACTATTTACTGTAAGATAATACTATATTGAACTGTATTTATCTGGTTGTAGATATAACTACATATGGCTTCAATTACAGATTTTTTAAAAAAAAATCTGCTGAAGGATACCTCATAAGTAAATAATGAATTTTGTGCCTATTTTCAAAATAAACAAGTACGGTTATTTTCGTTTACTTTCATGATCATTCTACTTTTCCTAACAATGACTTTATTGAAATTATTATTAATCCATATTACTTTGGCTTCTGAAAATTTGAAGATTATTTCCTACATATTTTCATTTTTAAAAATAATCTGAAGAAACATAGTGGTTAAAATATTAAATACAAATGAATTCCTTCCTCTCCCCATCTTTGAAAATAAATTCTGACATATGTCATATTTTAAATTCTAAGCTTTTATGAAGGGCTCTTTTTAACATTTTTTCCAAGTGGCATTTTTAAATGTAAAAGTAAAATAAAAGCATGGTTTGGATTCAAATTGTCATGCTTACAGTAATGTCACAGGAAATGTATTTTAGTAATTAAATGTCCTGTTATGTACAATTTTCTAGTTCTTAGACTACAGGACATTCTTTTTCTTTATGATCCTAGCATTTTCCTACAGGTGCAGGCTTTGCTTTTCAGATCAATGAACGCCATTTCATATGATCAAATGCAGCAGCCAGGTCCAACTAGATGAATTTTATGTCTATGTTAATTGTGTCATACCATCTTTGCTTTGGTCTTCCATGTGGGCATTTGCCATCAGTGTTAAAGAGGTAGGCAGGGCAGGTGGCGGTATGTGATGCTGCTTACTGAATATGGCTTTACTAACATAGAAATATTTTTTTCTGTTATTAGTGAATACCCATTTGCTCTGTACTGTACATGGTCACATCTATAGTCTTCATAGACTATAGCAACTGGCCTTATATATTTCTTTAACAGCCACACTAAAAATGTTGATGAATTAGAAAGATTATATACTGTGGCAAATATTTCCAAACAAGGTATTAAAATCAAACTTCAGCAAAATATATGGGGGAAACAGAATATGTATGCACACACAATCTGATGAGTTAGCTCTATTGGTTTCCATGAAGGGGGATCCCAAAATGCCCTATGCACATTTTTATTGTAGCCTTCTTACAACTGGGAAGAATCCCCTTGCAATGCTACTATTATTTCCCCTCCTCCCCTGAGAAAAATCCATCTCTGCCATATTTTACTCAATCAGCATCCTAGTGGCTAATATTGGCTAATATTTCCCCCAGAATGTGAGTCACAGATTCATTTATAATTTAAGTCTATATTGTATATGTAAGAGAAAGGGAAAAGGCAGGGGTGGGATCCGACAGGGTTAACTACCAGTTCGGTCATTTACGAGGTTCGGTGATTTATGATGTTCTTCTCTGCATGCTGCGTGGGCGCGCCTGTAAATCATCATCAGCATGCTGCATGCAGAGAAGCAGCCTTTCAAAAAGCCCTTTTTTCCTGCTTTTTTAACTGCAGCTGTGCCTCCCACGGCAGCTGCAGTTGAAAAAAATCAGGAAATAAAGGTCAGGTAACAGCCCGGGTGGGAGGATGGGCAAAAACATCAGCAGACATAGAACCGGTTATATGTCTGCTGCTCTTCAGAGCTACCAGTTCTACAGAGGTGGACAGAAACAGTAGAAACCCACCCCTGGGAAAAGGAAACAAACAAATAACTCTACAAAAAAAACCCCACAACTTCTGAATAATTTGATTTCAGCTGCTAGTTCTCTAAAGCCAAGATCCCTACTCTCCTCATCACTCAAACTGCAATCCTTAAAACAAAATCACATCATAATTCACATCAAGGTTTCACTAGTTCCAAGATTGCTGTATAATTCCCTAATCTCCAAAATGGACTTCTACAGACATGAGTTTTTATTTTATTTATTTCTATTTAAACATGACTTTCAGCCAGTTCCATGAAACAGTGGTCCTGCAAACAAACACACACCAAAGGAAAAAAGCAAAAAGGAGGTACTTCCACCATTCCAATTTTAAAAATCTGGTTTTAGGAGAACCTCTGTACCTTATTGGTTCTTCAGTGTTAGTTTTTGTGGGCTTCCGATCTCTCCACCCACTATGCTGCAGTGAGAGGTCCAGGTTTTCTTTTAATTCTTACTTTGTCTGAACCTCCAGAAATGGGATTTCTCCCCATTCCCTCCAATGGGAAATATCATGGGAAAATTAAGAAATGAAAATTAAGAAATGGTATTGATGAAATGCACAAACCAAAAACTAGGTCACAGAGGTACAGAATTGTACATAGGTGTAGAAGAGAAAAGATGTTTGCAGGGTAATTCTTCATCTGTTATTGGTGGATCTAAACTGTCACTGCCAGGCAGGAAGAGAAGCATCATTGAAGCATTAAATCTCTCAAGTTGTACCTGCATTTGTCATAAGCAATGGCCTTCTGTTTGAGATAGGTTAATGGTGTGAAACCAGAGTGATGCTGATATACATTTGTTCTTATAAATTCTCTGTTAAAATGATTGAGAGTCTTTCACTCATTGGGCCACTGAAGATTTTATGAGGCAAAAATCGAGACCTTGGCATTTATTAGTTTAGGATATGGTTATTACTGAGTTAATATGTTTTCTTTTCTCTCCCTCCTTCCCGTGAGCTGATTGAAGACATACTCTTTTAAAAATAGTTTATGATGTAGCTATCTGCTTCATTTTCTATTCTGTTCCTTCATTTTCAATTCTGTTCCTTGGCTTTCAAAAAGAACATATCCTCTTTTTCTATTCTCCTTTAGAAACTTCCAGACCCCTTGTTTGTCTACAAGCAGACAATACCATTAATGGAGAAACTGTGTTTATGAACCAACTGTCTTTCATCTAGCTCTGCTATTAGGTCAATATATAATCTTAGACAGCTGCTGGCTGGGTATTTCATTTTCTACAGATGACCAGATTTGGTAATAAAGCTATCAGATCATCTGGATTCATGTCAATGATAGGATTGCCATTGCTATAAAGCTGTTGATCTCTAGAAGTTCCTCCCAAGTATCTAAAATATTTCCCCCTCAGATATAATGTCATTTTTAGCATTTTTGCTAAATGTTTACTGCTCTTGTTCCTTTTTTGCTTTCTGCCAGTGTTAAAATACATGGCTGAAAAGATTTTGCTGGGCATATTTCATTCTGATTATGGACTGGGTACATAAATTTGCAGTTGTAACATTAAACCATTGATCAATAATCCTAAACTCAAAACCACCTCTTTGGTGGGAAAAAGTATGAGATAACTAAAATAAGAGAACACAATTGACTGTTACCAGAAACCCATTAGTAGAGAAAAAATAGCAAACAAAGGAATCATCCCAAATTTTCAAATCCAATACCATAGCCTGGGAGTACTGTATACCTCCTATACCAAAGTATGGAGTGTGTACATGAAATAATTTCTGGAAATATTTGTTTGGAAGCTTTTAGTGAACTATCTCCATCCAGTGGCCAAAGAAAGTATGGAGACAAAGGTTGACATGTTCAAATACAAATGCAAATTAAAAAAAACAACAACAAAAAATCCAACCCTTTTGTGGTGGAATATATTCCCTAAAGGAGGTTGAAGTTTTTGGATTTTTTTAAAAAAGCTGCTTATAAAAAAGTAGAAGTTTCAGGTATATGCTATTTGCTTAGGAGATGCTGCTCTAAAGACCAGTTCCATATGTCCTTGTATTTAACCACCCCGCCATGCTTAATTTACTAAATTATTTGTCTTTCAATGCATTTTCATTCAATTTCTAGTTTAAGGTTTTAAAACTCTTCTCAGTTAGCCACATGTGAGTGCCAAATGGCAGCGATCACCAAATCAACAGGAAGAGATTCAGCTATACCAAGTTATGGTCAGACGTATTTAAGTGACCCATGCTATGACTGTATCATACCACAGGCTTTATCAAGCATGACTCTGTATCATGCTACAATAAAAGAGCTAATCCAACAAGGATTTTTTTTTCCATCTACTGTTATCAGTCTCTAATTTCAAATCTTCTATGCAAACAAAGTGATGATAGCTTTGCCATTTCTTTCATGATCTGTGATACCTCACGTATAGTCTCTCTATTTAAGTGGTTAAATCTGGGGAAAGGAGATTCTGAGAATCACTAGTAGGCATAGTAGATCAGAGTGGCAATACACAGTCTAAAAAGGTAGCAGAGCTTTCATCTTGCTGAGATGGGAAATACCAAAGGATGATATAGATTTGCTCACTACAGTTTTTGCCATCCTACCTCTCTCCCTTCCCAAAAAATTAAGGGCTGTCTCTCACTTATTTATCTCTGCAGGAGCCAATGCTAGCTTAGATAGACAGTTGCCTACTTTGACAGATAGAACAATATCATAAATTCTATGGGACTCATGCAAGGAGAGCAAACTCAGCACTTTACGAAGTTATGCCTACTGTCCCACAGTGCGGGGAAATAATCAAAGGGCACCTTAACTGAAAAGCTTATAAGAAAAGATATTATAAACCTAGTAGCAGATCATTTTCATTATTAATAATTAAAACAGGGGAATGGATAATATTCTCTTCTAGATAACGACCCTGATTCCATTATAAATGTGTCACTATAAAATATGTGAAGATTCACTAACGCGTGTAAAAACGACCTTACTGCTCATGCATCAGTTTAAGAATAGAACCATTTCCATTTTCCTTTATTTAATGTGCTCGGTTTTAATTAGGTTGCAAGGTGCTGATCCAAGCATCCTGTGCCTTGGCTTTTGATTAATACCTCTTGGAAGTTAGCTGCTCTGATGCATGCAAAGAACAGCATCACTCACTTTGCTGGATGCCCAAATCCACCAGCAAGTTTCCAACTCACTGAAATAAAACAGAATTATTTAAATTGGTTATTGGAGAAACAAATGGAATTTTCATGTGGACAAATATGCACTAAGTTCTAGATGACCTGGACTGCTTGATAGAACAGCTGTGATTGCATTTGTCCCCTCAGATCTATTTGGACTGAAGAAATCCAAACCAAAAGACTGAAATCCTCTGCAAAGGGTACAGATTCTGCAATCATTTCTTAATCCAACTTTTAGGAAAAGACTGCTATAAATTGGTTGTGGTGGAAAAGAGAAATCATTTTATTTTGCATACAATAGGATTTTTCAGAATCACTTCCTTTTCTGCATTTTCATTCTTTTGCAATTTTGCTTTTCCTCCTTCTCCACCCTTTATAAACCTCACCATATCTGTGAGTTCATTGGAGATTTGAGATTTCACTCTAGTGCAAAAGTGTCAAACTGGTGGGCCATGTATTATGTGCGGGCCATGCCCATGTGAAGGGGAAAAAGTCACAATACATCACGTGATGGCAATGTGACACAGCGAGTTTGACACCTCTGCTCTAGTGGAACTGATACAGGGTGGGATTACACCTGGTTGGACCGGTTCTATAGAACTGGTTGTTATGATTCTACGCGGTTTGGAGAACCAGCAAATTGTGCCACTAGCTGGCCCCACCTAGCCCCATCCCGCCCACTCACTCTTTGCCTGCCGTGCACGCCATCAAACTTGCCTGTATTGTACCTTTGCCTAATTTTTGGTAAGTTGCTATTTTTCCTTTTTTCTCCTGATGATCAGCTGTTCTGACTTTCAGCTGTGCTGGGAGATTTAGATTAGTTAGAAAGCAGGAAATCATTGGATTTCTTGGATTCTAGCTAATCTAAAAGCAGAGCTGAACCTTCCTTGGGATTGAAGCTTCTATTTTTCAGTGCAGAGTCAGGTAGCAGATTGCAGAAAGGTAGATCTCTGAGTGAATCTTTGATTCTGTGAGCAACTCAATCTGTCTGCCTGCTTTGCCTGATTTTGGGTAAAAGTTGCTCTCTTTTTTTAATAAAAAAATCACTATTTATATACATGGTATATTGTGAGTTGATTTTGTGAGTTTGCTTGCTAGCAAAGTTTATGAGTTTGCTTCCAAGCTAATTTTATATGACAGACTCAGACAGCAGATTGCAGAAAGGTAGATCTCTGAGTGAATCTGTGATTCTATGAGCAACTCAATCGGCCTGCCTGCTTTGCTTGATATTGGGTAAAAGTTGCTCTTTTTAAAATAAAAACATCAATATTTACATAAATATTTACAATATTTACTTACAAGCCACATCCAGCCAGTCACGTGACTACCAAGCCACATCCAATCAGCAAGCCATGCCCACGCAGTCACATGACCACCAAGCCACACTCACAAATTAGGCCATGCCCACAGAACCAGTTGTTAAGAAATTTGAATCCTACCCCTGAACTGATGCTAATGATACTCTATATGGGGACCCTTTTATTAACATTCCCATGTCTAATTCAGGAGTTTTTAACCTTTTGGAGTTAGTAGGGACATGTTGAAGATTGGGTATGTTTTATGGTCACTCTTCTAAAATGGTTGCCATAATAGGTGTGGCCAAACTGTATTGAACATCTGTATATCATAAGACAAGCAAAGCAGCCATTTGTTGTTTTATTTTTTTACAAACAGTTATCAGAAGTTTCTGTTTGTAATGAAAATGCAGATTATGTTTCAGCTGGAGCTCTGCCTTACACCATGCTAGCTCCCCTTCATTTAAAAAATAAAAAATAAATGCTAAAAATAGGATGGGGAAGTACTGTATTATTATGTACTGCAGAGCATATTTGTTTTTGGTCACTTTTTTAACCTGAATATTCTCATGTGAGTCAAAGACTTTGGTAAAGTTGTTAGCATTGGAAAAGAAATTATCTACGAATATTTGGAAATCCCATGAATTATCCCATGGATGGATCTCTCATCTCAAAGCAGTGATCCCCAACCTTTTTGGCACCAGGGACCGGTTTAGTGGAAGACAATTTTTCCACCGACCCATGGGGGAGGGTTGTGCAACCTAGATCTCTCATGTGCACTTTACAGTAGAGTTTGCACTCCTATAAGAATCTAATGCCTGATAGTGGAGCTGAGGCAGTGATGCTAGAGCTGAGAAACAGCTGCAAATACAGATGAAGCTTCTTTCTCTCTTACACTACTCACCTCCAGATGTATGGCCTGGTTCCTTAACAGGCCACAGACTGGTGCATGGTCCAGGAGTTAGGGACCCCAGGTATATAGCACCATGAACAAACAAACTTAAAGGTCTACTATCTCTGCATAGAGGAACTATCATTTTCTCAGAAACTGATTCTAAACATGGTAGCAAAATTAAGAAGAATGTCCCTATATCCAAATTCAACCTCATGCTCTGTTTAAATGTTAGCTCAAAGAGGTGTTCTTTCAGTGTAATAATTGCTGTTGCAGTTGTCCTCTAGTATCTTTAGAACAGTCCTACCCTGAAACATAAAGGCACAGGCTCAGCTGCTGTTTGTGACATGTTTACATGCCAGCGTGTCTCCCGCATGTCTTCCATAGTAGTCTACCAGCAACAGGTAAATCAAAATAATCTCTGAATGAGAGTAACTATTTGGAGACAGAGAAAGACACATAAGACACATACATAACACATATATAAACACACACAAATACACTAAATAAAACAAACTGCATTACTATCAGGGGTGGGATGCAAATACTTTTTACTAGTGGCTCTGTGGGCGTGGCTAGATGGGAGTGGATAGGTAGGTTTGGCCATGTGACTGGGTGGGTGTGGCTTCTTTTTTGTGCACCCTCCCATGTTCTGGGTTTTTTGCCTCCTGGGCCTCAAGGAAGCCTCCCAGGAGTCCGCTTTTGCTCCCAGAAGGCTTCCCTGAGGCGCAGGAGGCAAAAAACGGAACCCAGTGGGCCTTCGCAGCACTCCCTCTGCACGCCCCTTTTTGCTTCCTGGGCCTTAGGGAAGTCTCCTGGGTGAAGCAATAAGACAGCGAGGGAGATCCCAGCATAGCATACCAGTTCAGCTGAACCGGCAGATTTTTTTTTAGTACTGGTTTGGCCCAACAGTACAAATTTTTACTACCAATTTGCCTGAACCGGGCTGAACCGGTCGAATACTACAACTGATTATTTTACAGTGAAGAATTAGGAAATCCAGGGTTTTAAGCAAAAAACAAAGATATATTTTTTCTAAAGATAAATTGGTGAACAACATTCCTTTTTATCCTAAAATATGACATGATTAAACAATGAATTTTACTGAAGAAATGAGGAAAGTATTTTAAGATACCAAATCTATCGTTCAGATAACAATAAATCCTTCCAATTTCCTTGCTGAAATTAGGTGAGGCCCTAATTTACTGAGAGGCCCCACTTTTTTTTTTTAAATATGGTAATTATATGATGAACAAATTGAAAGCAGACATTTTAGGGAGGGTGCTGCAAAACCTTCCCCTGTCTATGAAAATTGAAATGGGCACTAGATTTTTACTAGGCTTACAAAAAGTCAATTACCCTGTAAGAACAGGATCAAATACATTATTAATCTAGGTTACAATGGAGAAGTATTGAATTTGGTTAAGTTACAAATTGTTCAGCTACAGGAGGAAGTATGATTTCAAGTAAGGAGAATAGTTTCTAAGTAATTTTTCAATCTATTGTCATTTGTTTCAGAAAATTACATCTCTTTGCATGAAAACTTCTCAATAACAACTGAAAAGAGGATGATAGGCAAAATAGACATGTGAAAGGCAGTTGGGATATAATCCAAGATTAGGATATTGGAAGGAAATTGGAGCTGGGGTACAGTATAGGATTGGAACACAAGAAGCATGGGAAATTATTCTGCACTCAGGCAGTTTGCCCACAGAAATCTCTTATCTGTAATGAATGCAGATGGCACACACAATTTAAAGCTGTATATGTTTCCAGCCTCACAGAAGAATGTTCCAAATTGAATTTGATACCATGTGCATGCCAAACAGTAGACTATCCTGTATTACAGAGGTTGGGCTTGGGCAGGTGGCAAATCCCAGAAGTGATCAGGTTTACATACAGATATAGCAAATCTGCACAAGTCTGATCTATGAAAGAAAGAAACTAGCCACGTGGAGAAATTGTCTTGAAATTCCATTTTGGCCATTTGCCTGGGTCAATAAAACCTGTGTGACTTTGTGAGCAACTGTATGAGTGATGAATGAGTGGTATTCGATCACTTCTAAGACATGCCAGATTAACTGTATTCATAACATCTGATAACCACTGCTGATGAAAACCTATGTTTAGTACAACAAATCTAGCTCCCTTTTGAAATGTATTTTTACATAAGTAATTATAAGGCATTTAAAGGATGTTTTTAAAAGGAGAATTGTAATCTTTAATTGAATTCAATAACTCTGCAAATGGACCAAATAATCTTTAATTGATTAGATCATTTATTTTTATCAGCTCATTTTCTCCTTAAACTTACATTTGCCTGTACCATCATTAAGTATCTTTCATTAGCAGTTAATATTCAGTTGCCTCTTTTTTCTATTGCATCAATTAATTGAATGCTGGAAGAAAAGGTAAGATTCTTTCTTTTAGGGCTGAATAAAGTTCTAAAGTCAATATCCTTCACTTTCTGAGAAGGCAGCAAGGGCATGTGAAAAAAAAAGAATAGTCCAAAACAACAAGAAGAGCAGAACTAGTCATAAAGGTTACATTTAAAGGAGCTTTCCACAGGGAACAGACTATATCCTGCTAGATGCTGAACATTTTCCACTCTATTTGGGGATAACAGTACTGAGTATGCATGCTGGAGCAGTGTCAGCTAAAACATAGCACTTCTTGCCAGTAAAACAAATACAACAGTTTTCACGACTTATAACCATTTGTTTAGTGATAATTCAGTTACAACAGCAATGAAAAAATTAATGTATCATTTGTCCTCATGACTGTTGCAACTTCCCCACGGTCACATGATCCAGTTCATTAGGAAAGTAGAGTATTATTGCATAGAGTACTCCACTGCCACTCTCAATCCTCAGTGTCAATTCATACATCTACTATGATAGATGTTAAAGAAGGCTGCAAAAGGCAATAC
Source organism: Pseudonaja textilis (assembly GCF_049901715.1). Lineage (NCBI taxonomy): Eukaryota > Metazoa > Chordata > Lepidosauria > Squamata > Elapidae > Pseudonaja > Pseudonaja textilis. Next base: position 35,619,596 of record NC_141990.1, on the reverse strand, counting down.
CAGGAGCGTTCTACTTTCTATCCTAGTCATGCCAGATGTCATCCACAAGTCCAATCAGTATGGTCTTGGCATCATACCCAGGCTTGAAGCCAGACTGAAAAGGAACCAGATAATCTATTTCTTCTAGGTGTCTCAAAACCTGCAGTCTCATCATCTGAAAATTTTTTATTCACAAAGGAAGGTTGGACACAGTTCAATAATTATCCCCTTTATCTAGATCAAGCAGTGACTTCTTGAAGAGGGTGCACTGCCTCCTTTGAGGCAGACAGCAGCACCCCATCTTTCAAGGATCTGTTTCTGCCCTGAGGCAGCATCCTGTCACTTCCAAGAAGGTTTTCATCAAACAGCTTCCTGGTACCCAAGATACAGGTACTTCAGGACTAAATAGATAATTTTTTTCCCAAATAATCTCACAAAATATAGTTTCACTCACCTCATCATGATGATGCCCAGAAGTCACCCAGCTCTGAGTAGCCTTGTAAATATCTCCCAGCCCATCCTTCCCTACTAAAGTATGGATCACTTTAAAAGATGCTGCTGAAGGGGTATTTTGTAGATATAACAAGAACAGGAAAATGTTATGCTTTGCTCAGTGGTGGAATTTATTTTTTTTTACTACCGGTTCTATGGGCGTGGCTTATTTGGTGGGTGTGGCTTGGTGGTCATGTGACTGGGTGGGCGTGGCTTGGTGGTCATGTGACTGGGTGGTCATGGCCAATCCGACATCACTCATGTCAAGGGGTGTTTCGCCCAGTCCCACCCCTCCTAGCAACTCCTTGTTACCCCCAGCCTCAATATATCTGTAGTTCTGTAAAAAAATTCACCTTTTTTCGACTTTATTATCTGCATCCACATACTATAGATGTACTTTTATGGACCACTGAAAGGAGGAAATGGCTCCTTGGAAAATGCTTTGTCCAAGAGTGCGATAGGCAGGTCACAAAACAGGGTTTTGAGGGGTTGCCACAAAGAAGGGGGGGCAATGTATTTTCCAAAGCAGCAGAAGGCAAAACAAGAAGCAATGGATCAAAACTGAACAAAGAAGAAGCAACCTAAAACTAAGGAGAAATTTCCTGACAGTGAGAACAATTAACCAGTGGAACTACTAGTCTTCAGAAGTTCTGGATGCTCTAACACTGAAGGTTTTCAAGAAGAGCCTGGACAGCCATTTCTCTGAAATGGTATAGGGCAGGCAACCTTGGCAACTTTAAGACTTGTAGATTTCAAGTCCCAAAATTCTGGGAGAAAATTCTGGGAGTTGAAGTCCAGAAGTCTTAAAGATGTTAAGGTTGGAGACCCTGGTATAGGGTCCCTCCAAAGATTATTCTGACACCTTTGCCTGGCCCTCCAAACTGACTTGGCATCCTCAATTTTCCATTCTGAGCAGAGGGTTGGACTAGAAGACCCTTCTCCCTTCCTCTCTCATTCACTCTTTTTCTCTCTTTCCCTCTTCCCCCCCTCTCTCTCAAAGCCACGGCTGGCCAAGCACTCTTCTTTATCTTCCCCCCTCTCTCCCCCACTCTCTCTCTGTGTGTGTGTGTGTCTCCCGCAAAGCCACAGCTGGGCTTTCCTTGGTGCTCTTTGCTATTTTCATTTCTTCTTTTTGGAATCAAGACTGGCTGAACAAGGATTGCCAGCTGCGCTAAAAGCATCCCGAAGGGATGACCATTCTCCTCCTCCTTCTCGGGTGTGCATGCCATCCTCCCGGCCCTGCCACGGCTGCCAGTTGCGAGAGGAGGGGGAGGGGGAGATGGGTCACCCAGAGATGCTTCCAGTGTGGCTGGTGATCCTTGTTCAGCCAGAGAGAGAGAGTGGGGGAGAGAGAGGGGAAGATAGGGAAGAGCGCTTGGCCAGCCATGGCTTTGAGAGAGAGAGAGGGAAAAAGAGGGAAAGAGAGAAAAAGAGAGCATGAGAGAGGAAGGGAGAAGAACAAGAAAGAAAAGAAAGAGAGAAAAGAAAGAAAGAAAAAAGAGCTCCGGGGCATTTGTGCAAAGTGCCGCGGCTGGCGATCCTTGTTCAGCCAGTCTTGATTCCAAAAAGAAGAAATGAAAATAGCAAAGAGCACCAAGGAAAGCCTAGCCACGGCTTTGAGGGAGATACAGAGAGGGGGGGGAGAGGGGAAGATAGGGACCCCGTGCTTCGCTATCCCCTGCCATCATCCTTACCTTCTCAGGCCAGGTAAGGGAGGGGAGGGTGAGGGGCAGGAGGACCAGCCGCTTCAGGCAAGGTGAAGAGGTGTCGACCAAGCATGGGAGAGTAGAAGCCTGGGAACGGTGGCTCCTGGCTCAGCCAGCCCAAGGGGACAAAGGCGGTGAGAAGCCCTGGGACATCCGCCCACCCACCTGCTGGCTGGCCGGCCTGGGTTGGGCTGGAAGAGGCGCGTCAGCTGGGAGAAGGCAGAAAATGTGCTCCGGGAGGGCAGGCAGATGTCCTGAGGCTGTTGCACATGCGTACTGCATGTGTAGCAGCTGCACACGCAGTGTGCATGTGCAGCAGCCCTGGGACATCCGCCTGAGCTGCACCATGGCCACCATGTGGTAGGGAAAGCTAGTAGAGCTACCGGGACAAGTGGGCAACCAGGTGGTCGGGTGACCCAGTTTGGGGGCATGGCCACCCAGGGGTCGCTACCAATTCTGAGACCCATGCCAAATCACTACCGGTTCTCCTGAATAAGTGCAAACTGGTTGAATACCACCTCTGGCTTTGCTGCTCTTATGGCCATAGTATGAACTAAAAAATGAGCTCTTCCCAGTTTCCAATCTCATATATTATTTATTTTTCACCAGCATTGTTTAGGTTTCTTTGCTATTTTATTTTCAAGAAACTCTCCAGGGTCAATAGGAAGTAGCTCCTCAGGTGTAAACTTATGCAAGAATATAATTTCCTCCTGGTGCCAATAAGTTATTAAAAACTCAACAGAACTATCTACTACTGCCTCAGAAAGCACCCTGTGGAAACTACATTGTTCCATGAGACATCTGGGATATCTCATGAGATATCTGATCAAATTGGTCTATTCTCTCTGTTGAAGTTGGTGGCATCAGTGAACCTCACTTAAAACTGAATATGATCTGACAACAACAAACTATCCTTTACTCCTTCTTTAATATATTATGTGAATTAGGGAGTTCTATCTTTGACATTTTCATAAATCTATTTATTCTACATGCTCTTTATCTTTTTGCTACCTTGATAATGAATCTTTCCTCTCTCTATCAAAGCTATTCTCTATACTCTCCATACCCCGCTTGTCTCTCAGAATCTAGTTCTTACATCCTCCCTCTTCTCTTTCTTCTCCATATCATACTAACTTTCAGAATATCTTGCTCAGTTGATCACATCTCAGTAAAAACAACTCTTCATCATCATCAGTTCTTTTTGACAAAGTTGAACAAAATCACAGAGTTGTCATGTGAATTATTCTTCAGATAGTTTGAGAAATCTTGCTTTAGATTTCTCAAACTCAAGATTACTGCTACTAGTAGTCATGGTTTGGTCTCATCTCACCCAACAGACCAAGATTCTCCTAGCTGGTCTATTACTGTCAATATCCATCCACTTTCCCTAAGCTTTTACTTACTTTCCTTCTTAATTCCAATGCCATTAACAAACAAACAAACAAAAAACCCAAGCAAAATAATAATATATAGTAACAAACTAAATTATAGTAACAATGATATTGGAATAGCAACAAGATAGCCCAGCTATAACGATGCAAAACTGGAGAAGGCAAGGTATCTTCTGGAAAAATAAAAGAAAAAGATGAAAAAATTGGAATAGCCTGTTCTACAAAAGTCATGGCTCTGCCTGATTGGTTAGAACTAGAATACTCCACAACGCAACATTTTTTTTTTTTTGTTTAATTTTGTTGCCTGTCTTAGGTAGCTTGGCAATCATACTCTTAAAAAGAAAAGCTACTTATAAATCTAACCAATCTAGTTGTTGGTAAAACAAACAAACAAAGTTTTGCTTTCAAGTTATTTTTGATTCCTGGTGAGTTCCCCCATGAAGTTTTCTTGGCAGGCACTTAGTGGTTTCTCAATGGCTTTTTCTTAGGGCTGAGAAAGAATAAGTGATCCAAGGTAAACCAGATGGCCTAAGGTGGGACAGGAATCTCCAGATAAAGTAAATGACACAACCATTAAAGTCTAATTGGTACATACCAGAAAAAAATCTTCACTTGTTTCACCTTTGTATGCACGTTGACTATGAAAAATACAAGAACAAAGCCTGTAAAATACTGGCAACCTATTTATTGGCCTGAAACATTCGAAGTCCAGGAAAGCACCATATTATGTATGCTTGCTTCATTGTAAAGGACAGCTATAAGGGTTGTAGCTAACTTACATATGTTTTAGGAAGCATGGTACAGAATGAAATGAAAGTTAGATCACACAAAAGCCACCTGCCTTAGATTTCACAAAAGAACACAATTTGAACCTTCAGATTTAAATTACCTTCAGAATTGGATAATTAAAATATCTTCCTACTCACCTTTGTTATACTGATAGATGCCAGTTCCCCCTCAAATACTAAAATTAATATTGTATAACATTAATTTACATATATGAGGATGGTGCAAAAATGATGTAATTGTTATATAGATAGTTCCAGTGACAAATTCATGACAACAACGTAGCCAAGAAATAAGTCAAACCATATTATATAAATGCAAATGCTCTATAGAAGGCAGTAAGATGCTATAAATTTTTGTAACTAGAAATAGTTTATTGTAACTGTTTATCTATTTGGATTATTTCAAACCAGGTATGATAGCAAGACAGACTGAGAAGGAAGGACTGACATTTTAGAGCAGGGCTGTCAAACTCCTGGCCTGTGTGCCGGATGCATCATGTGCTGGCCACACCCAGTTTAGCAAAGGGGAAAAAAGTCCCATTATCATGTTAAAGTGAGGATGCCTGGATAATTCAACATTGCCTCAACATGTGTTAAGAGTCAAATATGATTTTACCAATAGCTCACATGGCTCAGTCCCATTTCTACAAGGCATCAATTTAAGGGGATAGGTTAAGCTCACAGTAACGACACCTGGAAACCTAGAATGGCACAAAATTGAACTAATTTCAAACTAATTTCAAACTTCAAAGGGCACTGAGCCAAATTCAAGATATGTTTGATAAAGAAATACAAACACGTTGCAGTTGGAGTATCACTTGCTTCATGTTTGGGAATTTCATTACATTTTGTTACAAACTGTATAACATCACATTTCATTTTTTATGAATGTTTGGACATACAGTATGCAAGAAAGTTTCTAGGCTGGGAAGAACTCAAAATATAAATAAAGGAGAGTCTGGGAGACAACTAAGGATTTGACTGGTTGTAGGGAAATATTAGGAAAATATCTTACACAGTTGTTTTTACATGAGGTATAAATTTGATTTTAACAAGGAGCAAGTAGAAATATCATTCCTTATTTCTAAGGCATTCTAAGGTAATTGACTTGTTCAATATGAAAAAGTCAAAATTCTGCTTTTGTTTAGTTATGCTTACTATATAATAATCCAAATGCTTAATTTTAGCATAGTTGCTGTTTTAGGATACAAATTCATTATTGCTGATGTTATCTGTTTTTTTCAAGCTAGTAGAAGGAAAAGGTAACATGGTTTTATAGTATTAGCATAGGCAGACTGTTATCACAAGATGGCCTCCCAGAGAATGTACTTGCTACAGCCTGTGTATTCAAAAATCAGAAGGAATATAGTAATAACTTTTTATACACTAATAATCATTTAAAAACACCTTTTGGACTAATAAATATTAAAAAGCATATGTTTCCATGAGCTATAACTTACTTCATCAGAAACATGCATACCATACATCAACACAGCTCTCCTTTCTACAACATTTAAGTCAATGTTGCATCCATACTATGATGACTATAACCTCAAAACTTCAGGAAGATTTTTTTTTTCATCTACTAAAGGCAAGTATATGCTAAAAATCTATAAAGAAAACTACACATTTAAAAATGAAATCAAGGTTGGCTAACCTGAACAATTGATTCTTTTGTAGGTTGCTTTCCTCTTCTAGCTGTGCTGGTAGCCAGAGTGGTAGTGGTTTCCATGACTGAGGTGGACATCTCTGATTGCATTGCAGTGGCAGTTGACTCAGTTGTCATAGAGGAAGGCACTTCACCAACGAGTCTGACATTCCCTTCTATCACTATATTGGCGTCATTCTCGGCAGCCATGTTCAGGACTTTCAAACCATTGTAGTAGAGTCCAGAAAGCTGACCCTGAAATGGATGGCCTCGTTCCTTGCCTCCAATTTTTATCGTTGCTTGGCTATTGAAGATTGTGAGCTGACGCCCTGTGAAAATAATATTACATACATGCAAAAAATGTTGATTGTGAACACCACACTCTTAAAGAGGATGATTTTAACAGATTATGGGGTGGAAGATGAGAGTAATAAAGTATAAGAAAGGAAATTTGTTCATATTTCATATGCGTTTTAATGAGGTGCTATGGAATGCAGAACTGTTTTATATGTGCAACTGCTTAACTCTGGTTTGGGTGTGTGTGCGGGAATGATAAAAAGAATTTTGTTAATATTTCCACTTCATTGACTTTATTTCCCACTATTTCCTCTCACACCTTTTTCCAAATGGTTTTCGTAATCTTATATGTATGGTGGGGACAGATAGTCAGGGCTAAAATGTGCACTGTTCAAGGATTGCACAATATATGCATATGGTATTGCTTTCATACAATCATTTCTGTGTAAATCTATGTAATATGGAAACTACCACGATGCTGAATAAAGGTTAGCCTTAAAGAGTTAAATTGAAAGGTAAGGTATGTATCTACTTATGTTATGCTATTATAAGGCTACCTGTTTTAAAACAAGTTAGTAAGAATAACTCCTTATATTTCTAATAAAAAGACTTCATATATGAAAGTTGGGTTACTCCTTAAGAAAGGCATACACACACATGTAGACATTGAGAAGGCATGGGATACATATTCTATGCTGAGCATTTCAGAAACAAACAAAAATGATAAAGAAAAAGAGAGAAAGAGAAATGTCTGATTATCTTTCAGCAAGGCCATCAACTAAAGAAAAAAAGCAACAAAAATGTTTAATGTAAAAACAATTTCAAGGAATGATACACATATCAATGAAGAGTCATGTCACATTGCTATTTTTTTAAAAAAAAGAAATCCTCACCAGTGCAAATCCATTATCAATTGGAATATTCATAAACATAATATTTTTTTGCAGATTGGATTCTGCTCATAATAACAGCATGCACACAACTTTAAGCTCCTTTAATTAGTGTTTGTTCCAAAATCTCTTTAGAAGGTAGCAAATGTTAAAGGGACTTCATCTTGTTTGGCAATGATACAGCCCACTATTTAAGATATAACCTACAGTTTAAAAAATGATTTTTGTTTTGTTTCAGGAAAGAAGATCTCATAACTACATACATATATAGATATTTAGTTAATAATTTAGCTGAAGGAATACGTAACATAATCTATGAATAATTTATCAGTTTTGATTAATATTTGCTATGAATATCTTCATAGATTGAGTTAGTGGATTATATTTAACAGTCCCTTTAACCTTAAGTTATCAGGGCATGATTATTAAACAGGCGGCACCACTAAAATGTATAGAAATTATTATATACACTGTATGCAAATATTTACTCTACATTTAACTGTTTAAAATTTGTTTTTAATTTAGTTTTACTGAAATATTTATTGTTTTATGTTTATTGGTGTTACAATGAAGCACTACTTGGTTATGTTCAAATTATTTTTTATTTGAAGTTTTAATCAATGTTTTTACCTTTGTCGAGTAGCCATTCATCAACTACTCGACCAAGCCGATATGGAATTCGCTGTCTAGCAATCGCCAGGCGCTCGTTATCATTGTTTCCTTTAAAGTTTAAAGAGACATTTCATTGGTTAAAATCTGTAAGGTCAAAGGTTAAAAGTTAATACTTAAAGCTTGAGCTATACAGTTGCCACATGATTAATTTTTTTTTTGAAAAAATTTGGAATTTTTTAAAAAGCTCTATCTAGAACATTTCAAGGTTCAGACTTGTCATTCATTTATTTTATTTTAGCAAACAAAATTATTCCTAAGTTAATTGAAAATTAGAAATCTGCATTTGAGCTAGGTTATTAAAACTTATGTTATAGACAGACCCCCCAAAACAAATTTAAACATCAAATACTAACTTTTCAGAAAGAATGCTCATTGACCTTAGGGTTTTGACTTTTGTCTTTTGCCTTGTTTTTGTTTTGATATTTCTTATTAACTAGTTAAAACATGTTCAGGTGAAACAGGTTTAATTTTGCAAAATACCTCTTGCTCCAATCTCTTAATCCAGGTTAGTCATTTAAAGAAGAATAACAACAGAGTGCTTAACCATCTTCAAGGACAGCTTTAAGTCTGAGATCTAGATATCAATCTGATATAATTTATATCCAAGTCAGGAAAAGTACATTTTAAAAAACAATTCTCTATTTTGTAATTCAGTTAATCCCAACAGTTTCAATATACTGAACAGATGGCAAAAGAAAAGAAAATTGGGTCATCCATTATTTCGCATAATCAAAGATGTGACAGAATAGTTCTAACATAAAGATCAAGGCTTTGACAAAAATAACACCCAAAATTGTCTAAATGTATAAGAAAATCCCAAGGCAGAAAACAAGTTAAAATCTCATTAAAATAAACAGGATAATAAATAATGTATAAAGCTTGAAATTCTTGGACTGCAGCCTTTAAAATATTGTAATCATGGATTACAATACCCCCACAAACAAACTTGTGTTTGTATGTCTGTGTTTGCTTGCTACAAAACTGCCAAAGATTATTTAATATAATCTTTACTTATAAGGTTGTTTCTAAGACTTACTTTAGTTGGTGTAATTTAATGGCCAGCTAGGTAGGAACAGGATTCATCAGGTGATTTTTGACCAAAGGCTAGATCCTGAGAAATGGTGATATGATCATTTGCTATTCTAATTTAGGCAACATAATATCTTGAGTATTCTAGTCAAGAGGTGAGAGTAGCAAAACCTCAACAAAACTTTGTAACCTCCTAGATCTGGTTAAATTAAAAGACTACCCCTAAACAATTAAGAAATTCTAGAACCTGAACACATATTCTAATCCAGAATGCTCTGACCTGAAGATTAAATGTAAGAGATTTTCTTAACCCTGAGAGCACTACTCATCTAATGTAAATGAATTGAAGTATTGACACCAATTTCAGATTCAACTGAAAGACCCTATCACAACGGCCCCCAATTTTTTGGGCACCTGGGACCGGCTCCATGGAGAAAAGTTTTTCCATGGACTGGAGGGGGTATGGTTTTGCATGCTGCCTGCATTCCATGAATGGGGCTTCACTTGATAGCATGGCTCGGCTTCTGGCCTGCTGCAGACCACTATTGGTCCATTGACTGGGGTTGGGGACCCTTGCCCTACCAGGCAATTTCACATGTATGAACCAGTATTTTAGATTCATAGAGAAAATAAACCAAAGTGAATAATATAATTTTCTTAGAGGAAGACGTAACACAAACAACAATATCTTGTACTGCAGATGTGAATTTCAGTTCCCAAGATTCCTTTTCTATATAAATACATTCATGAGATTCGTTCCAAAGAGAATGCTACACAGGAACTCATAGAACAGGTTGAAACCTGTAATATCTTAAACTGATTACTTAAGGATGCCTTGTATATCTCTGTTAAGGTGTTATCAAACTTTGTCTCAATGGTAATATCTCATTCATCCAAAAAGCTTGCTTTGGTTCTGTAACAACAATGGGAATATATTGATGTTTGACAATATTTCTTGATTTTTTTTCTTCCACATTGACAACTAAACCTTGGGCAACATATGAAATTTTAATTATTTATTTTCCAGCACATAACTTTTGCTACTGCTTCACTTATCAACATGTCATCGCCGTCATAATCATCATAATCATCATCATCATCATCATGTTTCTGATATAACATTATCTCTCCAAATACAAAATATCTTTCTCTTAATGTTACAAAGTGATCACATGGCTATTATGTTGCCATCAGTCTTTTTCATTTCCTTTTTTTCACACTTGTTCTCAGGATTTTATGATAAAGTCAAATAAAATGTGGCTTACAAATAACAATACAAATAATATAATTTTTAAATAAATCTCATTTTTTTTCTGTCTTGATCTACTTATTAACAGAATAAAGCATATAATATTCTTTTCCAGATTTTGAAACTTCATATTTTGGAGTTCAATGTTTTAACTAAATCAGAATCATTTATGTTTTGCTTTTTAACTCTTCTTTTAAAATATCTTTTAACTAAAAACTATATGGAGTTTACTAACTTCAGCAGTTTCCTACAATATTCTAAAATCTACAAATTACATTTCATTCCATCTGTTACAATTCTGCACCACTGGGAGCTCAAAAGCAAATGAAAAATGGAAAGATTACCAGTTGATTTTTAAAGGTCATGCATACAAAATAATTTTGATTACTTTCATTCACCTCTTGAAAGAGTAAGTGCAAAATAAAAGTATGTCCAAATTTTAATGTCAGAAGTTCAGGTTGTTTAACAGACTCTACTAACAACAAGCTCTGAGAAAATAGGGTAAAACCAATTAAATGCATGTGTGCACCCGCACACACCCACACCACACAAATACATTTATAAAGAGAGAGAGAATATTCAGAGCATAGCCAAGTCCAGTCATTTGTAATATCATAAGTATAGAAGACCTAGAAAATCAAGGGAGTTTATCTTTCATCTCTTCACAGAATAGAAGTCCATATGTTTCCTTTGTTTCATTCTTACTTTTCTGTGGCATTAGCCGTTGCTATCATATGTGTTGCACACAACTCAAAATAATTTCCGCCATTCTTCCAGTAACTTCAAGTAACCCAAAATGTTGTTGCTGTTATTATGCAATGATAATTTTTTACCTAATGTTATACAAAATAATAACCAATAACTCTTATGTTTTGTCTTATACTATGTAAGTGTATGAAAGCCTAGTCTTTCAGCCAGACTGATAAGCTTCTAACTGATGACAAAGTACAGCAACCAAAGTTGAAGAAGTATCAGAATCAGGGAATGTTTGCCAGGCTAAAAACATAGATATTGCTGCCAATAGCTTCCTTCAACCAAATGCATTTTCTCTGAAAACAAAGAAAAGACCCAAATAGTCACCTCAGCAAGATGGGCAACAATATCAATCAATCAATCAATCAAATGACATTTGACATTATGTTTTTACTTAGGCCTAAGAAAATTCCAATTTGTGTTCTCATCTCAGTTTGAATTCCATGCAATTTCTCTTCTCAAGAAATAATCCTGGTGGCATACAGAATATGGAAAGACACTTGGTTTAAACCCTTGAGTGCCTTCTGACTGCAACTATGAAATCAACTCCAAAATATCAAAATATCTGCTTATTGCTTGAAAAATAAATACATAATAAGTTGTAGGATCACATCTGGAAGGGGTAAGCTTGGGGAAGGATACCTTAAAACAGTGTATCTCAAACTCAGTAACTTTGAGATATGTAGCTTCCCAGAACTACCCCAGCCCACTTTTATAGTTGCACTGGTAGGTTCTTCATGTCTAAGTCTTTAAAATAAAACTCCCCCCGCCCCCTTCTGCATAACTGTAAATATTATTTCATTTCCCTTGACAGCTTTTGGTTCTTTGCTTTGGCTAGAAAAGGAGAATAGTGCTCTTAAGAGAATGAAAGTAGTTGCGACATTAACAGTATTTTCCATATATATTTGTTTCTTTTGTTCCACTAAACCCATAATGACCATGTCCTAAATCCCTTTTGCTATCTTAGATAAAGAAATAGATGATGTCATCTCTCTTCACATTTCCAATATTATTTAATGGTCTTTTAACAAGATTTCTTAAAACGTTCTTCATAATGTGGATGAAAAGTAATATATAAACAATAACAAAATGAAAAAATGGAACAGGAAGTTAAAAGCAATTCAACTTACAGCAACCAATTGAAACTTGTTTTAAGAGGATGACAAGAAAGCACTCATCCCTGAACATAGGAAACAAATGATGGGGCAGGAGTTTTAAAGAACTGGCTCCCAACTGGTTTCAAATACTTCCCACTCATTACTTGGTCTAGTGCCTCTTATTGCTCAAAGGAATCAATACTGCCAGTGTTTACTTTTGTTTATTTTTATTTTTCTTTAAATTTGTATTGTTTTTGACATATGCCACTCGAGCTGAAAGTAATTCAAACTAATACTCCAGTAACAGCCCCTTTCAAGCTACTCTCCATATTATAAATAAAAATGTCAACTTAGTGAGAAAGTCAAAACCAAAAAAAAAAAGTACCGGTAAATCTTGTTTAGCAACTGCCTCAGATAGTGACCATTCACAAATATGACAATAATATTAAATTCATTTCCTGACCAATACCTGCATTATTACAACAAAAGTAAAATGATAAACAAATAACCGTGCCTCCCCATTGCCTTCTTCAAATCCCCCACAGAAATAGAAACCATGGTTGTTGAAGCATTTATCCTAGTGAAATCATGTAATTATGATTATCTATTATCAGAACAGGGATTTGTTAACACAACAAATATTGCAAGAACACATCAACATTGTTTTGGTAAGACTCTCAGATTTTGCATGGCTGAATAACCAGGTTGAGACCAGGTTTGAACAAAAATGGGTTACACTTTTATGGAAGCATAGTTCAAAACTGGAAACAGAATTCCTGCACAATGAAAGCTGAGGATATTATTTTAGGATTTATATTACAATTTTCATTTGTTTCACACCTCAAACGCACAAGCTGTGTATTGTCAGAAGCCATACTCAGAGAAAACTCTATAGATCAAATGGCTGTAGGTATACTAATTCAAATCAAAGGCAACCGTAACATAATATATGTCTTTTTTTCTTTATACCCAGGAAAATTTTGCCTTCTGTAAAACAACTGAAGATTGTTTTACAGAAGACAAAAAGACTATATATTCTATCACTGTGAAATAAACTACCAATTCACATAGAAAGAAAAGGGATATTTGCCCTCAGTTACATTGAATGTTTCTGCTGTTGAAAGGATTCAAATTTACTTAAGAATGTCATATTTTATATTTTTATTCATTTTGATATATGTAATAATAAAAACAATCATAATTTATTAAATTATGGTTCCCAGCAACTATTATTAATTGTTCAACACTACATAGTTGGCAGGATGGATGGCATAGCTTCATACTGCTGCTGTTGAATGTCAGATTGTGCATAATAAAGCCTTTTTCGTCTTAGATACAGTTGAATTTTGCAGCTATCTTGCAGGTAGAGTTCAATAGAGAGCTAACCAGGATGCTGAATGAAATAGTCCCTAGTACCTTTTTCTTCCTTGGTATACTGAAGAACTGCAGAAGATGAAGAACAGAGTGAACTTCACCAATCATGGTTGAAAGCCATTGTTTAAAAATACATAATAGTGATAAGAATGGTAAAGCACCTTACTTCTTTATCCTTATTGCATCTTCAGATGCACATCCATTGTCTTTGTTCAAGATTACCCCTTTCCTCTTGGAGAAAATGAAAGTGATTGTGATAGATTTTTTTAAACAGTTAAAATTGGAATCTCTTTCATTCCCAGCTTAATTCCATTTGGATGGGAGTTTGGTGAGATGGCTAAGGCAATGTTTTTAGGTATGATCTGGAATTCTTTTGAGTTTGTGGAATTTGAGGAAATGGCATGATGTCTGCCAACTGTAAACTTGAACCATCTGTGTGGCCAGAAGTAGTGTGGCTGGATAAATTCAAGTTCAATACTTCATCTTTTCTAGTTCTTTTATTCCTCTAGTTTGTTAAAGCTTAGTGGTGTTCAGAACCATTGACTGCAGCATTCTTTTTGGTCGTCTGCTAAGATTGCAGCTTGAAGTCATTTTGCAGTGATTTGTCTTCCTCCTAAACACACAACTGCAGTTGATATGCATGAAGAATAAGTAATTATTCCTGTAGCTGCTCCAATGTGGGAATTCTGCTATGAAGTTACTGCATTTGAACCACAGCGTCAATGTTGGTGATACTCACTTATACATTATTATTTGAAGCCAGATCAAGCATCTGTGGAAAGTCTGATTTGGTGCCTTTAAACTGTAAGGTCTACAATCAAAACAATTCGGATCAAGTCTATGCAAGACAAAGTTGTAGCTTGTTAATGAATTATCTAGCCTGATCGCAGTTCCAACACTGATGCTAAATGGGGTAGCGCTGTCCTTAAGAAATCCTTGGATTTGTGACACTCTCTTGACCTTCAAAGTTTCAGTTGGTGCACTGATTCAACATCTTTTGGAACTGGGTGTTCAAACAATAGTGACTCATGAATAATGTCACCACAAATATAGATTACTATAACATGCTCTATAGGGAGTTACCTTTGAAGATACCTTGGAAGTTACAAATATTCCAAAATGCAGCAGCTTATTGACTAACTGGGAATAGAACATTTAGCAGGATTACGGATTTGGGTCTAGTCCAATTCAGAGTTCCAGTTAATATCTTTAAAGCTTTTCATAGTTTGAGGCGTGCATGTCTGGATTAGTCTTTCTCACTTATATTTGTCTCACTCTGCACAAACTCTGAGATCTGAAGATCCCCAATACAGAAAAGGCAGTGGGTTAGGATCTGATGATGTGCTTTCTCAATAGCTGTCCCCACCCTTTGGAGATAAGAAATTCTCCTTGCCTTTTGAAATAAGAAATGCTGCCAAACTCTTGGACATTAACTTCTTCATAGTCTGTAGAGCAGGGTGTCAAAATCACAGCCCGTGGGCCAGATGCATCACGTGCTAGACGTGTCCCCATCTGGTTTAGCAAAAGGAAAAAAGTCCCGATATGTCACGTGATACTGCCATAATGATGTGAGTTTGACATCCCTGCTGTAGAGTATATAGGCACTGATGGTAGCAGGGCTGCCTTAGCTTAAGTTATTTAAGTTTATTTAGTTACTCAGTTTATTTATTTTCAAGTGTATACCCCAATGTTCTTGTTGACTGTAAACTGCTTTTAGTCCTTGTGAAAGTCGGCAAAAATGCATAGCAAAAGCAGTAGCCCTTGATCTAAGCTTTAGAATGACTAAACAGAAACTCTCATGCATATTTTCTGCCTTGCAAATTTTTTACTACAAAGAGTAGTATATATCAAATTAAAAAGTTTCAAACCTGTACAATCAGGATTTAAAAAAAAAAAATTTTTTTTTGACAAAGCAAAGCAACAGGCATTCTGATTTAGAAATGCCAATTTATTTGCAACATTTTAAAATATATACAGTATCCTGTCTCAACATGAGCATATCAAAGAAAATTAATACCAAGAAAGCAAAGGCTTTACAGGTTGTTGATTGCTTCGGAATTGAATAAAAAATAAAGAGCTGGCTCCTTTTCATGTTGACTTGGGTCCATAGATATGTTGTAGTATTATGTCCTTTGGCCAAGAAACACATATAGGCTATAATCACACTATAGATACCAAAAACAGACCATAAACATGTTGTTTTTCAGTCGTTAAGTTGTGTCTGACTCTTCCTGACCCCATGGACCATAAACATGCATCAAACATGACCAAATCATGAACTAGAATCAAGCCACTATGGAAAGTTTGTGTGACTTTTCGGGATTGAATAATCCCTTCTGAGACAATCAGAGCCAGTTCAAGATCTTCAAAAAGTGTTGTGAATAATATGGTACTTCAGAAGGTATGCAGAAAGTCAGACTGTCTGAATAAAATCAATCATTATTTTGTTTCAGTTCCCAATATATCAGTGGGCAAGTGTTTTGTCCACTGATACTTCCTATATGCTAGAAGTATATGTGTTACTCACACTACGAATAAATGACATTCAAATACAGCTTATATACATATAGTAACAATGCATATGCCATACATTGTTCAACTGTTTTACCCCCTCACCCCAGTACCAAAAGCAGACAGCATACTGTTTGCACTCCGTAGTATTTACACCATGGGGTACTGCCAGGGATCCTATAAAAGCTAAAGTACTAAAGGGCCACTCACACTATGATATTGTCAGTGGCCATTCTAAGGCAAGCATTTATAAGGACATGCAGCTGCCATCATGGCTCTGTTAGTGACTGTCTTTTATCACAGGCAGTAGGTGTCAAGCCCTGGTGGAGACTGACTCTGAAGGAGAGGAGGAACAGCTGACAGGGATTGGAAGTGTAGCTCTGGAGGTTGTGGAGGAGGCTGGGGAAGGGCAAAGGCTGGCTGGGCAGTCAGAGGATGACCCAGGTCCATCCCCTCTCCATCCTAGGGCATGCAGGGAGAAGAGGATAAGGGAGAGATGTGATCTACTGGGGAAGAGAGGGCCTTGATCCTCTTCATGGGCTGCAGCTGTGACAACTGGATGAGAGGACAGACATGCGTATGGGTGAGTGCTGAAAACAAAGTGTGGAAATATCTCTAGTTTATTGTTCCTCTCTGAGTTTGGCATCCTTCCCAGTATGTGTTCTGATATCTGTGGACATCTTCAAGCCCTTATCTTGCCTGGTTTTTGTTGTTTTTTACTTTTTATAAATTAAATGGCATTTCCTCCTTCTTGTAACTGCTTGTGTGGGAGTTTTTTTTTGTCTCCAATCAAGGATATTTGGAGCTTGGAAGCAAAGTGAAGGGATAAAAGGGGCTTCACCTGTTTTTTGTCACTGGGTTTATTTTGTATCCCACCCTGGGTCATCACAGTAGGTTAACAATGGAAGAATGGCAATGGATAGGAAAACTGACTGCTGAGGTCTATTTGGGGCCTGCAAGTTGTCCACCTATGCTATGTTTGATAAATATGTATAGGAAGAACAAAGGTATGACTGGCAAATCTCGTTTCTAATCAGAGAATAGTACAGTATTTTACACATGCGCAGTTGTGTGAAAAGAAACAAATACCAAGAATAACTTTCCTTATCAAAGAAACTTCCATATCACCAGATGCATATTCCCATGCAAAGTACCTAGAAGTTCTTAGATTTGGCAACTGACATAATTATATTACATAATTTGGTTGATAGTTGTACTCAGCAGAATTGCTTTTATTGACAGATTTCCAGGGAATGATGGATAGATGTGGTATGCATCTAATGCTCACAGGGGGCTCATTAATTTTCTCACAATTGAACTCACAGTCCAGTTGGCTATTACTAAGCCTAATTAGCCTTGTTACTGTTTTAATTATTAATACTTATTTTTTTAAAATCCCAAGTAAATTAAGCAGTTATATTTTGATTTAGCCTGAAACAACATTTCTTAAGTCAAATACTAAACCACCAATGCCTACAACTGTATGAGATCCTCTTTTATTCTACATCAGAGTATTGTGAGTAAATCAGTCTGGATTTGGCCCAAGAAGCTAAAATGCCAGACCAAAAAAGCCTGCTTCCACTGGCATTAGTATCATAGAAGTTAAGAACTTCCATCTAGAATAAGCACTTGAAACCACTGCACCATGCAGATGCTTCATATGACAATACACACTGTATGAGACAGGATAACCAATCCTTGTTCTAAGATCGGTAAGAGAATCTCCTCCAAATCTATGGGATTTTCCCCCAATAATATTTTAGACTTCACAGTGGTTTCTTTTTCAAACTCTCACTTGTAATCTATTCTGTTTTCTCTTCTCTCTCCAATTCACGGCCATTCTTTCTGAGCCATAAATATACACTGCATATCCACAGAGAACCATGCCATGTTGCTGAATAATTTCTCCCTTCCAAAGCAACTCCTCACAGGGATAAGAATGTTTTTGTTTTCATAATGTTCTTAGTTTGAAATGACTCTTATGTCTCTTTTAAAGCTCATTTTTCCCTGCATCTGTCAAGCTGAACTTTAAATCATGCATATCAAATAGTATAACAGCAATTAGGTTTCTATGGGACTTGTTTGTTTCTCCAGGATGTCTTGAGTTTTGTTAGTAAACATCTCTATATTTGCAAGCTATTCAATTTTACCAATTCTTTATCTTATTTCTTTTTGTACAATGAATCAAATAATATGTGTACTTTTTAAATATATTTTAACTAATGTAGGCATTAAGGAATATTCCTATGTTTAATATTAACATACATATTTTATTATATAATATTATTTTTCATCATTACACATTTTTCTTTCATCTGTGGCCTACCACTATTTTTTTCCTCTAAGTGGAAAGAGCTATGGTATGTTGTAAGTACTATCTAAAAAAATGTGCCTACTGACTTCACATTAACACACACCTTATTGTGTGTTTACTCTCTCTTTTCATTCCCTAGGTAGGAGAACATAACACACCAATGAAGCAAAACCACTGCCTAGACAATCACCCTGAATTGCTTAATACCAAAGCTAGCTTCTCCTCTCCCTCCTTCCTTCTTTTCCAATATAGACTAACAAAAATGACATTGAGGTACTTTTTTCTCTTGAGAAAACTATTTATGACTGCAGATGCCAGTCTTCAAAACAAAAGCTACAACTCCTTTGTAATACTTAACAAATTTTAAAGAGGAATGAATGATCTTTCATATTCCTGACACAATTTGCAAATCCGTTTTGTTTATGGATGGCACATGACTTTTCTCACAATAGTCTGAAATACACGAAGTTGCATTAAAATACTGTATTACACTATAGGCAGCTTTATAGATTCCAGATAGCTTCATTAACACATATAGAAAATGTACTATTAATATAGGGGTGTATTGTCCCTTAACTATTAATAAAAGTTCATTCATTCCAAGTGTTTGCTGTTAATTATAATCAAGTAAAAGCAAAATAACCAGCTTTGAAAACTCTGCCTTTAAAGCTAAATGCTGCAAGGTAAGCAATGTAATATTAATGAGCTCCTCAGTTTAATAAACTAGTAGGATTTGTAAAATAGTCTGCATCCCTTTATTGATTCCTAGAGAAAACTGCAAACGAAGTTACTGGCAACAGATCAATAGAAGGAAAGAGAAAAAGAAAGAGATTCTGCCCATTTTTCTTACTTGAAATGCTCACAAGTCATTTCTACAGACCAGAAAGGATACCCCAAAAAAGGTCCGTGCAACATTCAGATCAATAGTCAAAAGAGACTAAGAGTGAAGTATTCACAGTCCATTTTGATACAGTGTTAGAATAAATACAAAGCAAAGTGTAAAGCATTTAGCTAGACCTCTATGAATCCAAGAACAGCAGCTTAATTCTTCAGAGTGATGCTTAAATGTGATAGAATGATAGCAAACATCATACTACTTATGGTCTTTGATTTCCAGTCTCTCTGTTCCTCTGTGTTTATGATAAGAATTGTGATTGTCCCAGCTGCTATTATTCTCTTGTGCAACACTGAAATCCATTATTATTATTTTTTGGTGTTCTGGGCTCATTTTTCTAGCAGTGTATTCCTTTCGAATCCTTAGTAAATGTCTGTGCAGAAAAAAGGCTAGAGGCTTTGAAGAATATAGGGAACTACAGTCAATGTAGATAATTCTAATGTAGATGGTCAATGACCTAATTTCTTATATGGTAACTAGTTAAATCCGTTATATGCTTTGGTTTGATGTTTTCCATGAATGTTTTTGCCAATACTGTTGGAATGAAACTAATCTTACAACTGTAATAATGTTCTATTTGTTCTACAGTTAAATAATTTTGAAAGAGTGAAGTAATTTTCTTTTGCTTTTTGATGTTAATGAATCTCCCATCTTTTCGTTTATTTTGAATTTTGAGGAAAAAATATTTGCTGACTTTCTTTAAGCCAGTCTTCTTCTATTCCAGTTGTGTTAGAACCCCTGATTTTTTTTTTAAAAAAATATTTTTTAATTTTAATTATGGGACTACAACACAATACATTCAACTTAGCCTTGTTATACATATATATATTTTACTTTGTCATTTATAATCTCCTTATTTAATATATTAATTACTAATTAATCTAATCTTGTATAGGTTACTTCTGGATAGACAAGATGCACTGCATTCCTGTTTTGCCAAAGTTATTATTGTATCTTCTCTACTTTCTTATTGGAAATGCCAAATATGAATGTTCCAAACAGAAGTTAAAAATGACAAAACAAACATTCAGAAATGCCCATATCAGCAAATCAGGAGGCAGAATGAAAAAAATAAAACTTTATAGGGAGGTCTTTAGTGCAATTTACAGTAAACATCTTCCCACACTTTACAATAAAGATACTGAAAACATTAAGTAGGTAGATGATCAAATTGAAGTCATTAATTTAATTTAAAGTAATTTAACAGATAAACAGATAATCAGAGTTGGAAGATACCTTGTAGGTCATCTAGTCCATACCCCACCATCACCCAAGTGGGAGATCCTACACCATTTCTGACAGATGGGAGTCCAATCTCTTCTTGAAAGTCTCAAGTGATGGCGCTCCCACAATTTCTGAGGGCAAGCTGTTCCATTGGTTGATTGTTCTCACTGTCAGAAAGTTTCTCCTTATTTCCAGGTTAAATCTCTCCTTGTTCAGTTTCCATCCATTATTCCTTGTCTGGCCTACAGGCGCTTTAGAAAATAGATTGACCCCTTCCTCTCTGTGGCAGCCCCTCAAATATTGGAAGATCTCTATCATGTCTCCCCTGGTCCTTCTCTTTACTAGACTAGCCAAGCCCAGTTCCTGTAACCATTGTTCATATGTTTTAGTCTCCACTCCCCTAATCATCCTGGTTGCACTTCTGTGCCCTTTTTCTAGAGTCTCAACATCTTTTTTGTAATGTGGTGAACAAAACCGGATGCAGTACTCTAGGTGTGGTCTTACTAAGGCTTTATAGAGTAGTATTAGTTCCTCCCTGCATTCCTGCTTTAACTCCTGAGGATTTAGCAGAACAACAGAGCTGGAAGGAACCTTGAAGGTCTTTTAGTCCAATCTCTGCTCAAACATATATACCATTTCTGAAAAATGATTGTCAAATCTCTCATTAAAAATCTCCAATGTTGGAGTACTCACAGCTTCTGAAGGTAAGTTGTTCCACTAAGAAATTGTTCTAACTGTCAGGAAAATTATCCTCAGTTCAAGGTTGGATTTCATGTAGATGTAGATGTTATTTTGGGGAAACTGAAGTGGTTAAACACTGCAATTTTTGTAGGTATTCTGTTGACTTCTCACTCTAGCATAGTGAAGGTAACAATTTATAGACAGATAACACATTTCAACCTCCAACAACTACAGATCTAATAAATGAAATAAAGATGAAGATTTTCCATGAAGGAGAGAAAAAGCATAAATTACCTGATTATCAAGACAAAGAACAGAATAATGGAATAAATGTTGGTTGCATTCATTTTAAAATTTTTGCCTAGACATTACCAAATTATTCAATGCAACATTAAGAGAAAATAGATATAAATTTCATAATAAGTTGCAAGATTATAATTTGCATATCTCTAATGGGAAATCTGTATTACTCTAAGATGCAGTTCTTAGTGAAGAATCTTCTTGGAAGACCATGAAAACAGATAGAAAATTCTTTATGTGCGCTGGTTTGGACTATCCAAAAACCAATTGTTCTAGGAGAGGAAGACAAGATAATCTATTATAGACTGCATTTCAAAACAAAAGACTACCAGGGAAATAATACAGTAATGAGTCTGAGAACATACAGGCCACTAGATGGCATTTGTTTTGATCCTGCTGCAACTTTTAGCTTCATTAAACAGAACAAAAAGCTCACCCATTGAACTGAATCTACCATTTGCTTGACAAATAGACAAAGACTCCGTTATGCATTTCTAAAAAGAAAGGTGATTAAGAATGTCTTACATGTCCCAGGTCTGGAGTTAGTAAAATATACCACAGAGAAAGAATGCAATGTAATATTTAAACAGAATAATGTTAAGTAACTTAGAATGTAGAATTGCTGATGAAAAGCACCCTCTACAAAAACTGACAATTTGAATTAGACTATGAAAAGTAAAGGAACCAGAGAAATAATAGGACTACAAAAATTGTGTAACCAAATGGCACCAGATAATGAAACAAGAGACCCAGATGCTGTTTGTAAATAGGAGGGCTTAGTCAAAGAACTAAAGTTCCAGCCATGTGTGAATCAGTCAATGTGTGCACATTATGCAAAAGCCAAAGGCATTAAGCCAATAAAATGTGAAGAGGAAAAAAAGAGGCAAAGAAACCATCAGAACAAGTGCATGCTGACATTTGTGAGTCAATACCATCACACCACCAGGTGAAAACAGAATTAATTTTCTAATCATAGGTGATTATGTAACATACACATAATTTGGTAGTTGCTCAGTGAAAGCGGTCAAGTACTGTAGAAGAAAAAAAATTAAAGAATGTGTGACTTTAGTAAACAACAGATTTTTTTAAAGAAAAACCTGAAGTACTATGAACAGGTAATGGGGGTAATTTATAGCAAACAACAAAATTTAAAGGACCTAATGGTATAGGTGACTGTACAAGGAATTACAGTGGTCTATATCAATGGTGGGATTCAAATTTTTTTATTAGCGGTTCTGTGGGCATGGCTTGATCGGCGTGGAATGGGATGGATACTGTAAAATCTCCAGTCAGAGGTGGTATTTGCAGGTTCTCCAAACTACTCAAAATTTACGCTACTGGTTCTCTAGAACTGGTCAGAACCTGCTGAATACCACCTCTGGTCTATATCCCAGTAAAGAATGATGTAACAGACAGAAAATAATCTGATGCTTGATTGAATAATAATATGCATGTTGCAAAATCCAGAATGGAAAATAAATACTGGACAGAAGCAATTAACACAGCAACTATTTGCAGAACAAGTTCACTGTAAAAGTCACATGTAGCTATTAATACATTTTCTAAAGAGATAATGTAGGGGTTCTTTTAAATTTAGTTGGGCAACTTCTTGGTTTAGACAAACTTGGCTTTTGTGTTTTCTTCATTGGACCCCTCAAAAATGTTTGAAAAGGGATGGACGTTAATTTTTGTTTGTTGGCACTGGAATGTTTGAAGGTTCTTTATTTTATGTGATCTCAATATAGCCTTTGTTTGGTTTAAAAAATTACATGTGTAATACTTCCCAATAATTGGGAAGAAGTATTATATAGTTAATGACTGTATTCCTATAACATGGAACTTGCCATTAAAACCGTTGATTGCCAAGAAGGATAATTGCATGTAAATGGAAGGACTTCATCTTCTTGATTTTAAGAAATGGATCTAGGATATGAATTTGTTCTCTAGTCTTGAAAATTCTTTGTATCCTAATAATGAGAAAATGAAGCAATATGTTTTTCTCTGGTCTACATTTAATGATAAGCTGAAGACTAAATTAATTTTATATCATTATCAATAGTTATTACTGGATTTTTTTTTCTCTTCCCCCTGTTAATTCATTTTCTTTGTCATTTAATTATTTAAAACATTACAAAAGAGGTGGGGGAAGGTTTTTCCAGCATATATTTCTGGCTTTTAAAAAGTGCATTACCTTCTTAGATCTCAGATCATCAACTAACTGCAAACCTTAGCTTGTAGGATACAAAGAAGCAGATTGAGCAGAAGGCAAGGATGATTGTTAGTCCATAAACAGCCAACTGTTCCTGCAGGAGGATGGTGAGATTAGTTGGGCAAGCAAATATCAATTAGGCATCCTATTATCCACCAAAGCAAAGTATGCATTTGCAGCACAGGCATGCTAATAGGCTACATGGCTACATAAGCTACATAAGCTGAAAATGGACTTTTGGATAAATGTACCAAAGCCAACAGTCCTGTTTCAGAAGAAACAAGGATATATCCAATTCTTTCAGAGAAAATTACATCCAGATCAAGGCAAATAGATAACAAATACCATTATGTGGAAGATGCTCAAGAGATGCTTATTGAATTGAAATATTGCCCATTGGAAGAGGTGCTGGCATATTTCCTTCTTAGCTTCAGTCCAAAAAACAACACAAACTCTTTGAGAGATAATGAGATTTGTGTGGACTGTTGCATGAGCCAATGAAAAAAATGGGTTTTAGAGATCCAAATCTAATGACACTGACTCTTCAATACTTTCTGACATACTGCCCACAAATGAGCAGTAGGATGTGGAAAGAAAGGTAAACATTTATTCTGTGTTTTGATGAATACAACATAGTGTTCTCTCTCTCTCTCTCTCTCTCTCTCTCTCTCTCTCTCTCTCTCTCTCTCTCTCTGTGTGTGTGTGTGTGTGAGAGAGAGAGAGAGAGAGAGAGAGAGAGAGACAACCTGTGGTAGAGGAGAACAGTAAAAATGAAACTGTACTCAGGAAATAGGATACAGTGTGACAGTAGCTCAGAAGAACTGATATGTTGAAGTATTACAAGAACTTAACAAGGAAAGCACAGTTCCATTTAAAGCACAGCTCCTTGACAACCATCTCAACTTGGTTTCATTCTGACATGCTGGGATCAGTGGTGGGATTCAAATTTTTTTTACTACCGGTTCTGTGGGCGTGGCTTGGTGGACATGGCAGGAGAAAGATACTGTAAAATCTCCAATCAGAGGTGGTATTTGCCAGTTCTCCGAACTACTCAAAATTTCTGCTACCTGTTCTCCAGAACTGATCAGAACCTGCTGAATACCACCTCTGGCTGGGATATCAACGCCCATAACCCTCCGCCCAACATGGCCAGTTCCACAGTTTTTCATTTTAAGGTACAACTACTGCTTTTTTTCCCCCAAAAGAGACAGAACAGCTGTAATTAAACCATTTGGAGATCTCATTCTCATTAGTTTATTTATTTGATTCATTTCTCACCTTTAGTTTTGTACAGCATATACAACACTCCTTCCTCAACAATCACCACTTGTGGTGGTTGAACTGAGAGACTGAGTGATAGGTTAGACACAAAATCAGCTTTGACGATAAGCAAGGACTACAATTCATGGTCTCTTGGTTTCTACTTCATCAACTTAATTACATTACCAACTGTCCTCCCTTACAGTAATAGTAACTGATACAATGGTGCAGTTATCAAAAAGCAAAAGCAAGAAGAAAACCATGTCCTCACTTTATAGGGGTAGAAAAAGTTTAATGTGGAACTATGATATGTTTCTTCTGTCCTTCTATCTCACGAAGAACTCCTTTCAAGAATCAAGGCCATAGTTGGTGTGGTCTATCCAGCCTTGGAGTATAGAGCTGCTATATTCTTCTGTTGAAATGTGGATAGCTTATGCAAAAACAGAACCAAATGTGGCTTGATTTATGATTTTGAAGGAAGCTGAAATTGATCACTCACAAGGTAATCAAGATTTGATTTATTAATGAATGAAATATTTCAATTATTAACTGAGGAAGAGAATAGAATGGCTAGTATCTAACACTTTTCACGTTGAAAAAATTTATTGCACGGTCCATTTAAAGTTATTTCTGCTTTTGTTCATTTCTAACATCACAAGTAATTTTCTTTCTTGGAAAATAATTTTGATTGCAAAGGTATAATTATGCATCCATTTGTGAAGCTGTGACTGTTACAACAAGGTTATAAATTCAATCGAATTGGGGGACAGAACTGGATACAATAAAGGTGTTTTTTCCTCTCTCAAAAGTATGTGGGAACAGGCCAACTTTCTCAAGGCATAAGTAAAATGCAAACATAAAATGTCCAGCAGTCAGGCTAAGAAAAAAAGAGATATGTTTTTACAATGTGAGTAGATGTAAGAAAGAGATTAATATCTTCTCAGCTATCTGAATTACTTAGGTTGTACCTCTCAATTTTTTTATCTAGGCCAGACAAGAATGTCACTTTTTCCATTTCCAGTATGAATTATAGTGACTCTTTCTGAATTAGTTAGCTAAATAGAAACTTTTGTCCTGAAGACATGAAGTTCTATTGCACTGTCACAATTCACAATGCTGGCAAATAGATACTGCCAGAGACAAATGTGACCATTTATTTTATTTTATTTTATTTTGTTAAAAAAAAACCACTGAGAGACATCCATATTGTGGCTCAAATACATCTCAAAAATCAATGCTGTTTCCCAGAAATTAATTTTGTTTGTTTCATATCGGGAACAGCAAATTGTCTGGCTCAAAGGCTCAACTTAGCAGCACATTTATGTTGCCTTTTGGAAGACTCTGAGCAACCTCAGAGCTTTTTGAGGACTTAATGGAAACAAAATGCATCACCACAATGACAAAGCAGAGAAAAGCAGGCTGACAGAAAAGCTTATGAGAATATTTGTGCTACCACCCAGCATAACACCAACACAAATAAGGAATCTGGGGCAAAACCAAAGAGGACTTAATATGACATTCTGAGGATGGTCCTGAGTTGGCCTGGCCATGTACAGACTAATTTCTGCTGTGGGTTAGAACCAATTGAGCAATGTTCAGAATGAGTACTGCTGCTGCTCAATTGACACATGCAAGGTATGCTGATAAACCAAAAAGGACCTGACGTAATCTGTATGGAGGTTGGTTGGTGGTTTGGGGTGTTCTAATCAAACCGGTCAACCCTGACTGCTTTTTAGAAGGCCAGATCATCAACTCAAATACTTTGGCCACCTAGTGAGAAGGAAGGACTCACTGGAGAAGAGCCTAGTGCTGGGAACAATTGAGGACAAAAGAAGAAGGGGACAGCAGAGAATGAGGTGGTTAGATGGAGTCACTGAAGCAGTCGGTATGAGCTTAAATGGATTCCAGGGAATGGTAGAGGACAGAAACTCCTGGAGAAACATTGTCCATGGGGTCACGATGGGTCGGACATGACTTTACAACTAACAACAAAAATAAAGGAGTCCAGAATATCATAAGCAAGGATGATGAGGCATCCCTACTCCTCACCACATGCATTCAATGAATACATGAAAACTTGAAATCTACAGCTGGTTCCAAATGCAATGGAATGGGCAGTTATTAGTGCCTCTTAGTGCACTTATAGTATGCCATTACTCTATGAGCTGCACTGACTTACAGTTTGGGTGCAGCAAACATATTAGCAGGACCATCTTTGTCCAAATGTTTCAGTCCTTCCTACCAAATTCAGCAAGTTACGCATACTTTGGATCTCATCTATTAAACAGTGTTATATAACAAGGCTCAGGAAGAGTTGCCTGAATTTTGCAGAGTATAGTTCCTGATATTTGTTTGGCCAACTTGATGGCATTTCACTTAAAAGAAAAAAACCCTCTCCTTCTTTAAAGACTTGGATGCTCCCTCAAGCACCAGTCTAGAAGGAGCTCATCAATATTTTTTTTTATCTGTTTGTGGATATATGGGCTGACCTGCTATTACTATTACTACTACTGTTTTTTAAAATTTTCTTGCTTTTGTAGTTTTAATGTGGTTAATGTGGTTTTAATTTTAGTCCTATGTTCACTGTTCCTAGTCACAATTTGTGAATTGGATGATGATCAACATTGATTTAAATGAATTATATAAATATATTTAAATCCAAAAAAAAGGAAGCTTGACTTGAAAATAGTTATGGAAGATCAAAATATATTTTTGAAAGATTTTGAGTTGCTAATATAACAAAGCTTCAACCACTGGGTGTCCCATTTCATTTCTCACCATTATTCAAAATTAAGTAATGATTTCTGACAAAATCAAAATCAAGGAAGTGATAAGCCACCTGGGAAAGCCAAGGAAGATAATCAAAATCATAAAAAAGCAAAAGTTAGAATATTTTAGACATGTGATGTGACATCCAAGAAAAATACGGCATAGTTCACTTAATCCTCCAAGGAAAGGTTGAAGGCAAACAAGGTCCAGGCAGAAGAAGAACATAATGGCTTCAAAATCTAAAGGACTGGTTTGGAGAAAATTCAGCAGCACTTTTTCATGTGGCTGTTCATAAAAATAGTATTGCTTACATGATTGCCAACATCCGGTGACAGATATGGCACAAGAAGAAGAAATAATTATTATGTTTCGGATAAACAATTCAAAATATGCTATAGGTTGATTTCTAACAATTTACTATTGTTTTGAAAAATAAAAATAGCTACCTCACTTAAACAGTTCCTCTCATTATACAAAATCCAACCAGAGACTAATCTTACAACATACAGTCCAAATAAGCAGTAAAATACTGTATTATAGGATTCTACTACACTTTATCTACTGTGTCATCTCAAACACTGAAAACTGTTTAAAAATCCTTTAAGTTCTGATAACATCATTCTTTCCATATTATATTTACTATCTCTATATCTTACTATTTCTATATATTTTTTCAGGAGAAGTTGAAATCTTCTAGTAGTTTATATCACTTCTCAAAAGGTTCTTAAAATAAGTGCTATGTCACTGTGTTAAATGATGCAGAAACTATCAGTGAAATATTAGTAAACACAACACATTTCATTAAAAGATTTCTCTAATTGCAAAAGTAAGCAATGATAAGATTTTGCTCCATACGTAAAGATGAAAAGGGCAAAAGAGAAAGCTCATAAATATACGAAGGAAAATATCACAAATTAAGAATATTTATTTGTCTAATTAAAATAAGAAAACAAAATACGAACTTGAGAAATGTTATTAAAACCTCTGATGAGACAAGATTATGGATTTGTTATTGCTTGGTAAAGAAAAAAAAAAGGTTCCACAGTCAAAGGAGATTAAAAGATCTCAAAAGATGAATAGCTGAAAGTTCTTGAAATTTCCTGATCTTGGTGTGTGTGTGTGTGTGTCTGTGTGTGTGTAAATGGGCATGGAGTATGACATAGTAAATACTTAGTTCAATATGCAGATGAATATAATACATATGATTTTCTTATTCCTACTTGAATTATGCTGAAGTGCCAAATAACTTTATATGTATCAACAAACATAGAATTTTGCTTTCTCTTGTTAAGGAGAAATGAGTGACAATTAATTAAAAATAATAAACGAAAGTGATAGTACAATTTGGAAAGAAAAAATACAGACATATAGACAAATCCAAACCTGTGCATAATAGCAATAGCACTTAGACTTATATACTGCTTTACAGTGCTTTATAGCCCTCTCTAAGTGCTTTAAGGAGTCAGCATACTGCCCCCCCCACAACTTTGGGTCCTGAAATGAAAATCAAACTTTTAGGTATTATTAAATTCACATAGTAACAAAGAATTTAAAATGGACAAGCAAGTGAAAGCATCTAGGTTGTTTGCCTGGACAGAGAATTAATCAGGCTTGAGGTATCACAGGAAGTCAAACTGATTTCTTCCATCTCAGAGAAGAAGGTATCAGCTGCACAGTTCAGATGAAAAGACTTCTTAATTAACCTGCTGATCTTGTGAATGTTTAATTAAACCCAGATGCAGATACAGGAGGTAAGTTAAAAAGCAGGTGCCATGGTAACAAGTGTATTTTTTAAACAGGTACCTAAAACACACAGAGGTCATGCTAATAAGCATTAGTTATATGCCCAAAATTCATAGCTTGGTCTAAAATATTGCACCAGATAATGATAGGCTGGATATGTTTGTATTACCTAGAACAATTATGATTTAATTGAGAGCCAGGTGACAAAGCAAAGAACTTGGGGTGGGGTTCTGAAACAAAACTGGCTCTAGATAGGAGAAGTGGCTAGAGATAATTTATAGCCAAAAAAAGAATATCCCCTTACCCGCTTTAAAAAAAGTATACAATAGATTAGATGTCAACTCATAAAATATTTCTATAGTCTTTTTAGAGTTGCCAACAGAAAGGGAGGGGAGAGCAGTGCAGCTGCTTGCAAACCAAAACTGCATTCCATAAATAGTTTTCAAAGATAGTAACTAGGTGATCGAAGTTTCTGCGGGGCACAATTCTAACTGGAGAACATGATTGATGAATCTTGGCTATGTATGTGTCCCATTGGAGAATATGAATTACGATATACCCAGGGGTGGGGGAAGACCAGGATCAAGGGTGACAATGAATTATGTGTCTCAGAGTTGGCTACACCCAGGCAATGCTGGACAGTTTAATTCTCAATAAATCTTTTTGAGTTTTGGAAGTTTGGCTTGAGACTCATGATTTAAATGGGGGTAACTGCCCGAATCCTGACATTAGGAAAGCATTATAGAAATGTAAGGGAAAATATCAGATCTGCTTTGCAGTATTTGTGCAATAGAATTCCTTGTCAGTGTGACATTCATTCATTCATCCGTTCATTCAGAAACAAATTCTTGACTGCCTTCACACGCACAAATTTCTCTCTTTCAAGGCTTGCTATTTAGCCTTTCTCTAACCTAGATTCACCAGAGGATTTAACTAAAACTCCCTTTATTTCTGACCACTGGTTAAGTTTGTTGCAGTTGTTGGAAGTCTGAGGTAGAAAAATATATATAAAAAAGTCCAGTTTGTGAAGCTTGATATAAATCCTGAGTTCTCAGTTGATTGCTCAAAGTATGAAATAGTACTCCAGTACTCTTTGCTGAATTTCAAACAGCCCTGTAAAAAGAGCCAGTTTTAGCTTGCCTGGAAGTAAAAAAAAAAAAGGGGATAAAACAAAACTGGCTTCAGCCACTGATCCAAACATGGAACAGCTTCTTTCTCCCAACAGCCTTGCCCTAATGGAACAAAAACCAACTAAGGAGAACCTAGAAACAGGAATTTGCCGTTATGAGAAGAACGTTCACATTTTTCCCCTGGTAGCAGCAGCACAGTTTTTTTTTTTTTAAAGTGGGGGAGGACTCACTGACGAATGGGTCAAAGGACCACAACAATCCATGAAAGAGTTGGTGATGAAGGGAAAGGAGGAATAGATTACAACAGATAAGTGTAATTGCAGCTGGAAACTTTTAGAATTTTCTGCGTCAGCTGAAGGCACCTAGTATACAGTAGACCACATAATCATCATTGCCATATGTATGTAGGCCACTGCCTGCATATACAAAACAAACCACAAACCACTCCAAAATGGACAGACAATATTGTTATCGCCTACCATGTCGGTTCCTGGGGATAGTTGTTTATTTATATTTTATATTTCTTAACCTCCCACGTACAATATCATCAATAAAATTAAACATTAAAATTATAGTAATTTAGTATTAAAAGTTTTAAAATTGTAAAACAAAATTATAAAAAAAAATCATATATCCATATATGATTCCGTTAAGGATGGCACTGCTGATGGCAGTCTCGGTGAAATGCTCTCCAGTAATTCTGATTTATATGTACACCATGAGCTTATGCACAGGAAACAAATTCATGTGCTCAATCACACTGGGCCAATAAAGAATGATTCTATTCTATTCCATTTTTCAAAAGGCAAAGAATTCCAAGATGGGAGATTAGCAGTTATTAGTACTGGTGTTGGGAGTGGTGGTTTCTCATGGGTTCAGCCAGCTTCATGGTTGTGTGGGTCTTTGTGTCCCCCCCCCCAAGGCTACAGAGAAGGCCAAAATATTGGGGGGGTTTCTCACTCTGAGGGCAAGATATTCCGCAATTCAGAGGCTGTGGCAGAAAAGCCCTCTTTCTCAATTTATTTTAAACAGATCGGGTTTATAACATAGCTTCCCTGCCTGAATGAGTGGGATGGACTGATGCAACAGGCTGAAGCCAAGTCTTTAGATAGCCTGGCACTATGCCATGTAGGGTTTTATAGGTAATAACCAACACTTTGAATTGGACCTGAAATTTGTGGAGCAAAGGTGTTATATATGCCCTTCTTTAGGCCCTTAGTATGGCTCATGTGGCTGCATTCTGCATCAGCTGAAGCCTTTGGATACTTTTCAAGGGGAGCCCCATATAGAGCATGTTGCAATAGTCCAGTTGGGAGATGACCAGGGTATGAGTAACAGAGGACTTTCCTGTCCAGAAAGGGATGGCACTACACATAATGCAAAGGTGGGCAAAGGCCCTCCTGGCCACAATTGCCACCTTATTCAAGAAGGAGCTGTGAGTCCAAGAGGACCCCCAAGTTATATACCTGAGGTTGTTCAACCCTATCCAAGACCAAAATTGATAAACTCCTATATACATAAGACCACCATTCTATCTTACTAGATGGATTTCAGTTGAAGTGTGCTGTTCCTGACAGCCTGCTGGAACTATGAAAGGATGTCTACTGCGTCATTCCCTTCAGCTGGGATGGAAATATATGGCTGGATACCATCAGCTTATTGGTGATACTTTGCCCTATGGTGATGGATGACCTTGCCCGGCAGTTTCATGTTGATGTTAAAATAGGAGCAGAAAGTGCATCAAGCTCTGTGGCACCCCACAAAGGAGGGGCTCTTGGTCCCTATTAACACCAGTTGGGACCCTCCTTGGAAGAAGGAGGTAAACCAGCCAAAAACTGTACTGCCCTCCCCAAACTTCTTAAGTCAACCTAAAAGAACATCATGGTTGATGATATTGAAAGCCACTAACAGATCCAGAAGAGCAAGGATGGATGTGACTAATGGAGTTTTGGTTCCATAACTGGGCCAGAAACCTGACTGAAAAGGATGCAGAATGTGGCTTATAGATTGGACAAGAAGCACAAAAGCAAAACAGATGTTATAATGGCAGAGTTAAATCAAGGCAAAGTTCAAAAGCAAAACAAAACACCAATTTTTGCTGTTACATTACAACACACCATTATGATATTGATAAAAGCTTAAAGAAAATTAAAGATTGAGAACAACTGGCCTGAGCTGAGCAAGAAGATTCACAAGGGAATTCTGAGTTATGACTGAAACTATGTTTTTAATTAGGCCCTGCTGTAGTGTACAAGGAACTATTAAAATCAACAGAAAGACTATGAATGCTCGTTTAACATTTTATGAAACATTTCCAGTGTTTTCTTTTTCTGGGGGAGGAGGAGAAGAATACAGGAAATGACTTAGTGTTAGTATTAAATCCAAATGCCTAAGAATTCTGCAACATAGAGCTATTTATTGTTCCACAGACTATAAACTTGCTTTTGAGCATTAAAAATCAAAGTAAAATGAAAGTTTAATTTTAAAAAGCTCAACCTTCCTCCTCAAATTGCATGCAGTATAACAAATAAGATAATAAATGAACTAATAGCAGGGGATAAAATTTTAAGTAAATACACAGACACTAAAATTAAACAAGTATAGTTAAGAATATATTCTTGTAATTGTGATG
This sequence comes from Pseudonaja textilis, assembly GCF_049901715.1. NCBI lineage: Eukaryota > Metazoa > Chordata > Lepidosauria > Squamata > Elapidae > Pseudonaja > Pseudonaja textilis. The sequence goes on along the minus strand of NC_141990.1, from coordinate 35,586,563 downwards.
AAGACCAGCCAATAATTTATGGTAAGAAATATGTATTTTTCACAAAAAGGAGTGACAAAATAAATGCTTCCCTGGATAATGGCTTGTTAAACTCACATCCTTTACCAAAGAACCAAAAATTGGAGCTTAGATGCTGATTTTAAAGTTCACCAGAAGTTCCGCTATTGTTATTTTAAATACTGGAAAACTTCAAAAGTCTACACAAGACTCTATTCTTGCCACTCATTCGTGCAGAGGATCATAGCTTATTAATTGGAAACTGATAGCAGTACCAGGAAAAAAAATCATGAACTTGTTAATTGGTCTCATTGTATAGAAAACAGGTGAAGTAGCAACCCTTCCTGACTATTATCACATATGACTGGAATTGCAATGTCCAGCCCAAACTGGGATGTAAGACCACAAAGCATGACTCTATGCTATAAAATGTCGAAAGAGAACTCTAGTTTCATCTTGTGAAAATCTCTGTGACATCAGAGCATCCTGATTGTAAAAAGAATTGTAGAAATGCCTGTATGAATCCATTATATTTTATCTCATTCAGTTTGCCTTGTTTTCATTTTGCATAAAGTATTGTTACATTAAAATATAGCAACAACAATAGCACTTAGACCTATATATACTTTATAGTGCTTTACAGCTCTCTCTAAGCAGTTTACAAAGTCAGCATATTGCCCCCAACAATCTGGGTCTTCATTTTATCTACCTCGGGAGGATGGAAGGCTGAGTCAACCTTGAGCCTGGTGAGATTCGATCTGCTAAATTGCAGGCAGCTGGCTGCAGCAGAAGTAGCCTGCAGTACTGCACTCTAACCAATGCGCCAATGAGGCATTTTTGTGTCTATTTTTCCTAAAATTCATTTTTTCCAATTTATAATACATCATCACATCATTTTCATAAGATTCAGCATATAACTTTATGGTTTTGTGCAAGACACAAGGCCTATCCATTGGCTTGGCCAATTAAAAATAATTGATAATCTGCTGAGGCTATACCACAGCTCATCTAATGAGCAACAAAAAATATTTTGGGGGGAACAAACCATATGTTGGATAGATTTTGATAAGACAGCTTAAACTAAGCAGCTGGTGAACACAACTGGCAAATGTTTGTAAAATTAATCCAATTTTTCTTTAAATTAGTATTGTAATATATTTTGTTACTTTGCTTAATAGTGGTTTATAAAATAAGTACTATTTTCCTGTACTTATTTCAATTCCAGATGGTTTTTCAATATATTAAGCTATTTTTGTCAAAGCCTTTGCGTTATCTAAGTACATCAATACATTAATACCTTGTTCTTGTTATTTAAAACTTGGTTTCAAAGAATTTTGACATCTTTACTCCTCAGTTTTATTCATCTGTCCAATGTAATGAAATAAAAACTCAAAAATTGCTATTTTAACAATTGGTAAAAACATTTTTTATGGCAGCAATTAGACAGTTAGGCATCTTGAAGAAGCAAAGATCCTACATACCTATGTAAGAAAAAAACCTTTAAAACCCTATAATTGCACAAATCCATCAGATTGTATTTACATTCTCACCTGCTGGGTAGCGTTCTATAACCGGCCAGTTGTCCACCTGTAATGTGGCATTACCACCACTTCTTGTAAAACGTACTACATGGTATTTTCCATCATTAATGATTGCGTTGACTTCTTCAATTGCGATATCATCTGTTCCAACATTAAATTTAACACCAATTTTTCCTTGGTGCTGTGAAGAAAAGCCAGAAATAAAGGAAAATATTAATAGTTATTTTTTAAAAAATTACTCTATACATTGAGTTGCAGTGCTTTATCTAGTTTACCCTTTGAAAGGATACTTTCTTCTCAGTTTTAATCTTTAGAAGGATAGCATAGATAACACTGATCTTCCTCAAAAGTTCTATACAATTTTCTTCCCTCCTACTATTATCAGTTTCCTTGTAGAAGAGATCCCTGAAGGACAAGGGAAGAAATTACATGAGCAGTATTAAATAAATCTGCTCAAATGGACTTTTTCCTACCTCCCTATGGGAATAATCCTACTACTGTAATTTTATTGTTGAGTAACAAATATTCCAAATAAAATCCAGGAACTAACAGAATGATCAACAATTCTCAATCAGTATTTCATTGTAGTATTGCCCTGAATGGATAATATTGATGAGGCAGATATTGCTCTATATCATACCTAGAAGATAGATATTATTCAATGTAGCAAATGGACATTTACCAACCACCTGAACTAAGGAAAGAATAGTCCCTAATCTGAAATATCAGGAAGGACAACCTGGTTTCAGCTCTAATTAGACCCACTTCCCACAAAATTGTAGTAGTATCTGTAGGTAAAATTAATTAGGTAGTTTTATCTATTCAAATCATTGCCACATCTTGCAAGCAACAATCCACTCCAAATATTCTTATCTGTTTTAATTATTATGAAAAAGGCCTCATAACTGGGAATTTACTGGGTAGCTTGCTGTGTTCATTTAAAAAATACAGACTAAAGCAATTATTGATTTTTGTTTCCATCAAACACAAGCAAAATGCTCTTTTTCTGAATAATCATGCTGATAAAATTAAGGGTAGAAAGGAGCAAACTGAAAAGTGAAAAGAAAAAAGGAGACAGTAATAAAATTCTAACAACTGAATAAATGAATTTAACTGCTGCATCTTTTGAAAAGCCCTCAGGTTCAAAAACAAGTATTTGAGACTTTACTATTTCTTTTTCTTTTGGCATCCTCCTGATTTTTTTTATTATACAAGCTTGTATCACTTTTTTATACTAGATTTCAGATCTATACTGCAAAACTTCTTCAAAGAAGCATTAACAACTTCATTGCTTCCTACCAGCAGCCTTAATTGTAAGATTAGGCCAAAGATGGGGATGTGCATGTTTGACTATATCCCTTAGTTAAACATAACACTCTTTAAAGGAACTGTAGATTTTTTGAGGGTGGATTTCATAGATTTCCTTATCGTATACAGACTGTAGCCACAGAACACAGCTAGAATTACCCCCAGGGAGATTGGCTAAGTTCAGCACCATCACCTTGCCTCGGGGTTTAACTTGAGAACAACTGCATAGAGCCTGAGGAGTTTATGAAGATTTTCATTGACCTGGCATATATAATATTAGGTTGGAGCAGGGTTACCCATTCTTCTTTCGTGAGGGGAAAATAATTTAAAAGAAAAGACATTTTAAAACCTGTTTAGGAAAGATGACAGGAAAAAAAAAACATTTTTTTTTCTAGGTAAACAAATTCCAAGGCAATTTTTTTTGAGATTGTGCATTCTTCTAAACTATTTCAGCAACTGAAGTGACAAATTGTGCAATTCATGTGTTTTAATCACCCTCTTACTCTGATATTCATATTAATCAGAAAACATAAAACAAACAAACAAAAAATGTAATTGCTCTGGCACTGTAAGCAATCATCCCTTTTCATGAATTATTAAATATATAAGAATTTCCCCAGACGCATGTGACTATAAAATACATAAACTTTATTCAACTTTTTCTGCTCCAAATCAAATGCTTTGAAATACAACCAATTTTGATGATGCTCTTTTATTTCAGTATTCATCCATGTCTTTCCTACTTGCTTCTACTTGCTCCTATATAACATTTTATAAACAGAGAAAAAGAAGCAAAACACCTTTAAAAAATTAAGCAGGTGAATGCAAATTTTAGTAACTAGTTGCATTTATATGTTTTTATGTGGCAGAACTCACTATTTCAAAAAACTAGCAACACAAAGAACAATACTGAACATCATAGGAAGATTTAAAAATGCACGTGAATGCAAGAGAGCAGAAAGCATGGAAACTTTGTTTCTCTGGCACAGTTTGTATTTATTTGTGACTATGTCATTCTGACAATTCAAAACCATATATTAATGTAACCATTTTATGGTCAGTCCTTTATAAGCATGTGCTAGAACTGTAGCCATATTAACCATTTAGTGATTATATACTGATCACGATGGCATAATTCTGTTATGTAGCTAATCAGATTGACTATACTACAAGAGTGTCATTAGAAGTCTACTATAATTTGATTTCTATTATCTCTTCTCCAGCACTGAACTAGAAAGGTAGGAATAAAATTACTGAAGATATTATGAGGGTGTAATGTCCCCAACAACTAACTCTTTGTAACTTCCTGTATTACAGCTGCAATGCGCGAAAAAAGGGAGTATCTCCAGGTTACTTAAGGATATATTCCCTTTCATTGACACCATGAGCCAAAATATTAACTCAATTCTCAGTGCTCCAAGCATTATCAAATGGAGGGCTCTTTCACAGCCTGTATGAGATCAGATAAATATATGTTTTAGAAGTAAATTTTAACCCAAATATCTATTTTTGAAGAAATCTGACATTCCTTTCAGAAAGTTTATCATTTTAGAGGATGTTTTTAAATGTCTTAAATATTAATAATAAACATTATTAACATCTTAATAACACACTGTGCAGCAAGTCACTACAGCGGAACCTTTGAATAGACATATCCTTGCCATCCTGCCTACTATATCTTTGCACAAAGGCACACCCTAACTTAAATCAGAGATTCAAAATTCAGAAGGACTAGGATTTTCACTCATGTTGGGCTCCCACAAGGCTAAAATTTTAGGCATATGTGAGTGGTACCACATTTTATTGTAAAGCATTATATTAAACTGTGAAGAGAATTTTAAAAACCCTCAAACAAAAATTGTTAATATTGCTACTGCTTCTGTATTTAGATTACATTAGTATCTACAATACAATTCAATATCAAGATTGTCTATCATTAAATCTCTCTAATGTGTTTTAAAAGAAATATAGTTATTCAGTCAAGAACTTTCATTGAAAGATTGTAAGAAGTTCTACAACAGATAGTTCAGTTATCATTTAAAGCCATTCAATTTCGGTCTAGGGTAACCATGGAGTTATTGTTATACGGAAATCTCATTAAAAATTTGCATGTAAAAAAACTGTAGAAGCAGAAGTAGGATCCAGGAACCAGTTTTCTGTTTTGCTATTTTCCTTCTGGAATTTGATTCAAAATTACTTTTAATTACATAAATGCTACTTTAATGAACTGAAGAGGGTCTGGAACTCTATTATGTTCTTCAATATTAAGAATAAAGGAGAATATTCTCACCTTTCTCACCTTTTGGTAGAAAATCCAAGTAACCCAAAGTATACTTGTTATGTAAAAATACATGAAAAACAATCTAAGGTAGATGGCCAGATGGGGTGTACTGATCAAATGTATCACTGCTATTTTTTCTTTTAATCAAGAAAATGTAAAAGGGTTTGACTTCAAAACATTCCAATTTCAAAATGATCATTTCAAATCTCCTTATCTTAGAAAAAAGCTTGCCTGTTTTGAAAGTTCTGACTTGTAACTGGCCTACTATTTGGTGAGTTGTGATTTGATGAGTCTTTTCCCCAACTTTTTCCCCCAATCTAATCAATACAAAGTGTGTCTTTGCTGCCAACAAGATTTAGATTCAGAGAGTGAAGTGTTGAAGGAAAAACGGAATTTAATTACTTGGTCACATGTGGAAGAATTCTACCTGTCTGCCTGTTTAAGTTACAACCATTTGATCTTAATTAACGAAGAAGAAATTAACATGGAAGGTGGATTTTATATATGTAGTTCTTTATTTGGCAGGGATTAATGCAAAGGGTTATGAATGTGCCCATTTGGTTCCTCATACATGTGTTGCTAATACTGCTTATGTTGTAAAGCAGGGGTGTCAAACTTGATTTCATTGAGAGCCACATTGAGGGTTGTGTTTGACCTTGGTGGGCCGGGGTGGGAATGGCCAGGGTGGGCATGGCCATCATGACATCACTCATGTCAGGAGGGCACCTGTGTTGACCAAAGTGCACTGCCAGTGAAAACTGGCTCTTGAGCTCCATTTTCAGCTGTGATGGCCTCCTGCAACCTTCTGCCAGCAAAAACGGAGCACATGGCCCTCACAAACTCTGTTTTGAGCTGGGACATCTTCCTGTAATCCTTTCCCCATGAAAACGGAGCTTGGGAAGTCACACAGCCCCCCCCTTTTTTTTTGTATTTGTGTTACAATGTTATGTGCAAGTCACAAAGTACTTTTCCTCATTTTGATGAAATTTCAGCTTGCTACAAGACACCCTAGGGATACTGTTGTGCCTTGTTTTAATGTTATTCATATAGTTAAGAAACACCAACTTTTATATGCAGCCAGGGGCTATTCATATGTCCAAGCAGAAGGATCAGTAATGAGCACCCTAGTTGCTTTGTGCCTGGCAGGCAGGTTAAAAGAAAAGAGCCAAATGTGTTGCATGATATTGCTAAATAGGCAAGGAAGCAATGCCTAGAGAGAAAAAAAAAACGACTAAGAAAATGATTCAAAAAAAAGGAACATAAAGAAAAGCATCACAGAAGTAGAAGTACAATTTGTGCCTGCCTACTTATTTGTCTTCTGGCCTGGAGAGGAATAATTGAAAGTAATATGAAAGAAATAGGTTCTTTTACTCTACATTATGCAACCAAGTTCTCTAGGGAAGGTGGAAGGAAAGAGAAGATGAGAATGAACAGCAGCAAAGTGGAGGGACTCAGTTACAGGAATATCAGTGCACCCTTGAAGACCTGAAAGACAAGGTTAGGGAAAGTTTTCACACAGAAAATCTATCTATATAGTTATTAGAGTTAACACCAATGTGATAACACCAATGATAGATGAATTTGTTTATATCATTTAGAATTTTTAATTAAAGATGCATTAAAGGGTAAAATGATGAGGCAAAATAGTTTTTAAGAAAACACAAAAAGTCCATATTTTAAAATAGTATATTAAATTCCCTTTGGCAAAACATGAAAAAAAAAAAGGGGTAATTGAAGGCAAATATGCCTTGTCCTTTCTGCTGCCACAGCTCATTTACTTAGAAGGAAGAAAATGGACAAGGTAGGCCAAGGAAATTAGGAGTAGACCTTTTGTTTTCTGCAGACTGCAATTCAGCAAGTTCTGTGCTTTCACTGTGAAAATGTCCCTGAATATGTTTCCCTGCAGATTTAACATTAACATTGAGTTCAGTAGAATTGTGTAATATTTGAGAACTAGAAATGGGATTCCTTTCTTTTTTTTTACTAACTTCCAGGTTAGCACTTCTAATGAGGAACTACTGTACCTATGGAAGTCCTAATTCAAGCAAGTAGTTTTCTCTGAAAGTTGCTGAGAAACATGTCATTTGAGTTCACTGAGGACATAATCATGAGCTCTCTAGATCCATCTTGACTCTGAGAAAATTCAATAGATCAAACTCCAGAACTGCTAAGTTCTTGCTGTAACTCTGGCCATGGGTCACACTAAATATGGGTCGCATTCATATCCTCTTTCATTTATACTCTACACTCATCATCACCATCAATCATTATCATAATCACCAAACCCACTATCCTCTTGAGAAAAGAGACTCCTAAATTTTTCCACTCGTTGTTATTCCAATACTTTGGTTTTTCACTCCATAGTTAGCTCTTTCGTTATGTAAAGCCCAGGAGATCTCCCATATTTCCATTAAATCATGAGCAAAGACACTTTGCAACCTCAGAAACAAAGAAGATACTGCTACTGATAAGTTGATATCTTCCTATGAGAAATTGTTGGAGAATTTCTCCTCTGGAGAAATTTAGAAAAATTATCTAGCTCAGATTTTTTTAAAAAAGTATTTCAACAGGCAATTTGTCTAGCTCTACATGTGATTCACAAAATATTTCCATTCTCTTACCTAACACATATACACTAAATACATTCACCTAACCTACCTATCTAAGCTTTTATTTTGTATATAACCATAGAAAACATGCCTTCTATGGCTTCTTCTGAATTCAAATTTATCCTATATTTAGTGACATTTAAACAGTGTGATTTTAATTCAGATATAAATCACAGCAAAAGATATTGAAACAAGGAATATTTCATACTTACAAGGCATTAAACAGAAAGAAATAAACATTGGTGACAAGAAAAATACTGATTCTATCACTCAAATACTAAACCCTTTTATATCTTTACAATTATTACATTGCATTTTTACTCCTTTTTTATATAATGGGATCTCTGCCTGGAAAACAGATGAAATGCTTCAAATGTGCTTTTTATGGCTCTGAATGATCATAGCCACTGATTTGAGACAGTTAATGGCCCTCCTATAATATCTTTTTTCTCATGTAATAAATGAATTATTTAGACAGTTTATGAAGCAAATCTTTTCCCATGAAAATTGGGATTAAAAAAAAAAGAACTGCTGATGTCTGCTGCTTGAGGCAATGAACTACTGTATAATAGCCCAATGCTAGGACTATTTTTAGGTTATCTAATACTAAAGATATTTGGATCCCATGAGTTTATCATAAATATCACAATTATTTTAAGACAGCCATGACAATTTTGATGTCTTAATAAAGCCCACTCTAAATATCAGTTCCAGATTTTACAATTTTAACTGAAATATGTGGAGAATTATTAGCTTTATAAAATCAAACAAGGAACAATGGATGTCATTTTGTCTAAATCTCTACTTAGTAGAGTATGTACACAGACATATATAGGGAATAGAAAGGGAATTTATCAGATTTGCAGACAACACCATGCTGGCAAGAATAGCCAACACTTCAGGAGATGACTCAAGATAGAGAAGATCTCGACAGACTTGAACACTGGGCCCCATCTAACAAAATAAAATTCAACAGTTAAAAAAGTAAAGTTCTACATTTAGGCAAGAAAAAACAAATGCACAGATAGAGAATAGGTGGGAGCTGGTTCAATAGTAGTACTTTTGTGAAGGATCTTGGAGTCCTAGTGAACAAGCATTTAAATATGAGCCAGTACTATGTGGCAGCAGCCAAAAAAGCCAACAAAATCCTAGGTTGTATTAATGGAAGAATAGCATCAAGATCATGTGAAGTATTAGTACCGTTCTACAAAGTCTTAGTAAGACTACACTTAGAATACTGCATCCAGTTTTGGTTGATACAAAAGATGCAGAGACTCTGGAAAGAGTGAAGAAAATGGCAACAAAGATGATTAGGAGGCTGGAGCCTAAAACATATGAAGAACAGTTGCAGGAATTGGGTTTGTCTAGTGAAAAGAAGGACTGGGGTGACATGATAGCAGTATCCAGTATTTGAGGGCTGACACAAAGAAGAGAGGATCAATCTATTTTCCAAAGCACCACAAGGCAAGGTAAGAAACAATGGATGGAAACTAATCAAAGAGAGAAGCAACCTAGAACTAAGGAGAAATTTCCTAACACTGAGAATAATTAACTAGTGGAATTGCTTGCCTTTAGAAATTGTGGGTGTTCCATCACTGGAGGTTTTCAAGAAAGACTGGACAGCTGCTTGTCTGGAATTATGGGGTCTCCTACTTGAGCAGGGGGTTGGACTAGAAGACCTCCAATGTCCTTTCCAACTCAGTTATTCTGCTATTCTGTTATCTTGGAGCTTGCAGATTTATCAGATTTGATTTCTTATTTTCCAGACTCATTTTTTCCCATTTCCACATTGGTACACAAAATGGTTTAAAAAGAATGCTGGAAAGATTTTTGTCTATCTTTAAGATACATATTTAAACACATTTTAAATAAACAGGTTGTCAGCCTTCAAGATTTTCTCCCTTTGCTTTGCATCTTTTGGCTGTCATAAGTAACGGGGGGGAATGGTTATGGGAAGTGAGCTGGAGGTGTTACAAATCAGAACTGTATAAGCTGGGTGGGGTTAGATTCTTGCTTAGGTTTCCATCCTATGCTATGTGCAGCTGCAACTCGTTATCAAAATATATCAAGGTCAATGACATCACCACCTGGATGATATCCACAACTTTTAATTGGATGAGCCAATTGAAATATTGGGGGTGGGAACGTTGCCATTACTTTGTATATGTGATTTACACACCCATTTTCTCAGATTCAGAATTCTTTTGTTGCTGCCACTTGATTTCCAGTAAAAGAAATCTTTTCTCTGATTAAAGGAGTCTAAGTATTTCTTTCTTGGATTTTGAATGGAGGACCAGCTGACACAGGTACACATATATTGCAAATAGTAATAAATACAGAAAAGTGTAGGCGTTGAACCTACACTTCTAATTCACATATAGGTTAGGAACATGTAATCTGTAGAAATAAAGCAAGCAAAATGAGGGCGGCTATAAACTACCTGGTGATCTATGAAGATCTGGTGAACAGAGCCTGACATCATGTTTCAAAACATTGCATCAAGCTGCTTCAAGGTTTGTAATCCAAAATGATTATACACACACATAGAAAAAATCGAGACCTGAAGTTGTTAAATGGGAATAATGGATTTCAATAAAGGGACTTGTGTTTTAACAAGTGTAATGGTTTGATCTTAATTAATTCTTAACTCTCACCTCCTACCCTTTATATACTCAATGTAAACCTTTGCCACTTGATTAGGAATCTGCATATCTCTTATTTCTTTATGACTGAAATACAAAGCATCACATTTCAACTAACTTCTTGGTTGATTCAGCTATGGATTCTAACTACATCTCTAATGAAATTGAAAATTTAAGTTCCCCCCAAAAAATTTGGAGAGGGGAGAAAGGAAAAAAAAAACAGAGATAGAAATTTTAAAATACAATATAACTGAGGAATCCTGCCAAATATCTCACATTTATACGAGCACTGATCAATATTACTATTAACTATATCTCCATGTTTATTTTTGCCCTCAGTGAAAGAAAATAAGCCATGTGGATCTTCCCATGGGTCCAGGGTATAGCAGGTCATAACCTCATTCTGCTGACATTGATGGCTTGCATGAATTACTGTTGCAATTTGGGCCTTGATTAACATTAATGTTTCTCCATAAACAACTATAATTTGGATGTGGGGAGAGGAAACCTTATCAATTGTGCACCCAGCTTTCTTAGAAATGGCATTAAAGATGACTGAAAAATAATATATGTAAGTAAGAATCCTTCCAAAAAAGGCTTCAAGGAGAATTTATAGTTAAATAGTTTTGGCAACCATTCTTTTTCTTTTCTTTTCTTTTTTGCACCTGAAGCCACTTTTTCTGCAACATTGCACAGAAAGAAAGTGAAATTTTGTAGAGATAAAATTATATTATGGTCACTTATTATTATATTATGCCATTAGTAACCTCTCCCCATATTTAATGCATTTTGTCAAATTCACCTCCATTTTTGCTACTATAGAAGACATTATTCAAAGTAGTATGAAATTTCTCCCAGTTGCAAGAAAGTCCACTTTCAAAGCTGCTTAATTTAAAATACCAGATTTGCAATAGGAGTCCTATATCAAATAGGCCCGGCTACCAATGGGAGCAGGAAACATCATTTGTTCTGCAACTTGCCCAATACAGAACTACAATACTATTGCCTTGTTAGGCATCTGGCAGTTCACAGTATATAATGAAAAGGTTGCTTTTGATCCCACAAGGCATAAACTATGCAGGACTATATGCAGGACTATTTCATATGGATGGTGGAAATAAGAACCTTTCTGATTTCAGAAAGCAGAGGTTTCTGCTCTTTACTGAAATTTCCTAAAAATTGGCCATATTCAGCATTGGACACTGACACTCCACTCCTCCTCTCTTGCTGGTTTTACTTTAGAATATGTTAAATACAATACTGACAAGATATACTTGAGACATAAGAGCATGGTTTTGCCTATTCAGGTCATCCTCAACTTATGACTGGAACCAGAATTTCTATCAATAAGTGATTCAGACATAAAGCATAATATCACATGACCTCATTGCTTAGCAATGGCAATGGCAAGTAGGGTCACCAAATTCCACTGGTTGTTACTTGAGGACCCAACCCAAGCCAAGCCATTCTGAGCCCAACCCCAAGCCTCAGTAATGTAACTCCCCCTGCTCATCTTTACCTCCCCCTCTCCATTTCTGCCCTTTTAGTCACTCTGCACTCTACCTTGTGAGACATCCTACTTGCCATATCGCAGTTCAGGGGCTTCTTGGCATGCCATGGCCCCTTGAACCCTCAGTTGCCCTGGCACTGTGCGCCAAGAAGCCCCAGCTGCCACAGCAGCATGACACAAAGCAGTAGTGCCCAGCTGTATGACCATCTGTCATGTGGCACCAAGCTGCAGTGCCCCAGGAAATCCCAGTCACTCCATCAACATGGTGTAAAGCTGGAGCTGGCTTGGGAAACCTCAGTTACCCCAGCACAATGCCAGCTGCAGCCACCCTTGCAATTTTGTACTCTTAGGTCTCTGCTGAGCTGCACTCAACTATCCCAGCTGATTTCTGGTGTCTTCTTGCTTCTGCTGCTGCTAAGATGAACCCACCCTGTCCCTTCATAAGGAAGTGTTTAGCTATGTGAGGCCATCTTCCCAACTCTCACAAGGAAACCACCATGCATGACTAGAGAAGTCATCACAAAGGGCCAGGTAGGAGATATGTGGTCAGTTGCAGGAGCAAGAAGATATCAAAGGTCAGTTAGGAAGGAACAATAAAGTGCAGGGAATCAAAAAAGGCACAGATGAGGGAGAGATAAGTGGGGTAGGTGGGTAAAGCTTAAGTGTCCTTGTGGCTGTAAGTGCGGGTAGACAGCCAACTGTCCAAATTTTGATCACATGACTGTAGTATGCTACTACAACCATAACTTCAGGAACCAGTCCCTTTTTTCAGCATCACCGTAACTTGGAATTATCATTGAATGAACTATGTTAAGTTGACATCTAACTGTACATGGGTATATTTCTCTTTCCTTCAAATATTGTCAAAGTCAAACAAACTACTTGACAATTTCCCTGTGCATTCCTGGGAGCTATGAGTGCGAACCCATCAGCATAAAAATCAGGTATTTTTTTATCATGCTATATAGTGGGAAATGTAAAAATAAATAAATACCTAAATACCCTAGAACAAAGCACACTGGATGATCAAATAAAAATTGTCAGGGCTGCAAATCCAACTGAAAGCAAGCAAAAACAAGAAGAAAAGATTGTTGTTGTGTTTTGCTTCTACTCTCTTCCTGGTTAGGGCTACTGCTAAAATCCAGTAATAGATTGGGATATCAAATATTGATTAACCTCAGGCAAACAAAAGAAGGAAATAATAATCCAATTTGTCAAATGAGTCAAAGTGAGACTGTCTGAAAAGGAAACAACTTTTCAAGTGTTGTGGTCAATGTTACACATGACCTTTCTAAAGCAATTATTTTCCAACACTCTATTTAAACCTAGACTTCAATAGATGAAAAAGCTTTCATAAGGTAACAGATATGGGTTTATATTGTAACTGTGTTCTTCAGTACAAAAAAAAAAAACATGCAGACATCAGAACAAGAACTGCAGAATCAAGGAATAGACTTCTTCCTTAACTCTTTCCATAAACGATTGTTTCTTCACCAAAGTAAGTGTGCGTGTGTGTGTGTGTGTGTGTGTGTGTGTGTGAGAGAGAGAGAGAGAGAGAGAAAGTGTATCTGTGTGTGTGAGAGAGAGAGAAAGAGAGAGAGACAGAGAGAGAGAGGGAGGGAGGGAGGGAGAGGGGAGAGATTTCAATCTCAATTACAATCTGGTAATACACATTTACCACTTCTGTGAAAACCAAACCAGTTTATGTCCATCGTGCCTGGGTTGTACTACTGGTATTCTTTTTTTTTAATAGTAAGTTTATTATAAGTTGAAATTAAAATGCTAAGAGCTAATACAAATTAAAAGGAATAAAAATATAAAGTGCAGAAGAGAAAGAAAAAATAGAATAGAATAGAAGGAAAGAATATAATAAATAGTAAGAAAAAGATATAAAGATATGACTTCTCTCTTCAAGGATATACAATTTTAGTAACTTATCACCTTCTCCTAAAGTACAACAAAATACATCTTCTCATAGCTCATATTTTCAAACATCTTTACAAAAATCTTGAAAACCTCATTCTTCAGTCTTGTCAGCAAATGTTCATTTAGAACTATCAGATATAAAATATATATCTATTTCAATCTTGATCAAATAAACCAACTTTATAGTCTTTCTTTTTTACTTCTAAGAGTCTTAATATTTAGTTCATTCAAATATTGTTGTAGCATTTGATTTTTCTTCATTTCTTCTTTATCCTATTGAGTTCTTCAAAGCTTTAACAAGCTCTTTGTAAATCCAAGAGGAAACAATTATCCAAGTCATTCTTTTGGTATTCTGAGGACAAGGGAAATTTTTCTCCATTAAACACCTCCTTTATTGTTCTATAGTCATCATTGATGCTGAGTGTCAAGCAGATAATGAGTTTGTTCCTCTGTGCAGGGGAATGAAAAATTGAGGACAGAGCCCAAAATGCATATCACCCTAATTATGACAGGAAAAAGTAAGTCTACCACTTACATGATTTCCTATTTTCTTCCTATTCTTCCAACTCACAGGCATTTTATTTTAGAACTGAATCAACAATAGTCCAATTTCTAAAATCAAATCCAAGAACACAATATAATTTCCCACTTATAATAAATGTGCAACTTTTATTCTTAAAATAGCTTAAAGCTAAATATTTATTTATTTAATTTATTACATTCTTATGCTCCCCATGTTCCATATAAGGTGACTCATATTAAAATTATTGGTATTAAACTTCCAGTGATTTTAGAACTGCAAGCAAGGAAGCAAAAGTGGGTGGAGAATGGAATTCAAAATATTTGTTTTCCAAATGGTCTGAAAGATTGACTTTCCGAAGGAAAACGTAAAATATATTTGAATTTCATGCTAAGTAACATTGCGCCAAATATATAGCATTTCTCAACTTTACTTTTTCTTCAGAAAAGAAAGGCTAGTTTACACCATTTTTTCTAAGGATTTTTGAAATATTTTGAAAATACTCAAACATTTTCTACCATTTCTGAGATGGCTATTTCTCCTTTCACATGCTCTAGTATTACTTTTAGTCACTCTGTTGAGCATGATTGATACTGGACAAGGAGCCAGGCTCCAAGGTAGATGGATGGTTAAGCAATATGAAAAAATAATTAATTAATTCTGATTAAAGCGTAATGGGAAACTGATGAAGAATCTACTAGGAGAATGTTAATGAAAAGTTCCCCTCAATTTCTCTTCCAACCAATAGAGAATGGAATGTTTGCATGGTATTAAACCTCTCATTGTAACTAGGCTGTAACAAGCTCTCAACCCCAGCTGTGTCAATTTTGTGGCTTTTACAGCAAGTTTTGCTTGTTTTTTGCTTTTTAATAAAAACAATAAAGATTTTACAATGGGCCTATTAGATACATGTTCTGTGATTTAGCCAACATTACAATTTCTCATAGAGAAATCAAAGAGGCCATTAAATTTTATTTTGGGAATTATACTCTGATCCCCAAAGTAAAAATACTATAGGGAGAAAAGGCAAGAACATGCAGCATCAGCAGATTTGCCAAATAGAAAATGCATTTTTTTTAGCATATATGTATTTCTGATAGTGTCATCACTGCCTATCCTGAGTTTCAGAGAAACCACTGGATTTGCTATACGATTACCAGCCTAAGTGACAGAGAGCATACTTTTCAATTGAGCATAGCAGCCGCAGATCAAATTACTATTCAACCAAGATAATTCAGGAAGTAAAATATGTGCAGAATTTATTCACATTTATTCACAAGCCATATTCAGAGTGCTGCAAGGACGGCAGCTACTGACCCTGATTCAAATTCCCTGTCATAATTGAAGTTCTATGCCTACTTCAGGATTAAATCTCAGTTTAAATTGCCTCACAGGATTATTGAGAGGATAAAAATGAAAGAATAGCAACATTATCAAACTTTCTGGTGACACAGGCGTATCTATTTATATGCAAAATGACCCATTCATTGTTCCCTTTTATTTTTGAGGAAATATCAAGAAACTAGTTACGTTTCTGCCCTTTGCCAACATGGAAAATCTAGTGGAGAAAATACAATAACCAGGAGAAAATCAGTAGCTGCAGACAAGGTTCAGTATTGATTGCTGAGCAAGATCCTTAAACTATTATTTTCAATCTCGAAACAATATTTTTAACCTGTAAGTTTTCTGAAAAGGCCTATGTTATGGATAATATTATTTAGTAGGAAAATGAGAGAACCAAAATTAAAGACGGATAGAAACCAGGTAAATATGGCTTCTGACTGTTTTGTCAGTACAGGAAGAAGACATGAGAAAGGGTGTGGAGAGGGAAGAAAACAGAGAGAGAAAGAATGGAGAAGAGAGAAGAGAGACACTCTCATTAGGAGCACAAGCTTTTCAATTTCCTTCTCCCCACCCTCCTTTAGCTTTCATCTGGTGGCCAATGGAGACAGGTAGCTGCTACCTATTTGCTACCTACTGTCTTAAGTTCGCTGCATGGCAGTAAGCAGTTCATTTTGCTGCCCTCTAATTGTATGCACCAGCTTGTCTTCAGCGGTTGTGGGTACTCCATCACTGGACACTTTTGAAAGGAGACTGGACAGTCATTGTCTGGAATGGTATAGGATCTCCTGCTTCAAGAAGGGATTGGTCCCTTCCAACTCTAATGATGACAATAATCATTGCTGTCCAAATTCTTTACTCCTACTAGTTGATGATGTGACTTAACTCTGCTGCAGGACTTTAGTGAGGGGTTTGTCCACAAATCAATGTGTTTCTGACCTTTATCTCTCTATATATTCACTCATAATTTTCACATTAATGTGTGTTATTTTTAAACCTGGACATTAGCATTTAAATAAATATTTGAAATATTAACTTTCTTTGACAACATTAATGCTAGTATACATTTTCTACCAAAATAAAACATTTTGAAATACCCCTTTCTTGTAATCTTTCCCTTTTGAAACTAAGTCTATACTAGAACATTTAGGAACTGTAAAATTTATAGGATAATCAAATTTTACATTCATTAGTCTGAGAGATATTGATCAGAATCAGCGTATTTATGTATAAATGTATAAAGCCAGAGTTCCAGAATAATCCCTAAATAAGAGCCTCTTCATTCACCCAGGACTATTGATGGGCAGACAGGCAGAGTTAAAATTGGAAAGTTATTATTAATAAATAATGGTATTTGCTAGGATTCTGATTTCAATAATATGTCTCAGAATCACTAAGCTTTAGGTATAATGAGATCCTAATTTGTATTCTGAAGAAATATAGCATAGTATTTTATGCTATGAGGAATACATGAGGAAAAATCAAAATCAACAAGGAAACAATATTATTTTAAAAAAAGAAAAAGAAAACAACAACAAGACTTTTCAGATCTCTCTGAAAAAAAGAATATTCCATCAGTATGAAAGGCATAGTATAGGATGAGCTTGGGTCATTGTTTGCTTTTTTCTCAAAATGGTACCTTAGTGAATGTAATTAATGACCAAAGCAGCATGAGGAAAGTGGCAATTCAAGACCCAAGTAGTGTGTGATATAATGAGCTTCTACATTATCCCTCCCACCCACCTTTATTTTAGCTTTTTTACTATTTGCTGCTTTCACAACCTTTTTGCCATTTTTAGTTCTGAAAATGGGAATGGAATAGAAATAAAGAAAAATACCCAGAATCTCAAACAAAATAAAGATAACATTGTCAATAAGCTCTCTTTATTGATAATAAATCCATGAACAATGTGGGCATATAAAAATATTTTTTTAAACTGAGTGGAGAGGGAAAAAGAATAAGGCATGGGTTTTACTTTATTAAGGATGAATAATGCAAACAATGAGGAAAGAATGGGCTTCCTGCAGCAAACTATTGGGTACAGATGAGAATTCCCTTCTGCCTTCAAGATGATGTCAATGACATCAAGTCAACCCTTGATAGCAATGAATAGGGTTTATATAACCATAAAGGGTAATGAAAACATTTACACATGAATTTGATCCCTGTTTTGGATCAAGCAATTCAATGGTCCCTATTCTAACTGGCAGGGTTTCTCCAAGGCCTATTAATTGGAGGCCCTGAAGCTGAAGCAGGCAGGAAATAAGCCTGGAGCAGGGCTGTCAAACTCGCGGCCCACATGATGGATAGGTCACGTGCTGGCCACGCCTATACTCAGTTTAGTGAAGGGGGAAAAAATTGTGATAAATCATGTGATGATGTCATAATGACACAAGTTTGACACCCCTGGCCTAGAGCTTTCTGCATGCAAATCAGATGCTCTGCCAGTGAACTATGTATGCATCAAAACATTTGTACAATCCCATGAGTGGTGTATTTGCACTTTGAACAAATTAGGGAAAGGCTTCTACTAACTGTATCTCTATAGCATAGCATTATTCTGCCATCAACTCCCAGTTCATCTATTTGAGGAAATCAAATGAATTTAAAAAGAAAAAAAGAAAAATTAGTAGTGTGTCTATAATGTATCCTTGCTCACAAAATTCAACGGACTAGCAAAAATATCTAGTGATATAAATTTAACTTACACAAATGCAGACATTGGCTAAAATCAGCTGTAATTCAGCTGTGGCAAATAACTCCTGTAAGGTAATTTGCCAGCAAGGAGATGGAGGTTGGGAATATCAGGTCCCAGAAGTAACATTCAAATTATATATTATCTCCCAATATGAGCAAACAAATGCCCAAGTGGTATTGCCTTATATTAATATAGCACCCATTTTTCTAACAGTTCAGAATCTGTAAATAAGGAGGAAATGTGTTCCTTTCCTGGCATCTGGAAATCTTTGGCAGTCAGTAATCTTACAAGTGAAACTTTGTTCATTGAAACATATAAAAATATGCCACTGACATTTTGAACATCAGTTATGCAACTTTGTAGCAAAAAATAATTTAATAGGATCAAATTGAATTTACATGAACGAGCATTTCTGTTGCAAAACATTGTTTTGAAGAATAACAGCGATTTGAAGTAACCCTCAGTTCAGCCTTTTTCTACACTTTTTAAATTGGTGATTTAATTTTTTTATCCTGCTCTCAACTGTGGATCAAGGTCTTTATCCCCATTTAGTTAGTTTGTTTTTATGAACTATTATTGCTATTATTCTTGTATATACAATATGAAGGGAAATGGCATGTAAATTGTGCCTGCTAGAGAGTTATGAGTACAAAATTGTGTACAATAGGGGAACTTCCACATAAAATGGGTGGCCAACTTGATGTCCCAATCCATTTATACAAAGAGAGCAAATCTTCTGTATTCTACTGTTATATGACAAAATAAGTAATTATGCCACCAAAACATTTTCAAGGGCAAGGGAAGTACAGTAAACAAGAAGATAGCAGCATCATACTGTTCTGCATTTGTTATTGGGGTTTTTAAACTCTTATTGCTTGAGGAAAAATGCTTCTTTAAATAGAAGATTGAAAAGGAATCGTTGCAGAACAATCTATAGAATACTTTTGTCAGGCCTCAGTGGATGTATCGAAACAGCACTGGTAGGAAACTAAAGCCTTTTGCCCTTTTAGAAACAACAGCAACAAAAATGAATCTTGTCTTTTATTGCTAGATGGGGTATCAAAATACCACAAAGTGGAAAGCCTCTTTTAGTCGCCTAATGCACAAAAGATTTCATGAAATAAATTCAATTATTTTAGCTATTATTTGTAGCTATAGCCTGAGAGTGATATACTTTTTGGAGAAAAAAAAAGGGGGTTGCTTGCTGCATCTAACTTTAAAAACCCTAACCTATTTAAGCATCTATGCTTGTTTCCTTTTGCAATTTCTGGAAGGCTGAAGGCAGAATGCTCAGTTGAATCCTTCTTCCCCAGACTTCCTTCTCACTGTACTATGTAAGTATACAGGTAGTCCTCGCCTTATGGCCGCAACTGAGTCCAAAATTTCAATTGTTAAGCAAGATAGTTGTTAATATGAGTCTAACCCCATTTTTCAGCCTTTCTTACTAAGGAAATTATCAATCATTTAACCTTTCTTGACATAATTGTTAAGTGAATCACTGCAGTTAAGTTAGTAACACAGTTACTAACTATTGAATCTAGTTTCCCCATTGACTTTGCTTGTCAGAGGATTGCAAAAAGTGATCTCAGGGATCTCGGGACACTGCACCTGTCATAAATACATACCAGTTGCCAAGTATCTGAAGTTTGATCACATGATCATGGGGATACTACAATGGTGGCAAGCATGAAAAACAGTCATAAGTCACATTTTTCAGTGCTGTTGTAACTTTGAATGGTCTTTAAACAAAAGTCAAGGGCTACCTGTAATTTTTTCTAACTCTTTTCTCTTGGTTAAAACCAATGGCCCTATTTAAAAAAGGACACAGGAATATTTAAAATCAATTGATTACTTTCATTTCTTCTATTGTTTGTTATTAGACATCTTGCCTTGAATGCAAGTGATCAATGAATCTGACTTACCCAAATATACTTTGAATGGGATCCTCTTCATATATGCTCCTTTTGTCTCACCCCTCCAAAGTACGCTAGTATTTCATCATGTTTGGAGAGAACAAATATTTTATGTATATCTCTATCTGCCAATCTGATGCAGATCTTTCCTTAAATTCTGAGAATGACAGTGCATTCTCAAGAATGTGCTATAGTACCAAGGGAACTGTGCTTCACTGCAAGAGCATTGTGCCAGTATAGCAATCTCAACCTTGAATTTTTTTCTTAATCCCATCCCAGAACTGCTGTTATTCTACGGCAGTGGTGGCAAACCTATGGCATGCATGCCACAGGAGGCATGTAGAGCCCTCTCTGTGTGTACACGTGCCATCGCTCCAGCTCAGCTCTGCCATGCGTGCAAGCGCACCTCTCACCGGCCAGTTGGTCTTCGAGTCTGTTGTACATGGGCAGGGGGAGGAGCGCATCCGCAGTGGCAGGGTGCATGTGCGGGGGTGGGGTGCATGCATGGGGTGCATGCATGCATGGGGGCACATGCATGGGGGGCACATGCATGGGGCATGCATGTGCATTGCATTTTGGGTATGTGTACACATACACACTTTCGGCACTCAGTGCCAAAAAGGTTTGCCATCACTGTTCTATGGTTTTCAGTCTTTTGTTGGGTAATTCCAAAACTTGATGGCATTTAGGGCTGCCTAAAGATATGAATTTAATTCAAGGAGGGTGTACAACTCTCAAGCAACAGCATTTACCTCCAACTATCAGTAAAGCAGTTGCTTTAAGGGATTGTAGACTGGTGCTATGTATTTTCCCCAGCAGGCTTTGAAGCACCTTATTAGAACCAAATCTAAAGCACTCAACAGTTCTTATGATGCTGTTCCTGCTGAAGATAATAATGATGATAAAGTTTTACTGTTCCTAAAAAAATATTCTGTGATAACATTGTTGGCTGTCCCTATCTATGTCTCCATGATTATCCTACTTAAAAATAAATACTATCCTAATTAAAAATAAGATTTTCCATAACCTTTTTTTCTTTGTATTCTGTGCTGAAAGATACCTTGATTAATGAGAAAATACAAATGTTTATATACTGAGGAACAGAAATAATACAACAGTGTACCACAAGCACTACCTCCTCAGCGGTAAGTTAAATTCTTGGTAATTTCTAAGAAGGTTTGAAAAATCTTCTATCTGAAAATGAGTTAACTGAGACAAATGTTACACAGCAACATTGTTTATTTCATTATTTTGCATACCTGAAAGAACATAGGAATTTCAGTGACCATCTATTGTCAATTATCATATTATTTAAAAATAATTCATTTAATATTTTTATCTTGTTCACATTATGAATCACTAGTGTCTGTATGCTACATTAAACCATTATTTGTTTAAACTATGGTTTACTAAGCAAATAATAATTTTCTGAACTGTTGGAACATAAACCGTAGAATGTAATCTATAGACTACAATTGGCTGATTTTATACAACACATTAAATCAAAACTAAGTAAACTGAATTAGTTCTCAGCTGATTCCTTCTTCTCGTTAAGATTCTGTAAAATTATGTCTTCAGTTGTACTAAAGTAAGACACTTTCTCCCTCTTTAAATTTTCATTTTAGTGAAAACTTACTTCACTTGCCTTTATCTAAAAAAATTATATGGGTACTGCCCATCTTCCATTGATAACCCTGGACAGCTAAGAACAACCCACAAAATAAGTATAACACTTCTATTAACAAAATACAGAGACAGAATTAAATAATCATAATAGAATAACCACAGCACTATATAATAAGATGCATGACACAAACAACATCTATATGGTGGCCCATTCCCAGACATGGCTCTCTCGATTTCAGGAGGGGAGGCTGTGCCATGTAGTGCAAGTCAAGTGCAAATCAATACATTAATTGAAATGTATGCATACTATATTTTTATAATGTATTTCTTTGTTATTTAATGTTTGTCAGCTGCTCAGTGTCTTAAGACAGGAGCAATGTCTAAATAAATGTAATAAACACATTCTGAAAATTGTGCTACAGCTTATCAATTTAAAAATACATAGCATATATTATGGAAACATGCATACACATTGCATATATTATGGAAACATGCATATAATAGTTCATTTGTTAGTGAAACTGCCAATATAAATGTAATCTGTATTAGAGAAAATTTGTTTGCAACATTGGTATGAAAATGTGGAATTATTATGAGACACATGGAATTGTACATATCAAAGTGCATATATTAAGATGAATGCACATGCTTATGTGGATTATATAAAGAATTGCACACTGATATGGCAATTGGGCAAAATGAATTGAAGACTGTGAACAGAAACAAAATGAACTTGACATATCTGCTCATCTTTGACAGGCAAAATGTCTCTTTTTCAGATAGCCAATTATTATGTTTGATCCTCCTAACTATGCAAACAGACCATTACATGACCAGTGTCCTCTCTCAACTGGAATTATGTTTGCCAAACTTCAACAGTTTTGGTGGAATGGAAATTTAGCAATCATTTGTTTGAGAACCCTAGAGAACTACAATATATAAAGATTATGAAACTGAAAAGTCCTTCCCCTCACAGAGAATTGTCTGATAATTTGGCCTGTTCTAGTGTTTTGTGTAGCTCCATGTCAAAGTAGGGATTTTTTTTGGCACCCCCCCTTTTTAAAAAAAAGAATGGTTTTCAGTGAAATCATCCCGCTGAGAATCAGATGCAGGGTACTTGTAGAAGATTGGAAAGGTAAAGTGGATTGGGCAAATGCTGTGTCAGCTTTTTGTGGCTGTGTCAATTTATTTGTCTAAATTTTGCACTGGCAGTATTGACCTAATGATTAAGCAAGGCTTTGCATCCATTTATTTATTTGTTTCCACTGGCAGCTTTAGATATTAAAATACCCGTGGGCCACCTTTTTTTGGCCTTAACTGCAGCTGCCTACACAAAGTCTGTCAGGCTCATGGGATAGGAAGGGCTGTGTGAGGGAGGCGCTTATTGTAAGAAGCAAAACTGCTACAAATAGTTTGTCCAGAGGCGTATGATTCATGTGGAACAGACTGCTCATCATACAGCTGATGCCTTTACTCAATATGTTATTCTGGCCAGCCCCCACAATATTGAAGACACGTGGTGATTAGCTCATTCCACCAAGGCTAAAGGTAGAAAAAAATGGACATTTTCTCTGAAATTTCTCAGATAAAAGGAAGTTTCCATTTCTCAGGGCAAGACTCCCCACTGGTACTTATAATAGCATTGCTACTAAAAGGGGTGGTGGTCATGATTCTTCTCTAATATAATTGATACATGCAGAAGTTAAAAAAAACAACAACAGATGACTATTGAATAGAGCAAAACATTCACACATACACCCTAACATTTTGAAGCTGAATGGATCTAAGTCCATCAATGAGAATTTCTCAGAAATTATTTCCTATTAATATGAGGCACCAAAAAGATATAAGTAGAAGGGCAATTTGGCATGTAAATTTACATTTCTAGCAATTCTACTCAGTCAGAGAATATTTTTTCCATCCATAGATTTCTACTTTCTGTAGAGCCTACTGTTTTCCTACTGATGGATGAGAGTAGGCAAGCTACCTGCAAACCAGGCCAGCTCTGCATCTCTCATCGTGAAGGGGGAGGGGAGACAGGAGGCTTACTGTAAATTCATTTATTATACACTGCTCAAAAATTAAAGGGAACACTTAAACAACACAATGTAACTCCAAGTCAATCACACTTCTGTGAAATCAAGCTGTCCACTTAGGTAGCAACACTGATTGACAATCAATTTCACATGCTGTTGTGCAAATGGAATAGACAACAGGTGGAAAGTATAGGCAGTTAGCAAGACATCCCCAATAAAGGAGTGGTTCTGCAGGTGGTGACCACAGACCACTTCTCAGTTCCTATGCTTTCTGGCTGATGGTTTGGTCACTTTTGAATGCTGACAGTGCTTTTACTCTAGTGGTAGCATGAGAATAGTCTACAACCCACACAAGTGTCTCAGGTAGTGCAGCTCATCCAGGATGGCACATCAATGCGAGCTGTGGCAAGAAGATTTGCTGTGTCTGTCAGCGTAGTGTCCAGAGCATGGAGGTGCTACCAGAAAACAGGCCAGTACATCAGGAGATGTGGAGGAGGCCATAGGAGGGCAACAACCCAGCATCAGGACCGCTACCTCCGCCTTTGTGCAAGGAGGGACAGGAGGAGCACTGCCAGAGCCCTGCAAAATGACCTCCAGCGGGCCACAAATATGCATGTGGCTGCTCAAATGGTCAGAAACAGACACCATGAGGGTGGTATGAAGGCCTGATGTCCACAGGTGGGGGTTGTGCTTACAGCCCAACACTGTGCAGGACATTTGGCATTTGCCAGAGAACACCAAGATTGGCACATTCGCCACTGGTACCCTGTGCTCTTCACAGATGAAAGCAAGTTCACACTGAGCACATGTGATAGACATGACAGGATCTGGAGATGCTGTGGAGAACGTTCTGCTGCCTGCAATATCCTCCAGCATGACCGGTTTGGCAGTGGGTCAGTAATGGTGTGGGGTGGCATTTCTTTAGGGGGCCACACATCCCTCCATGTGCTTGCCAGATGTAGCCTGACTGCCATTAGGTACCGAGATGAGATCCTCAGACCCCTTGTGAGACCATATGCTGGTGCGATTGGCCCTGGGTTCCTCCTAATGCAAGACAATGTTAGACCTCATGTGGCTGGAGTGTGTCAGCAATTCCTGCAAGACGAAAGCATTGATGCTATGGACTGGCCCGCCCGTTCCCCAGACCTGAATCCAATTGAGCACATCTGGGACATCATGTCTCACTCCATCCACCAATGCCACATTGTACCACAGACTGTCCAGGAGTTGGGAGATGCTTTAGTCCAGGTGTGGGAGGAGATCCCTCAGGAGATCATCCACCACCTCATCAGGAGCATGCCCAGGGGTTGTAGGGAGGTCATACAGGCATGTGGAGGCTACACAGACTACTGAGCCTCATTTTGACTTGTTTTAAGGACATTACATCAAAGTTGGATCAGCCTGTAGTGTTTTTGTCCACTTTAATTTTGAGTGTAACTCCAAATCCAGACCTCCATGGGTTGTTAACTTTGATTTCCATTGATAATTTTTGTGTGATTTTTGTTGTCAGCACATTCAACTATGTAATGAACAATGTATTTAATAAGAATATTTCATTCATTCAGATCCAGGATGTCTTATTTTTGTGTTCCCTTTATTTTTTTGAGCAGTGTATATATATATACACTACATATATTGCTTTTTCTGCATTTCAAGAGGACAGGATTTAAGCAATTTCCTTTTCTCAAAGAAAACATGCAAAGTCCTTGAGATCATGAGCTGTCTACATGGAAGCTCAAGGCTCTGATTGTACTTTGGTCATCACTCACGAGTACAGTAGCCTTTACTTAATAGTTCTTTTAGAGGCTAATTCTGACTGCTTACACAGTGATATAGGGGTCAGGATGCTTTAGAAAATGTATACTAGTGCCTGTAAAACAGTAAAGTATCAACTTATTGTTCTATAACAATTGTTATTGTCACAATTGTAAGCTTTTAAAAGAATGAAGATGGGCTGGACAGATCAGCTTCTTAATTCAAAATCAGAAAAACAAGTAATTTCTCACATTTCAGCCTTCAGCCTCACATTTCTAATAAACTATGTTTATTAGGCAACATAGTGTTTGGTCACACTTGCCCAGATTAATGTGGAACAGGGTAATTCAATCACCAAACTGTTTCTGAGGTTTCTCCAGCAAAAGACGTTTGTTACAGTAAGGGATGGAAGAGAATATTCAATCTAACAGAATAAAGCAATTCAATATAGTAAAATGAGTTATGTTAGTTACACTTCCAAACCAATTTCTCAAAGCATTGTGCAATAACAAAATAAAATAAATAAAATAAACAAGCATAAATGGAAAAACAATAAAAACATATTTTAAAAAAAGAAAGTTGACCTATATTTTGACTTATTTTTCTCTTGTACCTAACTGTGTCACCATGTCACAACCTTTTCTTCCTTCTGTCATATTCTCATTGCCTTCATCTTATCCTTAGCCAACATCTGAGCAACTTAAAGTTGTCCTTAAGTATACCATTGTTAAAAACATTTACCAGACAACAAATATCTGATTTGACTACAAATGCAATATGGAACTACAAAAAAAGTCTTCTGGAAAAGGGGTAAACTTGTGTTCAGAAATAGATTGAACAACAGAGTGGGGTACTTTGCATAACAAACTGGAAGAGAAAGTGAGATGGTATGTGCAACATCCTCGACCAACCTTGCTTATAAAGCTGGTGTCAGCCCTGAAGCCATTTTGAGCTGAAGCCATTTTGGGAGCATCCGAGGAGGGTAAAATGAGGACCCAAATTGTTGGGGGAAATATACTGAATCTGTAATCTGCTTAGAGAGGGCTGTAAAGCACTATAAAGTGGTATATAAGTCTAAGTGCTATTGCTATTGCTATCTTCAGGGCTACCACAGCAAGGCTGGTTGGAACTGTGGGAATGTAAGGCAGAAGATAGAGATAGCTGGGGATGTGTAGCCAAAACAATATTCTTTTCCACGGGAGCCAAGGATGCTCTACGAGGTGCTGGAGAGGGGTGGACCAAAGCAAGCCAGGATGGTGGCTTTGACCTGGTTGAACCACGTGATAGATATGTGACCTGGGGGAAAAGAACTTTGGGGTTGAACTGGGAGGGGGAAACCTTGGGTTCTTCAGAGTCGGGTTTTCAACAGATGTGCCAATATGACATGCCTAATAAATCTATGCTTTGAGGAAGATCCCAGTCTTGGAGTTCTGATTCTGTTGGATGTGTTAACTGGTGGTGTCTGCTGGTGTCAGGTATCTAAACCTAGGATTGTCTAAGGGAACTAGAGAAGAAAGAGCCTCACTACCTCTGCACCTGTCACCTCTCCAAGCTGGGCATCTAGTCCAGTAATAGATTGACAGACTCAATCCCTCAAGACCTGGTTATGCCATCAGGCCTGTGGGTCCCAGGGAGCCAGAGACTTAATTAGATGGCTCCAGTACTCACTTTCTCTTTGCTCGGGGTTTGCATGTATTTTTAATTTCAATTGACTCAATTTTTAATATTGATTTTTTTTTCTATTTTATATATGTGTCTTTTATACATTCCTTTCTGTTGACCATTGTACACCATCCAGTGTCATTTCTCATGAGATGGGTGACTATATAAATTAATTTTAAAAATAAATATTTTTTCTGTTTGATGATGATATAGAGTAGGCAAGAGGAAGGTGGTTTTCCTTGCCTAGGAAAGGAGACAAAGACCTCCAGCTTCAAGTCAAAATAGAGACAACAGACATTGGCAAAGGATACCACAAAATTTGTATTGGATCAGGCTCACAGAAAGGAGTTCGCATTTGAACAGGATTAGCCCTTTATCAAATCATTTGTCTTCCTTGCTCAGTACTGTCTACTGTCTCCTTGAGCTAATAAGCTGAGACTTTTTTATATCATCTGAAACAATGTTCTTCCTAAATGCACATCCACTGCTCTGTGGCTGAGCTTTCTTAGGCCACCACTTCGCATTTGTCATCCTCCTTCATTTTTTGCAAAAAATCTCTGGGACACATTTCCCAGAGCATATTCTGATTTTCCAGCCAGTAGCCAGACCTTTTAAACCTTGTGTTCATTTCATGAGAATACAGAAATTGCTATAATATATTCCTCATTTAAGTACAATCAAGGGAGAATATGTATAATTTAGTAGAACTACATTCTAAATTCTGTAGAGATACATGAAATCTAAATATTCTTTTTCATCATCTAATTCTTTTCAGGATCTAGATTTCTATCTCATGTGTTCCAGATTGTTTGACCTGATTGTTATGATCTATTTGCACCTAGTCTGTCCCCATTTGTGGTTAGAGAGAAATGTATTCCATTTGCACTTATTCCATTTCAATTTATTTTAATTACTTAATTCATACTGCCAGGATGTTATTTTATAAGTAAGTTTCTTTTTACAGACCCAACTGGTTAATGAAAACAAGAAGCTGGATTTGCAGGACTAATTTTTAGATAAAAACTGAAGAATACAAACAGTTTACAAAAAGGAAAAAAAAAAAAGATAAATTAGGGAAAAAAGAAGAGAAGAAATTAAATGATGCCAACTCTTGAGCATGTTTCCATGACTTTAGCATTTGATAAGTCTAAGTGAAGGAGTGGGAAGAACTAGAAAGAGACCAGAATGCTTTTCCTATTAAAAAGAGAAGACATTATAGTAATAAAATATGTTCCTAAATTTTCCATGTCGTCATCCTGTCTGGACTGGCATCCTATAGTGCAGTCTAAATTTACTTTATTGAAGCAATCTCTCATTAGATGATAGTGATTTTTTAATTCCCCTTTATTACTGGAAATCCTATATGCCTGCTCAATCATTAAATTTTGCTGAATGGCAGAATATTTGTTGCACAGAGTAATGATAGAAAATATACTTATATTATTTTGATGTTTATAATAAAATATAATAAAGGACAACTGAATGAGGTTGCATATAAATACAAAACTGCAAAATCTATTTCTCATGCTGTCTTCACATTGTGTGCCGCAGTCTTTCTACACAAATACAGTCAAGGAAAAAAATATCTTCTGAAACACTTTTATGCCACCCTTCCTTCATTCAGGAGTCTTACAGAACAGTGGTTTCCATAATTCCCAGCCAGTGTATGTATAGAAATTATGGGAGTTGCAGACCAATATATATGGACAGTACTACAATTCAGAAAGTAATATTAGTAGCATCTATATGTCTCTACCCTTGAATACATAAAAATATTTCTCTAAATCCTTTACACTAGGGGCATACATTGTACAGGAACTCTAAAATTGGGACTGGTTGCTTAATGACCATTCAAAATTAAAATAGGCCCAGAACAAAGACAACTGTTTGAAAGTATAATTGCCTGTATTTCTGACTGGTACATATGTCATGACACATGCACTAGTCACATGATTGCATTTTGACTACTTGGCAACCAGCTCAACTGTATGACTAGTTGCAGAGTCCCACGATGACAGGACCACAACCTTTTTTTGCCAGTTTTCAGCAGGAAGTGTCCATTCTGAAGAACAGATTCACACTTAAGTCTGTAGTGTTTCCTAAGGATCACTTAATGGCTTAATCACTTAACCACTGACCCACAAAATCTTTTAAAATTGGGTCTAATCACACAACTGCCTTTACTTAACAATTGTAATGACTTATAACCAGATATCTGGTCCTAATAGAAGTTGTAAGTTAAGGACTACCTAACTTATGTTGGTCTAAATTGGTCACCATGTGTAATTTTTCATGATCATCCTTAATCTCCACAGCACGTATATCTTTATATAACAGATAATCAGAGTTGGAAGGGACCTTGTAGGTCATCTATTCAAACCCTCCGCCCAAGTGGGAGACCTTACACCATTTCTGACAAATGGCAGTCCAATCTCTTCTTGAAGGTCTCAAGTGATGGTGCCCCCACAACTTCCGACGGCAAGCTGTTCCATTGGTTGATTGTTCTCACTGTCAAAAAGTTTTTCCTTATTTCCAGGTTAATTCTTTCCTTGTTCAGTTTCAATCTATTATTCCTTGTCTGGCCTTCGGGTGCTTTAGAAAATAGCTTGACCCCTTCCTCTCTGTGGCAGCCCCTCAAATATTGGAAGACTGTTATCATGTCTCCCCTGGTCCTTCTCTTCACTAGACTAGCCAAATCCAGTTCATTTAACTGTTCTTCATATGCCTTAGTCTCCAGTCCCCTAATCATCCTGGTTGCACTTCTCTGTACTTTTTCTAGAGTCTCAACATCTTGTTTATAATGTGGTGACCAAAACTGGATGCAGTACTCTAGGTGTGGTCTTACTAAGGCTTTATGGAGTGGTATTAGTACCTCACTTGATCTTGATTGTATCTCTCTGTTAATGCAAATTAGGATTGCATTAGCTTTTTTGGCTGATGCTGCACACTGCTGGCTCATATTTAGCTGGTTGTCCACTAAGACTCCAAGATCCCTCTCACAGTTACTGCTATTGAGCCTGGTTTCACCCAGTCTATATGTGTACTTTTGGTTTTTCTTGCCTAAGTGTAGGACTTTACTTTTCTCTACATTGAATTTCATTTTGTTAGATATGGCCCAGTGTTCTAGGATCTTCTTGGATGTTAGCTATTCCTGCCAGCTTAGTATCATCTGCAAATTTGGTAAGTCCCCCTTCTATTCCCTCATCTAAGTTGTTAATGAAGCTATTGAAGAATACTGGGCCTAAGACAGAACTTTGTGGCACCCCATTGCTTACTTCCCTCCATGTAGACTTATACCCATTAAGGACTACTCGTTGAGTATGGTTTGTCAGCCAGTTGTGAGTCCATCTAATGGTGGTGCTATCTATTCCACTTTTTTCTAGCTTACCAAGAAGTAAGTTGTGGTCTACTTTGTCAAATGCCTTACTGAAATCTAAATATATTATGTCCACAGTATTTTGCTGGTCTACTAATTTAGTCACTGTGTTGAATAATGAAATAAGATTGGTTTGGCATGATCTGTTTTTAACAAACCCATGCTGACTGCTAGTTATTACTTTACTTGTTTCTAGATGTTGGCAGACCTGTTTTTTATTATCTTTTCCAGTATTTTTTGGGGTATTGGTGTTAGGCTGATTGGTCTATAGTTTCCTGGATCTATTTTTTTTTCCTTTTTTGAAGATGGGAATCACATCAGCTCTTTTCCAGTCCTCTGGTAGTTCCCTGGTGTTCCAGGATTTTTGAAAGATATGGTGCAGTGGTTCTGAGATTACCACTGCCAGCTCCTTTAAAACTCTGGGATGTAATCCATCAGGCCCTGACGATTTGTTTTCATCAGGATCAGACAGGTGTTCTCTAATTATTTTTTTTGCTTATTTGAACTTTCATTTCTGGTCTGTCTTTTAAATTATGTTTTTGGTGGATTGAGCTATAGTTTATTTTTGAGTGAAGACGGATGCAAAGAATGAGTTAAGCAGTTCTGCTTTCTCTCTGTTGCCTGTTACTTCCTTGCCGTCTTCTCTCTTTAGTCAACTGACTGTTTCCTTGATTTTTTTCTTGTTATTTATATGTTGGAAGAAACTTTTTTTATTATCTTTGACTTTTGTTGCAAGTCTTTGTTTGTTCTGAGCCTTTGCTTTCCTGACTTCGTCTTTGCAGATTCTGGCTATCTGCTGATATATGTTAGCCTTAGTTATATGTCCTTCTTTCCATTTTTTGTACTTGTCCTTTTTTTTTCAATTTGCCAGAAGATCTTTGTGCAGCCATGTTGGTTTCTTCTTGGATTTCTTGTTTTTCTTTCTCAGAGGTATTGTGCTGATCTGGACTTCTACGATCATATTTATGCTCAGTTGCCTTTTCCTAAGCAAAAAGCCTCAAATAATGTAACTTTTAGGTGACTTATTCCAGTCTCTTGAACATTTCAGTGTTCTCTTCCTATATTTTTTTCATTTTCTCAGTATTTATTCAGAGATGAGGCAACCCAAATACCATGAGGATTGCAATTTACATTTGTGTAAAAATAATATTGGTAACTTTCATTTTGTTTGTCATTCCCAATGATCCTTCAAGATGGACTTTACCTTTTTCTAAATAGCCATTGATTGAATCAACATTTTTTTAAAGCTGAGAGACACAGTGTAATGATATACATGAAATTAGAGTGACTAACCCCATAGGCATTTGATACCAGCCATGATGTCATTGCTGCATGAAAATGTTATCACGATCATGTATAAATTATATAACTCTTGTTATTTATGAGATTAAGTCAGGATATAAGTAGTATTACGTCATCCACGCCCAGTCCAGAGCAGTGGTGGGATTCAATTTTTTTTTACTACCGGTTCTGTGGGCGTGACTCAGTGGGTGTGGCAGGGAAGGATAGTATAAAATCTCCAGTCAGAGGTGGTATTTGCTGGTTCTCTGAACTACTCAAAATTTCTGCTACTGGTTCTCCAGAACTGGTCAGAATCTGGTGAATACCACTTCTGGTCTAGAGCATGTCAAATTTTTCAACTTTCAATTTCCAAACATTAGGGGTTCTCAAAAGTTGTGACATGCCTTGGGATTGTAAAGGTATTTTGGTTACTTGAATATAATTTAGATATGCTTGGTAAGTAACTACATACATTTTAAACTTTTTTTTTTGTTTCATTTGTTTGCCCAGGACCAACCCAGACTTGGGATGGGGGTCTTTTTTCATGACATCTTGTTCTGTAACTAGTGACTGAACTGTTACCAAAGTTATCCCAAAGTAACTGAATATTTTTAAGGGCACTAATCAAAAAACAGTTATTAAAAACTAATAGAAGAGATATATCATTACTGGTCTCCTCTATTCGCTTTCAAGTGTTAGTGAAATCTTTCACTTTTAAAAAATCTGCAGATTTTCATCTGATGTAATACAAAACAATAAATTAAAAATATTTTAAAAACCCCAGCTGTCTAATATTAACTCAGGGTGACAAAACTATGGATTGTTTAAAACAAAGTGTCTTCTAAGTATAGGTAGGAAGCTAGCTTGTTTTAAGAAAACTGACAATAAATCTTTGGGTACAACAGTGAACTGTGAGAGGCTAAAAACAAAAGCACGCCTACAGACAAGAAACAAGAGGGGAGATTATGTAGGCAACTAGGTGCACTACGTTCATTAATAATACATAATGTATACTAATATTTGAATGCAGTTAGTAACCCTTCTTAGTCATGTACTTGGAAAAAGTAAATGCTTTTTTTCCCCAAGAAGCAATGAATGACAACTGCATGCATCATTTAAAAACAAAGCTTTTCCCCTTCAGGGTTATTGATATACTGTATTCAAACATGTACACTGGAATAAGGAAACCAACTCAAACAACACACTGATTGAATTTTCTTTAATTAGATGGCAACCCTAATTTAGATTACCATCTGGAAGTTCTCAAAGGGAAGCTCTATAATTGCTACTCTAAGCCCTCCTTTATGACTTTAACATCCAGCTGTGCTGCATAAACCAAAGAGGTAAATATGTAATAAGAGTAGAGGTGCACAAGATCAGAACAAATGGCTATCTAACTTAGCATCCAACTCATTATAGTACTCAATCAGATGCTTCTAGGGAGACTACAAGGAGGTCATGAGGCAGATAACCATCTTCTGCCTTTGTCCAATTCAAATAGCTACTAACATTGATATCCAGGATTGGCACTTATTGTTAGCTCTAATGTTTGTTTAGTTACCCTTTAAGAAGATTGAACTGGACAACCATGATCCCTCCTGTGACCATGAATTCTGCCAATTAATTAGTCATACTGTCAAACTTGACTTCCAGAAGCAACAGTAGGGATTTCAGAGGAAAATGGAGAATGTGGTTCAGCCAAATTAAAGTCAAGAAAATGCAAGTTTTTTTAAAAAAAATTCCATGATTATCCACACAGTATAATTGAGTGCATAATGTTCTACATGTCTGCTCAGCAAAAAAAAAAAATCCACTTTCAATTAAGCAGATACAAGTTTGCAGGATATGAATAAATGAAGGGGCCATTTCAACTTCATCATATCATCCCAGTTTGGACCACATCCACCAGGCTCATTGTTTTATTTATATTAGCACCATGTTTACTTTTGGGTTAAACAATGTTAAGCAAAGCACAGAAAAAAGTAAATAAATTATAAACAAAGAGCAACAGAGCCTTTCTTTTTATTGTTGCAAACCACCTCTGCTTTTACAAAGTCCACATACTGCTATCTTTTGTTTTGTTTTTGCTTCTTTTTTTTTTGAGGATCTCATCAACTCTATCCAATCTATTTTTTTAATCTTATACTACCTCTCAACCCTTTGACTCTTCTTATATGTGTTATTCACTCTATATGACCAATCTTTCTTACATAATGGTAATTCACTTTAATGTTCAACTTACTTTCATGCAGTATTTACTCATTCTTTGTCCCATCTCTTGTTTTATCACAAATGCTTCTTAAGTATTCCCTTACCACTCAATTCAACTTATTCCCATATTTATCCTGATAGATTAAATTATCACTTACAAAGTAGGCAGTAGCATACTGTAATATACAGCCATTTTGTTGTTTTGATGAATACTCATTCCTTATGTAACTTGAAACTATTCATCAGTTTTGCCTGCCAAACATAACTACCCTTGTTTGTCACTGCATCATATAATCTAACCCATAGTCCCTGCAGATATCTTAGGTTCTTTCTGTCTGAAATAAAGAAGTACACACTGATGCCTGTCCCCATGTATGATCATAGGCATGTGTGATAATTACATGCATCAAACATTCAAGGGGATATTACATATCCTTGACTTATTGCCTACTCAGGGTTGAGCTATTTGCTAGTTAAAGACAATGATTCATAATTCAAATCAATTTGCTTTACCATGCACTTTCTCTAATTCAATATACATGTTCATACATTTCTCAATGACTTGCTAAAGAATAGAAATCTGGCCTCTCCTGCCCACCGTAAAAGTTCCATTCCTCTTTCCATTTTTTTTTCATTATGTATATCTTCCAGCAATCTAAGAAACTCCATTCCAGCCATACTTAGCTAATCAGTAGATTCAATCTTGCTACTTCCCCTTTGTGTAAGAGAACAATAAAAGTGTTTTTTCAATTCTGCCAAAAATGCATTCACACACATTTTAAACAAGTCACACAGCCATTCTGTAAGCCAATTAAATCTATACTTTAATATTTCATTGATAACACTGTAGGCCTGTAACTTTACAATTTTTCAACATTTTCACAGGATTTGCTACTAGATTTTTCATCAACTTTTTCTTGAACAGTAATATTCATAGCATTTGTTCCAGCCTTTGACAGATCATTATCATTCATATATAGACCTCTGTTTTCAGCATTCTCTCACTTCAGCTTCATTTTTTTAAAAAAATATAATTGCTGTATCTGTGCTGGAGGCTCCTTCCTTTACCCTCTTCGCACAATTCGAAAACATTTTATTTCCATCAACAACTCTGTGCATTTTATCTCCTTATTTTAATCTTAACTAACCTTCTTCAGTCTGGCTACATTTTTTGTAAGTATTTTTCTTTATTTAAATGTTACACAGTCTCTCTACTCACTTGTTGTTGTTGTTTTTTTGGCAGCAATCATGTCTCTTACAGGTTGTCCTTGGGTTATGTCCAACAGTTCAGCAACTGTTCAAAGTTACAGTGATGCTGAATGAGAGCAAGTCACGGTCAAGTGATCATGGTTTTTGTTATTCCTTGCCATCTTCCCACAAACAAATTCAGTGAGGAGTCAGCAGAAAGTCAGAAGTCATTGTCACATGAGGTCCTTGCTTAACTATCTGCATGATCCTTACTTACAAATAGCAACCAGGACTGCTGGAATTGCTGTTGTTAAGTGACACAATCACATGGCATCAGACATTACAACTGCATAACTTAGCTATGGCCCAATTGTAAGCTGAAGATTACTTATATGCACATTGTTTTCCTCACCCACAGAAAACAATAGTAATGTTAGATGTGGCAGGACCAAGTGACAGCAACATCAAGAGAATGAGAAACTGGAGAAGTATCAGGGCCTGAAGAAGAGTCTGGAAAGGAGTTGGAAAGTAAAAATGGTCCTAAAATGGTCCCAGTAGAGATAGGAGCACTTGGGTTGTGAATCCTAAACTGGCAGAGTGGCTCCATCAGATTCCAGCAATGATATCAGAGCTCCCTGTCCAGAAAAGTGCAGGGCTAACTACAGCTAAGATTCTGTGCAAAACCCTCTAATTCACTGGCCTTTGGTGCAGGACCTGAGACTAAGGAAGACACAGATCACTCATAAGAGGAAGAGATCAAGCTATTTTCTAAAGCGCCTGTAGGCCAGACAAGGAATAATGGGTGGAAACTGAACAAGGAGAGATTTAACCTGGAAATAAGGAGAAACTTTCTGACAGTGAGAACAATCAACCCATGGAACAGCTTGCCCTTGGAAGTTGTGGGAGCGCCATCACTTGAGAAGAGATTGGACTGCCATTTGTCAGAAATGATGTAGGGTCTCCTGCTTGGGTGGCGGGTTGGACTAGATGACCTATAAGATCCCTTCCGATTATTTGTTATCTGTTATAAGGGTGAGAAGGGGTTGTTTTTCTATTACACATAACTTTTTTTCATTGTTTCAAGTAGTTTCTCCATCTTCTTTCCTTATATTCATTTTGTTTCATTCTTCTGGGCAATTAATCTGTCTTAAGGTATCTTTAAAAAAAAGACTTTTTCTTTATCTTTCTGTATTTGTTATACTTTCTCTTTCTTTTATTTATTTTAATTTCTTTCTTGCCCACATTTCTCCAAGTTCCATTATGAACATTTCCAAATTATAATCTGTTCCATGTGTAGAATCTCTTATCCACATATATTTCTCACCAACTCTGTCCCTCACTTTAAACATTTAAATCAATACTGTTTCTTTCTTTGTGTGTACATATGAATAGATATGTACCATTTATTTGAAAAATGCAGCTTTTTTACACATAGATATTTGTACATTTTCATTCATACCTGGATCTCAGAGTAACCCAATCCCCCCTCTATATTCTTTCACTTCATTCCCATCCTATCCATTCATGTCCCCTAATGTTGGTGTCGTTTTCCATAATTCCCATAATAAGCTATGCATTATCAATATTTGCGTTTCCATACATCATTAAATTTATATCTTCATTGCCCAGCATATATTAATCAAGTACACTCAAATTACCATTTATTTAGATTACATTCTTCTCAGGCTTCAGTTTTATAGACACACTACATAGTTATTTTTTCTATGTCTAAATTTATGCTTGTTACAATTTGCTCCAGGTGACAATCCTCCATATGCCATGGATGATACCAGATGGGCTTATAAACATTGACCTCTATTATCCATTGGGGATCTTTTTAATAATGTTAATAACTTTTTAAAACTTTTTAGTAGCATAAAGAAAGTCTAGACAAACTGTAATGAAGAAGAGGTTGAGTCTTGTGCTTCAGTTTTGATTTGCTTCTACAGCTGCTTCCTAATATCATCAGTATCAAAGTATTATCCTAAATAAGTACAAAACAGACAATCTGGGAAAGGGGAAAGAAAGTGTTATAGACCAAGACACTGTAATCTACTATATTATACATTCTTGGTTCCCAAGGTACAGTTTGAGGACATGTGCAGAAAATGTTTAATGATAGCTTCCTAAGCTGAGCCTAATTCTTGGTGATTTCCTGAACAGCTGGGTAGTTTGTCTGGTAGCAATAAGGAAGTTGTGTGCCAATCCTTTCTTCTGGGATGTTTTTTTTTCAGCTTTCCGGTTTAGCCTAGGTATTCTCTGGTGATACCATGTCAGTATTCTAAGCAGACTCAAACTTGATTTATTTCTGAGCTGCAGACCCCCTTGGCCTTGTGCTGTTAGTGTCAACCCTGAAGCTGACCTGACCGAGATCATTTTGATATTTCAGTGTTGCTAAACTGAAGGGGGGAAATAGAGGTAGCTGGGGTTTTGTAGCCAAAACAAAATACTTTCTCTTGGGAACCAAGGACATTGCCACTGATGGTTGGAGGGAGGATGAATGAAGTCACCAGGCAAACAGATGATTGGACCATATGACTGATTGTTTGGAAAGGGGAGGAATTTTTTTTACTTTGAATTAGGTGAAAGCTGCAGTAACATTTAGAGTAGGTTTTCACCAGCCTATGTCAATATGATATGTCCAATAAAACTGATATTTGAAGAACCTGCTTGCCTCAGGGTCCTGTTTGCTATGGGCATATTACTTGAGATTCTGACAGTTAGTTGCTAAGAATTTAAAGATATTTCTTAGCATTTTAATCACTTGGAGGACATAAAGCTACTTTCAACTCAGGTTTAAAATTTTGGATATGTAAGTTATTTAAGATATTTCTTAGCATTTTAATCACTTGGAGGACACAAAGCTACTTTCAACTCAGGTTTAAAATTTTGGATATATAAGTTATTGGATAAATTACTATTTGTAATGTGGTCATGCTAGAATAAGGCGATTCAAAATAAATGTAGCAAACATGTTTCATAGAAGAGTGTGCTCAAACATTTATAAAAAATAGTAGTTTTTCATACCACAAGACATTTATTGAAGCCTCTGGCTGCTACCCAGAAGCACAGCAGGTGCCTAGGTAAGTCTCACATTAGCCAAAAGAATAGCACACTTGGATAGATTTTGTGTCACCAGAAAATTATCCACCCAGTCCCCCACCCGTCAAATCAATACTTTCCCCAGAAGTGTCAAAGAACATTTAATCTTTAATGTGGATTTCTTGCATACAGAAATTTATAGTGTCGCTCCCAATCTAGGACAATCCAATGAATTGGGATAAGAGATGTTTATAATCTCTGGGTGTAATTTCACATTCTGCCATTGTGCTCGATAGCTCTTTAAACCCCCCAATTTCAGGAAAGAGCTTTGGAACATCAATTTGAAGAGAATTTCACAAAAATCAATTTGCACAGTAAGAAAAAGAAAGCATGCCAGGTGCATTTAGAGGAGTTACATCCTCTACTCCTATCATCTAGCACTGAATTGTAAAAGGCCAAATAAACGCCAAAACAAAAAGGAGGTATAAACTGCAAGTATGATTGCTCTTTTTATTATTACTTACAAAGAATGCAAATATGTTACAATGTTTTCCTCATCAGTGGTGTGCAGTGATTTGATTAAAAAAAAGTGTTTTGGAGCACACAATGGACCTGTCTGCAACTTTTTATCCTGGGAAAAGTCCTAGCTTCTTTAAAATGTTGCACATAGTTGCTACATTTGCCTCCATAGACAAATGCAGAACTCTCCTTATTTTGGGATACATCCAAAACATTACCCAGTTCTATTCTATGGCAAATTCTCAGAGTCTTTGAGTAATAGTTTCCAATCTTTATACTCTTTCTTTGAAACAACATTGCTATCACCATCTTGCTTCCACTCTACACTTGCAAGATGGGTAAACCTAAGTACCCCCATTTTAAATGCCAAGATCTGAGGGATTTCTTCAAGGTCATTCAATAAACCTCACAGCTAACCCGAGACATGAAATCTGGTCTTAGCAGTATCCATTAGTGACTGAGATACAGTCATGTAATTATTTCAAAGCTTTCTTTATACTGTAGATTTCAAGACCAAATATCACAAAATATATTAGAATTTGGCCTGTTAGTGGAAAAATAGATATTGTTAGAGAACAAGCTTCAAAACATTTATTTTCTGTAAATATGAATGAGCTTCTTTTGGATATTCAGACATAAAATATTATTTTTTTGCGTTGTTTTTAAACAATGAATTCTTGATGACTGTCAGATTCAAGGTGACAGCAGGCCATGTGACTTTGGTTCCCTTGTAAATAAGAGATGGTAAATAGGGGGCTAAAATTTTACTCATCTTCATTGGAAACTTATGGCTGACTAGGGAAGATGGTAAACATTGGACACCCTGACACGTACAGGAGCATGATATGCAGAAAGTAGTCACATCCTGTGTCCATCTCCCTAAACCAAAGGTGGTATTCAGCAGGTTCTGACCAGTTCTGGAGAACCGATAGCGGAGATTTTGGGTAGTTCGATGAATCGGCAAATATCATCTCTGACTGGCCCCACACCATCTATTCTCTGCCTCTCGAGTCCCAGCTGATCGGCTGGGTCTTCTTTTGTTGTCCTGCACAGGAGAACGGAGCTGTAAAGCAGGTTAGTGGGGGGGGGGAGGAAATAGGGATTTTGCCTCCCCCAGGAGTGGGGAGGGAATGGAGATTTTGCAGTCTCCTTCCCTGCCATGCCTACCAAGCCACGCCATGCCCACCAAACCACACCCACAGAACCAGTAGTAAAAAAATTTGAATCCCACCACTGCTCTAAACATTCGTTTAGATTGGTATATTTTGAATTGTAATATTGCTTTAAAAAATCTTCAATAAAAGGGCAAGGAAGAGACAATGTGGCAGACTACTGGAGTTTTCCTGAAACAATTTTGGAAGCCCTGGGCATACCTTTCATAGTAGTGAACTATCTCTCCCCAGAGCATTTCCCTCCTAAATTTCTGGGAAACGTCTTGTTAAGAAAAATCATTTTTCTTCTACCACTTGACTGAAACCATTTTTTTTGGCAGAATTCTGATGTACTAGCTTACCCAATCATGAGAAGGAAACAGGGGAGGGAGAGATTTTAAGTAGTCTGATTTTTTTTTTTTTTGGACTACCTGTACTATTTTAGAATGGACACTCTAAATCTGACCCTGCTTAAGTGTTTTGTTTTGTTTTTTTAATCAGAAAAAAAACTGGCTGGATGCTTCTACCTAGAAGGTCTATGATAAGACAAGATTAATAGAAAGTGAAGTCCCAAACTACTATACTAAAATATAGCTGATCCTTTTTAGAGCTATTGATCAAGCTTCAACCCAAGTTGGTAAATTTTACTGAACTTGTTCTGAAGAAAAGGGGGGAAGCTTCGCACCCATCATCACTGCAAGCAGTCCAGGAAGCCCCAAAGATATTTCCAATAATTCTGCCTCACTTTGTTTACTTTCTACCATGAAAAAAGGTTAACATCAGGCAAAAGGAAAACAGGTCTGTGCCAAATGCTTATTCATGCCACTTGCCTTTCAAAGTAAGAAGAAATAATTCCCACTGAATGTTCTGGGATTGTGAATTCTGTACAGCACAACTCATGCTGTTTTGTGCACAATTGTGGCAAAAAAACATGCATTGACCACAATTATTTCCCATTTAATGAAAAAGAGAAAGAAAAGGAAGATGCAAAGAACATTGTAAAGGGACCAGAAAGAAATGATCAAGAAATGAACAAGTTTATATCCATTATTAGATAAAGTGTTTGGAAATCCAATGAAGAATAATATCTACAGGAAAATAATATAATGACCCTTGCCAGCCTTTTAATTTTCTATCTTTATTGCCACAGAGATTCCAAATCCATTTTAAAATAAACTCATTTACCTTTATAAAAAGGTAAACTGATGACTTAAGGGATGTTCAGGTACCTCTTTCTTCACATAGTCAATCCAGCACATAATATCTAGGGGTTAATTATAGCCTATCTGTCCATTTATCAACTAGACAAGTATCAAAGTGATGACTGCTAAAGCACATTTATCAGATAGACTTTCATTATTAACCTACTCTAATTAGGAAAAGTAATCCATAAAAATTAATTAAGATGACAGTGAATTGTGTTCTTTGGGGCTAAGAAGGAATTTAAATGGTCACTAATTCCTTGTGTGTTTCTATTTTAGAGCAAACTGTTGAGAAATAGAAACTACAATGTCCTAATAAACCCCAGTATACCTCAAACTATATTTACAGCAGTATTTCTCAAATATGTGCCTTGTAAGTAAATCAGACTCCAACTTCCAGAATCCACAACAGCATGGTCCTATTAGAAGACTTGAAGAGATCAATAGAACTATAGAATGGTGCAATAAATATAATCCGTATTTATTATTTGACCATTAAATCTCCAGGGCATAATTTCAGCTGCCATGTTCATAAGACATTGCATTCATGACCCAATTTTTGACTATAAAAGAATATCTGGAATATTTAACAGTAAACTGAAGTCTTTTTTTTTTTAAATTAGATCTCCAGGAATCCAATGTAAAACCCACACGAACTCTTGAATATGAATGTTTCAATGTAACAGAACATGAGAAATCCTCAAGTTTAAAATTGTGCTTTTATGAATATCCCCAAAATTGTTAAAATATTTGGTTTGGTTATCAGGCTAATGGCTTTATTAACATACCCACTTTTCAGAATCTATGTGGCTATCAGGTATATTCAGAGTTGGCAGGTCTCCTAAAATTTTGCCAACGCAAACAGTTCAATATTATTTTATCTTCCCCATCATGGTTCAATGGGAAAAGAGATTTCTCACTTAAAGTTTCTCTTTCTGTGAAGCCTCTCTTCCTCAGTAGTACCTTGTAACTTGCAAAAGCTCCATTTCCAATTGCCAAAAGTCTGTAAAATACAGCATTTAATGGCTCTTAAATCCTTATATATGGTTGTATTGTGTTTCAAAAGCCAGCAGTAGCCCTCTGAAGATAAACAAGCTTGCTTTATAACGCCAATGAACGCTGCAAGCAGAACAATTTCACTGTACAATATTGGTAATTATGAACTCTGAAACTATTACTAAATTCATACATAAAATATTGAGTGAAGGGGAGAAGGCCAAATGAGTAAATAGAAAGTATACAGCAAGATTCATAGTTCTGCTAATCTGCTTATACATGGAACAAATAAAAGTAAGATTGCCCTGTTAAATTGAGAAATATTATACCCATATAAAAGAGACCATATAATGTAGTGGTCGATCTAGAGAGCAGAATATGTAAACCATGCTTTATTTTCTTGTGTACTTTAATTAAGCTAAATAACATCAAATTTAGATACTGAAGGGTATTCGTCAGAATGCTACTCAAATATCAAATGCATTTATCAGTGCTAAAGTAGTTACACTTCTTAGATTAAAGTAGCAAGACCCAATTTGCTTCATTATAAGGACTAGCTGCCCCAACATTTTGAGATACATGCAATTTTAATCTATTATTTTTGTTGCTATTGTTATGCCTTCTTCAAAAATTATATGGGAAAACTGCTTTGGATCTTGCGTAAACACATTCTGTATTATGCCGTAAAAGATAACACATCTTTTCTAGCTTCTGTATAGACCTAACTGTTAATAGTAATTATTATTGCTGCACTTATAAGTCAGTTCATTAAAGCAGATGCCTCTTTTCAGCATTATAGAAAAGCTTAAAAATACAACTATTTTAACAGGTAGCAGAAAAGTACTGGGTTTATCTAAGATCCAAAAAATTTATTTTAAATTGTTTTCAAACATACGCAGCCCTATTCCTTCCTATTAAACTTTGGGCAATCAATATATTTTAGTTTGCTTTACCTTGGTAGAAACTGTGAGTATACATTGTATGTTATGCCCAATAATTACATATTTCACTCTGAATTTTTGAGATAAAGGAAAGCATATAAACACAATTAATAATGTGTGCATAAATTTCTGATCTTCTTCTGCAACTCAATTTATATTTTAAATGCACATACTACAATATCAAAGGTTTATCAAAAACAAATTTGCCCAAACACTATTTAACCAAGTCACTGCACAGATTTATTTTCCCCACTGAGATAAACTGTGCTTGTGTATTAGCTACAGTAGCATTTAGGAGGACTCAGCAGCATTCAATGTGTTTATTATTCTGTATTTGCATGCATAATCTTCTAAAAGCATTGCAGATTAGGAATGTATTACCAAATACAAAGCTAAATATACCCCCTTTTTAATCCATTTATATGTGACACATTTGTTAGTTAAGCCACTTATTACCACTTCCTGACATTCCAACACAACATCTTGCCTACAAGCATTTATAACAGGAGATTGATAATATTGGGAGGTTTCTGCTGCTAACTTGTCACTTAGAAAAAAGCATAAAAGAAATAGGACACATGAACGCACAGTATCCATTTAACAACTGAAACAAGCTTAATCTAAAATGCCCTCATTCTTATTTCATCAAATGCAGTGGGTTTTATTTCAATTAATAGTCTAATTGCTGAACAATTGTGAGAAAAAAAAGTACTCACACAAAACAGGGCTGGAAGCCTTTATTAATTTGATGGTAAATTCAGTCCGATATAATTAATAATGGAGAATGGGAACAATTGTTAAGAGCACTTTGTGCTTGAATAGGGCACAGGGAAAAACTACAATACAGAGATATTTCTTTTAAATTCAGTCACTTCCCACCCTTGCTATTCTTCTATTTTTCCTGTTGTGTGGTGACTCTTTTAGTTACCACCTATCAAACTTGTGGTGCAGAAACCCCAAGCAATTGATGAATTATCTGCAGAATGTAAGGTTTAACTGATGCTATGACAAAAGGCTTTGGAAACTAGTATGCAGTTGTCTATGTTGGCAACCCTGATATCTATTGATTTAAATAGCTGTGAGAGTGATCAGAATAGTTAATACTTGGCAAGTCCAAACCAAGAACTAACTGCAGACAAGAACTGATTCCTTAAACTACTGACAGTGTTTAAAAGAAATTTCCATCCTGTCTCATCTCTTTGTAATCTCACTGCAATGACACATATCCATGTATGTGTCACTATCTCTTGGCTCAGTATAAGCACATGTGTCATGTTCAGTTTCTCTCTCTTTTTTTCTTTTTTCTTTTTCTGTCTTAAACACATTTCCTCCAACTTTCACCTCTGTTTGTTTGAATGTACAAATGAAAATGTATATTTGTTTGTGTGTGCGTGAGCACGCAATTCCTCCAATGAATATTTTGGGATATTTTTTCTAATGCAGGGATCTCTGTAAATCAGTTTCTGTAATAGTATATGTTTTGGGTATATTTTTTCTTAAAATACAAATATTTGGAGTTATGAACAGCTCTGCAAGGATTTCATTTGCATATCAGATTGGAAAATTTATATTTATTTGTTTGCTATAGACACAGATGTTTATTATGGAAAAAAGGTTGTAAAGAAGCTATAGAATCTTAAATTTCCTCTCCTGACATTCTTCACCAGTAATGTAGAGCTTCTTTTTCATGGAAATTTATT
Organism: Pseudonaja textilis; assembly: GCF_049901715.1. Taxonomy (NCBI): domain Eukaryota; kingdom Metazoa; phylum Chordata; class Lepidosauria; order Squamata; family Elapidae; genus Pseudonaja; species Pseudonaja textilis. The sequence goes on along the minus strand of NC_141990.1, from coordinate 35,541,590 downwards.
ATTTCTATCAATTATTATATCCCCCAGTTAAGCTCACCTAATTATTAACTTACTATCTCACATATGCATTCTTCTGTTTTGTCACACACACTCCCCCAACCCATCATTCTATATGGAACTTAATTAACTCATAAACTCTAACAATTCTGCTTGCTTTCCAAGCTCATGCCAGTATTTTAATTTTCTTATATATCTCCTTATATAAATTAGGTTTAATTCACTTAAAGATCTCCTACTCTTGTGCACTTCACCTCAACTCTTAATTCTTCAATACAGCACTTTCTGCAGGTCACAAAATGGATATTTTGTGGCATGTATAAGATCCAATTCTTTTGTCAAAATATCACAACACATGTACGAAGGGGGCAAAGCTTATGTCACATTGATGTGACACTGCATTTGTAATTCACCTCTCTCTGCCCCCTATCTAGGGATGCTACTGGATAAATCTAATATAAGCAATAAATACTGATTTTTTCTACCATGTACTTCCATTGTGGATTATTCCACCAATGGACTTGAGACTTTAACTAATTTCATGCTTATGTATATAAGTGTGTGTATGTCTGTGTGTGTCCATGAGTATTATATAAATTTGTAAATAAATGAAAATAAAACAGGCCTCTATTAGGATTCTCAGAAACCTTGGTGGCAATACAACAGACTCTTCTGTTCTGATTTTGCAGGAATGTTCTTAGCAAGGATGAAATACACTAACTGTATTTATATATAATTAATTTAATCATGGCTTATTAAATTAACTCAGTGATTTTATACAATATGCTAAGTCATAAATCATGGGCTATAAACCACATTGGCTTGTCATTATTCAGCTAAGCCAAACAAATACATTGAGAGAAAAGTAAGATTCTATACTTATGCAAGAAAAACCACATGTAAAGGCACAGAATAGATGAAACTTGGCTCAGTAGCAGTAAATGTGAGAGAAATCTTGGAGCCCTAGTGGACAAGTACTTAAATATGAGCCAGCAACATGTGGCAACAGCCAAAAACAACAACAACAACTCAATACAATCCCAGGCTGCAGTAATCAAGGTCATGTGAAGCATTAGTACCATTTTATAAAGCCTTAGTAATACCACACTTGGAATATTGCATCTTCCAAATGTATTGTTTGTTCTTGTTTTTTCCTTTGAGGTGCTTCAATGACCCTCAAAAAGGATGTAAGTACCAGCTGATTGCAAGGAATATAAATCTTTCCATACCCCACCATCCAGAGCTGAAGAAGCTTCTTGGATGAGGTGAAACATCTTCAAATAAAAAAAAACAAGAAAGTCTAGTTGCCTCCTGAAAAAGCACCTTTGGGACAACCATGACCTGGATGACTGAGAATCTCTATTGACTTTTAAGGAGAGAAGCAACTTAGAACTAAGGAGAAATTTTCTAACCAGTGCAACAGCTTGCCTTCAGAAGTTGTGGCTGCTCCATCACTGGAGACCTTTAAGAAGAGACTGGACAGCCACTTGTCTGAAATGGTATAGGATCTCCTGCTTGAGCAGGACACTGGATTAGAAGATCTCCAAGTCCCTTCCAACTTTGTTATTCTGTTATTCTGCTAAACCATAAATCATGACTTATAAACCACATAGGCTTGTCATCGCTAAACTAAACCAAACAAACCACATCACAACATTGTTGTGTGAATCAACTGATTTCTTGTCTATAGCAGAATAAAAAATACTCAGATATTTTTATCCTGTTTCTACTAGCCCAAATCAATATGAGCAATGGAGGGGAATGTTAGGTGTTATAATTCAACAATATTAGACCAGATATAGATTCTGCACTCCATGACCTGTTTCATAGCCAAAACTTTATCAGCTAACATATTAGCTAACACAGAAAGACTTCCAAGCTTCTCTTGTTATGGTGAGTAAACTATACCAAATGAGGATGGTTGTATATCATATAAAGTTCATTATACACAAGGTATCTGACTTCTTTTGAATTCAGTCAGGCAGAAAATGAACAGCTGTAAGCGGTAATCAGGATCAGAGAAAACAGCTTCTCGGAGTGAGATTCCAAGCCCCTCTAACATAGTTAATGGTTTTAGCTAACAACAAAAAAGCAGAAAAAAACAACCTTAACATGTTATTTTTGCATAAAAAGGAATGCAAGTATAGAAATCAGCTAGATCCTTTATGAAATGTGTGCCAAAAAGCAAATCCCATATATAATACTGAATGACTATCCTTAACGATTGCTTTGCTTCATTCAATAGCAAGGTAAACCAGTCTTTTCTAACCTGGTATCTACCAAATATAATTAGACTACAACATCCATAATTCCTGCCCAGTGTCATCATTAGTCACAGAGCTGGTTAAGAATTTGAATGGATTGGATTAAACACAAAAGTTAGTGCTCAGCAGAGTTTGTTCAAATGGAATGTATAAATAAAGTATATGGAGAAAGAGTTGGAGAGGAGACCAAGGAAGCCATGGCTGGATAAAGTTAATAAGATTCTTACAAAGAAAGAAGTGAGAACTTTAAAGAATAAAATAAAATACAAAGTATGAATCAGTGTGTGTGGATATAGTGTAAGAAAGGAAGCTTTGCCAAAGTGGTGCCAGATAAAGAACAGAAATATTTCAAGAACATAAATAAAACATAAGTAAAGAGAGCTGAAGCATTCTTTAAGCCCTGGGAAGAAAGAGAGTATTCAGAAGTACCTCAGACAGGATTTTTATTGATTCAGTGGACTATAAGAAGTAGGGAAAGTAAACCACAACCACGCTTACAAGATTCTGTTATTGTAGTCTATCTCAATAAAGTATAGTTCTAATCTTCCTGTGAAATTGATTTTGTACCCTGGTAATGTAGTGGGGCTGACAATAATATAGTGACTGAAGAAGTGACTGAAGTTGGTGTAAACAAGATTTGTTTTGTTTTCTCTGATCCAATTTCTTTTGCTTACCATTTCTGCACTTTGCATATTTTTTTGTTTACTTCAGAAGGAAATAATGTGATGGGCATGTTACATATGCAAGTCTAGCATATACGAAAGGCAATGACTGGACATACTTTTAAATAACTTGCTCTACCATTGAGTGACAACTGGTTTGGAGGACCAGGTGACACAGGAATGTGAAAAGGTCAAAAACAGACATAAAGATGCATTGGACACTTGGCAACAGCTCAAGGATATAACATATTGCCACATCAACTAAAGATATTAAATCATGACTGATAAATAAAACAAAGCATAAAATGAAACTAATCAAGCAGTGATGCACTCTGGGGCTGAATACTGACCCATGCTCCTAGTTCAATTCCCTTTAAGCTGCCAAGAAAGACAATCAAGTAACTCAGTCTGCCTCTGAAGATGCCGGCCACAACTGCCAGTGAGATGTCTAGCGCACCACAGCCATTCAGTTCAAAAGCACATCATTGCTTAATTGATACTGACCATGAAAGCCTATATCAATACAAGCACTATGAAAATGCAAGTATCAAAAGGGTGTGTGATAGATAAAGACATTGATGTGAAATACTTTAATTGGAAAGTATTATAATAGAAAAAAAAATGAAAATGTGTACTTCTTGCTCGCATTACTCTTGCTTGAACTGCAACTGATTTATTGAGTTTGAAAACAATCATTTTAAAACTAGCTGTAAAATCAGCACCATTATAAAAATTAGTATTTCAGGAGAATGACAAATATTTAAGCTCATTCAGATGTAGAGACTAGGAGTGGCAATTCACATGGAACACAAGGAAAACTTTTTCAAATCAGAGTGGAATTCAAGGAGATATCTACTGACTCTGACCCAAAGAATCTGAGGAGATTGAATCAAATACATCATGATAAGGACCACAGTTCCTTTCCTGCTGATGCTCAAAATGAATAGAGGGCATAACAAGATATGACTAAATAAATACATAAATAAATAAAAATAAAGGAAAAATAAAGGAAAATCAGGGAAAATATTCAGAATTTTACAGTATTATGATATTCTCCTCACCACCACCATTCCTATCTCCACTAGAGTATTCTGTAGCTTACAACAAAATTATACAGAGGAAAATTCAATTAATTAAACTAGGATTACACTTAGGGAAACAAGTATATTCTGCAGATTAACAACTATTTTTTTGCATGTCTAACCAAAAAATTGGTAGTAAATGGGGGAAACAACTAAGCTCAGAGAGCAATAAGGCAAAATGGGGGAAAAAAGGAAGAGACAGCACTCTGCAGCAGAGTTTATCCAAGCCTTTGAAGCAGCAGAAAATGGAAGATTATATTGCAAACAGACAGTCTGTTCCAATGGTAACTCATTCACCTTGTAAGAAAAACTTAATTTATGTGATTCATTCGAATGGGACTTACAAACTGAACTGGAAGATAAGCAGTGTGTAGAGCTGTCCTCCTCTCTCTCAGAGGGTAGCTCCTGTTCTTGGAGCCCAGCAGCAGCCTTCTTTGCTCAGGGGGGAGATATAACAAATTTAAAGAAGGAAAATGTGACAGACTTCCTCTCTAGACAATGTTTGCTTACAGTTCAAACTGTAAACTCAATATATGATCTTTTGTCAATTGTCATAAATAAGGTCAATTGCCTGAAAGAATTTTTTGCAATGTGTGTTAGGAGCCACTCAAATACTGTAGAAGGACTTGGGAGGATAACCATAGATAGATACGGGATGGCTAACTCCGAAAATGAAACTAGCGAAGGACCTCTTTTTCCTCTGCAAAATTTGAACACATATAGAGAAAACACTCAATCAGGTAAAGGCCTAAGAGATGACCAACATAACTACAGTCTGCAAACTAACCAGGTTACCCTGCAAATTTATGACAAGAGAGTAAATAGAGGGCATTGGAGTAATAGAAAAGCTATTAGGCTGTCCCTGAGCCAGCTGCTCCATTGTGAACTCATTCTGATAGATCTACTACATGCGGAATGGCTGCCAGCAAGAATGCAATATATGAGAATTCTCCTATTGTTCTAGCAACCCGTAATAGCCTCCATGCTTTTCAGAATGAAGCCCTTTCTGAGCATCTTCTCAATATTTCCAATAAGGGTTTTTTGCTCAGAAAAAATGTACTCACTCCTGAAACAGCATCACTGAGTGGGAACTGTTGCTTTAAAGCTAGGTTGCAACAGCTCTCACATGGCTAAACCTGAGGCTGCTGCAACTGAACTGACCCCAAGAAAGCAAAGAAGCAATATACAAACTGTGTTACCCACAGCTATAGGAACTGCTGAGCATGTGCCAGAGGAAACGTTGATTGACTTATTCAGTGCATTGTCAGAACCTGAGCAAGTTAACATCATTCAAAGATTGGATGACCTAAAAGAGGCATTGACAACAACTCAATCTACAGCAAAGCCTCTATTTAATTTTGCTCCACTAACCATGCAATCTTGTGACAATGTATTTAATCAACAAACTGCTTCTACTTTAACAGTAAAAGAAGGTACTGTCACATAGGCTGTGGGTTAACTGCACTGACTGACCCAACCTCTGAAAAACAACTGAAAGACAAAGGGCTTCATCACATAGTGCCCCCTAAACTGACAAACACAAAGGAGATAATCCAGTTTCCAGCTTCAATTGATTTAGAATCTCCCATAACAGCTTTCCACAAGATAAATCCTCAGCTATGCCACTCCAAAAATGGACATAAATCTACATTTATAGATTTAAACCAGAGTACCTGCCATTGGGGAAAAAAATCATTCTTGGAGCAAGAGCAAAGGCATACTGGCAACCGAGATATAGAGGAGCAACAACAAGTTCTGCAACCCATGAGGAGAAATATCGAACCTCACAACAATTGTGTTTATATGGGAAGCTTAGATGATATTGATCTGGCTCCAATGTCAAGTTGATATCTCACATCTTTACCATCTAGCCAATTAACCAAGCCAGATCATCCTGCTTCTGAGAACTCCATACAGTTGGTGACCTGGAACATAGCAGGCTGGAAAGGGATAGTTGATAATGGACTAATGAGCTTTTTCTCTAGATTTGACATAATAGCCCTTCAAGAAACTTGGCGAACTGAAGTGGATGAACCAGTACAACTGCCAGGCTTTCAGGGATGGGCCTCCCCAGGCCAAAAAACAAAGAACAAAGGGAGGCCCTCTGGTCGACTACGCATTCTTATAAAGCAAGAGTTGCAATGGCAGGAAAAGAAATTATATAACGAAGGTAAGTATCCGTATCTGTCAAATTTGAATATGACCAGTTTGAGTTAATATTGGTAAATGTGTATATTCCCCCAAGCACATCCCAGCACTATAATTCCGAATATTGGATGTGCTTGGAAGTCATCCTAGAAGATATAGCAATATTGTATCCTCAGTCCATAATGGTTTTATTAGGAGATCTGAACGCTAGACTGGGTCCCTCTTTGTATGAGCTTGCCCAGAAGAAGGGAATCCCAGGGGAGTTCTTTGAAAACCATCCTCAGTGGCTCTCGAGAGATTGTAAAAGTAATGCCGCTGGTTTGCTCCTAGTCTCCTTAATTTTTAAGGGTAATCTCCAAATTTTGGGAGGTAAGGATAAGAATTACATACCTTTATACACACCACTCAATTAATTCAAGTAGTGTACTGGATCTCTTTTATGTGTCTAGAGATAAGGCTGACCTCTTCTCGGAGGTCACAGTACACCTTAATGACAATAGCAACCATCAGCCTATAAGTGTGACATTGTGAGGCGGGCTCAGATTTAAGACCATATAACATGGCTGCAGATGGCTTATTAAAAAGGTAGAAGTGACTCAAAATAAAAGGTTAATTTGGGCTAAGGATGATACTAAGGCAATATAAGAATGCCTTAAAACTGAGAATGCTATTAAGTGGGCTAGAACAATCCAGTCATTTACTACTGACTGGATGTCAGCCTACAATGCATTCTCCAATCTTTGTAACATACTGAAGAAACATCTAACAACTAAACCTGATACAAAAAGAGCCCAAGTGGGTAGACCTCACTGATTTGATTCAGATTGCCAGCGACTGAAAAAGAAATTGAAGGCAGCCATGACGCTTGCCCAGAGGAACCTACTGCCTATATACAAGCTAAGATGTTTCACACAAGAAGGGAATCTAAAAAAACAAAACATTAAAGAAAAAAAGTTTTGCCATTTCAATCTGGTCAGAACTTGAGTTGGCTGCCAGAAGTCATAGCTCAGTATTATTTTGGCATTCTGTAGCAGGTATCCTGAAGGAACGGAGATTTGCGTTTGACATACCAATCTCTGCTGAGGGTTGGGAGAATTATTATCAGTGCTTGTTTGCCTCCACCGAACCGGTAAAGAAATTATTTTTAAACACTGATTTAATAAACCCTAGAAATTCCCCCCCTTGGCCACCAGTCTCAGAAAAGGAGACACAGTCCATCATTAAAAGTTTAAAGAGCAATAAAGCCCCAGGAGAGGATTTTCTACCAGCAGAACTATTTAAGAAATTTCCCAACTGGTAGGGCCCTGTATTAGCAGGCCTTTTTACACACATAAATAACACCTGCCATATACTAGATGGGTGAAAGATGGTAAGTGCTGTCGCCATATATGAAAAAGGGAATAAAAAGGATCCTAGTTATTATAGGCCCATCAGCCTGATTGGCATTGTAGCAAAAATATATGCTAGGTACCTTTTGAACAGAACTGAAATCTGGGTAGAGGAAAACTACATCCTCACAGAAGAACAAGCAGGTTTTAGACAAGGCAGATCTACTATGCTTTGTCTTGAATCATCTAATTGCCAAATATGCCTATAAGAGAGACCACCACAGAGAAGACCCCTGTTTGCTGTTTTCATAGACCTTACAGCAGCATTTGATATGGTAAATAGAGATGTACTATGGAGTAAACTGACATCTCTTAAAATAGAACCCAGACTCCTGGCTTTGATTAAAGCCCTTTACACAAGTACCTGTTTGAGGGTGCAGTATGGGGTTAACGGGGCCCTGACTAACAGGATTTGCACAAATAAAGGGAAAAGGCAAGGATGTATCCTAGCCCCATTATTATTTAACTTATACATCAATGACTTGCCAGGGTTAATGAAGGATACCATGGTACACATGCCGATGATCTTAAATACTTACTGTAACAGCTTGCTTTATGCTGATGATACGATTTTATTATCATACACACAAGTAGGATTATGTAGGCTATTAAGAAGATTTAGCTCTTATTGCCAGGATAACTCTCTAACCATTAGTAAATCTAAATCAAAAATAATGGTGTTTGGAAAAAAAACATCAGAGACATAGGTGGCAATTGGATGGTAAACCAATTGAACAGGTTAATTCCTTTGTATATTTGGGCGTAACTTTTTCCAAGACTGGATCTTGGGCCTGCCATCAACAATGGAGTACATTTAGAGCAAAAGGCCATTTGAATTTATTGCTCAAACTAAAAAAAACATAGTTATCCAGGGTCCCTAGTCCCATTAATCAAGGTTTATAAGGCTAAGGTTACCACAATGCTCTTGTATGGAGCAGAAATTTGGGGGCTTTAATCAACTACAGTCCTAGAACAAACACAGTTCCAGCATTTGAGATGTATTTTGGGTGTAGACCCAAGAACATCTGCTGCAGTAGTTAAGAGCTGAATTGGGAATTTATACAATTCAGGCATTATCTAAAATTAGAGCTTATAACTATTGGTGCAAAGTTAATGAAATGGAGACTGATAGACTACCCAAATTATGCCTACTAGAGCAAATAAAACTACAATCACAAATCTCCTGGATCATGAAACTAACAAATTTTGTAAGAAGCTGTGGTCTTCCCATCTCTTGTGTAACAGGAGAACAATCTAAAAAAAGAGTTGCCCAAAGAATTAAGGATATAGATGCACAAACTGATATAGCTCTTCTTAGTAAGGTAGGTAACTTGAAATGGTTGAATAAATACAAATGTATTTTCCAAGTGGATAGCTACTTGAAATCACAACTCCCAGAACATCTTAGGGAGATATTCATGAGAGCGAGATTTGAACAGCTTGACACAATGGTTAGATACGGGAGATTTCATGCAATACCATACAATGAGCATCTCTGAATTTGCGGAGCAGCAGAGGTAGAGGACCTGGCTCACATCCTATTTGACTGTTGCCTGTATAAGACGATGAGAGACAGGTATCTTGGTCTATATATCAGATGAATACACATATCAAAATAACTTACCTTATGTCTGGCCAGAACTTGAAAATAACATTAAAAGTAGCACAGTATTTCAACAAAATGATTTGGTTGAGATCTGCATATGTGGGATTGATTGGGGTAGATTTCAAGGGCGACTCCGAAATATGTTATTATATTTTATCTACATCTTAAATTATTGTACATTAGTACAATTTTATTCTGGATTGTATTTTATGACTATTTCATCTTAAATCGTATTTTGTCTAGATTCCATTTTAAATTGTATTTTATCAAGTTCCATTTTAAATAGTATTTTATCAAATTTCATTTTGAATTGCTTTTATTAGATTTTAGTAACAAATTGTTGCTGGAACTTTGCACTTTGATATGGCCCAAGGGCTAATCAATAAAGACTTATTATTATTGGTAGTAAATGGGCTTACTCCCAAGAATAAGAATACTGTATAGAATTGAAGCCTGTTCATTTAAATCTCACTTTCTAAGAACTGCAAAAGGAATAGACATATTCTTTCTGTCCTTTTACTCTAAGGCTTCCACTTTTGGTATTCCAAAGCAATCTATTCAAATGGTATAAACAAACAACTCTTAGTATCACTAAACCACCTTGATAACATTTATTTGCCATTTAGTGCTCTCATTTATCTAATCCTTTTCCGAGAGTCAATTATTTGATGTAATAAAAATAAATGTCAATGCAATTATACATTGTAACTAGAGAATGCTAGTAATGGAATATATTTTAATGTGATGTAAATCAACCGACTCTTACATAATCTTTAAATTGGCATGATACAATGTTTGTAATATGACAGTAGACAAATAAGACATTTGATTAAAAAAAAGTCATTTTCTTGTAGGACTTAACCAAAAATATCTTCATTTCAATCTACAGCATACAGATAGAATATACAACAAAATGCTAGAGCCTAGATAATTATTTTTTACCTGTCTTGTGGTTTTCTACTTTATTCCCTCCATAGCCAACCAGCATTACATAGAATGTGATCAGTCTTTAAGTGATTGTTATAGTATTTCTTTAAATACTCCATTCACCCCCACCCCACCTTCCATTATAGTTTGTATTGGAGTCAATTGGCCTCTCTTTTTCAGGGGGAAAAAATACTGGCAAAACACTTTTCTTACAAGGTAATTCAAATGCGCAATCTGAGATACAAATGTTTCTTGAACCTCTTGAAAATGTTTCTTTTACCATCTCCTCTATTGCTGCAGGCTCTGGCAGCATTATCTTGTTTTATGACACAAGAACAAACATGTGATTACATTGTTAAGGAGAATAATAGAGTTGGAAGGGACATTAGTCCAAATCCCTGTTCAACCAGGAGACTTCATACCATTTCATACAAATGATTGTCCAGTCCCTTTGAAAAACCTCCAGTAATGGAATACCCCTAACTTCTGAAGGCAAGCTGCTCCACTGATTAATTGTTCTAACTATTAGGACATTTTTCCTTACTTCTAGGTTCTCTCCTTGATTAGTTTTCATCCATTGCTTCTTGTTCTTCAGGTGCTTGGGAGAATAGCTGATCCCCTCTTCTTTGTTGTAGCCCCTTAAATATTGGAACAGTGCTATCATGGCACCTCTAATCCTTCTTTTTGTTAAACTAGACATACTCAATTCCTGCAACCATTCTTCATATATTTTAATCTCCAGTGCTGTAATCATCTTGTTGTCTTTCTCTGCACTGTTTCTAGCACGTCAACATCTTTTTTTATACCGTGGAGACCAAAACTGGATGCAATAGTCTAAGTATGATCTTACCCAGGGGTGGGCTGCTGCTGGTTCAGACCGGCCCACCTCCCCCCACCCTATCCTGTCCTTTATTTCCTGCTTTGTAGCTCATCTCAATCGTGCAGTACAGCTGATTTTTTTCCCCTTGCTGTTCTACTTACCATTGCTGACTTGGGAAGTAAGCAGCTGAGCTTCTAAATGCTCCATTTTCAGCATTGTGTGAAAGTACCTTAGGTGCACGCACGCACAAAATGTGCGCTCACCCAACTGGTTGTTAAACCGACAGCATCCCACCACTGGTCTTACCATTAGTACCATTATACAGTGGTACTAACACTTTGTGTGATCTTGATTCTATCCCTCTGTCAATGATGCCTAGGTCTGAGCAACGGCTCAAACCCATTACCATACAGTATCTATTTTCCCCTTGAAATCTGCATTCATTCATTAAGATATCAACTAACTCCCTTATTGGCATGCTAAAAACAAGAATGATTCTTCTTCTGGTAAACTTTCTTCCACATTTTTTTTTTTATTATTACACATGATAAAATGTCTAAGCCACCGGGTAAGACCACACTTAGACTATTGCACCCATGTGCCAAAGGCCTCAGAAGTCTTCTAACTCTCTTACAAAGGACTTTTAAGTTCCTTCTTTATAAAACTGCTGAGGATAGAGGCTTTGGTGAAGAAGAAAATAAGTATAGGTATCAAAAATTAACTGTGGCTCTTTCCTTTATGCTTTTCATGGTTTCATTGAGAAGTCTCCAGAAAATCATTACATGTGGAGAAATTGTGTACAGCACCACAACATCAAAATTGCATTGTAATTTAGGAAGCATTTATCTGAACCTTGCACCCCATTGCAGCTGTAATTCTACAGCTCCTTATTTAGAAGAAAGGCCTACTTGAAATTGTGATAGAATTGTTGACTTAAGAAAAGTGTGTGGCCAAACAAAAACAACAAGTGAAGAAGGAATGGGCGCTGAATGAATATAGATTGAAAACAAAAGTAAGTGACCAATGCCAAAGAATTACTCTGAGCCAGTGTTTTCCGCAAAGAGTATGCTGGCGGACAGAACTGTAAAACAAACAAGGAAACTGAGAGGATAGAGTAAGACCAAGAAAGTCAAGGCCACATGGTAACTTCAAAAAGGTGAGAAAATTAAAGAAGAAAAAAATATTGCATGAAATGGCAAGTGGATGTGGTACTAGCAAGGATAATTTGCAAGGCTAGAAAAGTATGGAAATACTAGTGAGTACTGTTGATATAAACTAAATTTAGATGCAATTGTCTGTCATTCAAGAAAACCTACCTAGCAAATTATTCTGCAAATTGTAGGTCCTTGCATAAATTTTCAGGATCAGAATCCCACAACAGAACAATAAATGGTCAGCAGCTTTATATTTATTATTCCTGAAATAGTAGAACTTGTATTTTAAAAGAGACAGCCAGGGAAATTAATCATAAAGAGATGGATAATAATTATAACTCTCTCCTTTTTAATTTTCTTTGTGTAAATCTGTCATCAACTACTATCAGACAGCTCAGCAAGTGTTTCCACTATAAAAGATTGCTCAAGTATTCAGAGGTTTCATATAGAAAAGTTGACATTTAAATGAAACTGATAAGGCTTCTGAGGCTTTTTGTGGCATTCTCACAATACGTTAAAAGTCAGGAGATTTTTGTCTGCTTGACTAGCTCATTTCTGAAGTATAATTTTGGATCTTGGGATATGATACAATCTAAAATAAAATAAAATCCAAAGTGACCAAGTAAATTCAGATTGCTAATTTATATTATAGTCCTGTCACTCCGCTAAAATTACATTTCAGTTTCAGAATAGGTAATTCTTAGCAGCAATAGAAACTGTGGTAGATAAAATACAAAGGATAAAAAATCCAGTTTTATTTGTTGACTATTCCCCCTAATAAGGAAATGTATCTGGTGGATTACATATAGTAATAATAAATTGTTGGTGGCAAGCTCAAGTTAAATTATTTCCTCTTTCTTTGTGCTTTCTTTATTCTAAGTGAAATTTACACATAGACATTATAGGAGGAGAGCTATATTAGTCTCTAGTGGCAAAAAATCAGGAGTTGAAAGCTTATGCCCTTTAATAAAATGTGTTAATTGGAAAATGTGCTACCAGACTTCTTCTGATTGAGTCCCAAAGAGTATTTCATATACATCTGGGTATTGCCAAAGCAAGTACTGTGAATACTACATGTATGGAATATGTAGAAAACATTTCCCTCTTTTTTCACTGTATCCAGAAAAAAACCCTAGCAATTTTGTGTCTGCTATGCTCTTGTCATAATTCATTACTAAGTTTTCCTCCTGAGCTTTCAATTTCTTCATTGGGATCTTATTTCACTATGTTCTTCCTACTTCCCTGTCAATTTGTTTGGAGCATTATTTCAATTTATTTACACAATAGCAGAACATTTACTGTTATATCGTTTTTCCCACATCTTAATGGATGCTGGTCCTCGTGGATTGACATAAGGAAAGTGATACTCCAACACAACTGGAAGTACTAGGAAAAAACTGGTGAGAGCAAAATAGTATTGTTTATACATTATTGAATCAATGTTTTTGCTCCTTCATTCACCCTTGGTGTTTTTCACAGCCCTCTAACCATTATCACAGTTATACTTTTATTGTTCTTTGGGTTTTTTCATCAGCTTTTGTGAATGATGGATCAGTGTATTTTTGTGCAACAGAAAGGGGAAGTATTTGAAAAGAAAATGAATATCTGATTGTTTTGTGATGGACTAAAACCATTTGAATAGCATACTGAGTTGCTATTAATTCCTACTGGGATGGAAAATATGAATTCTAATGTTGTAGGTCAATACAATATGGCTCCAAGAGTTCCAGTTATATCCACTTGTATCATTTTTATAAATACTCTTGTAAAAGCCAGGTAGTTTCTGGAATCTTGTTTGCTTCAGTAACAGAAAATAATCCTACCATTTTCTTAACACATGCATGTGGGCAGTCTAATAAGCCCTTACCTCATGATCATATAACCTACTAAAAATAAGTAATAGGCCTATACATCATTGTAACACTATACATTCATGTTGTCTATAGGAGAAGCTAGGTGAGGATTTAATCCAGGGCTGTGTTAGATGCACAATTAAGCAAAGTTTCTAGGGCCAGTTATAGCATGTTAATTCTGGAAGAGGACAACACCAGCTTCAAACTGCCCTTTCACAAAGAACTCACTGGTTACTTCTCTCAGCTCAACCTATTCTTAATATTAGAGAGATAAACAGAGGGCCACACCTATGCAGTCCTTTGAGCTCCTTACTTTACATGCTGGAACAATGACAGTTGTTTATTCATATGTCTGTTTTAAAGTGCAATATACAAAATGTTAAAACAGATCAGTAATTAATTTGGACATATGCAATAGAAAAGCCTATAGGGGAGGAGCTTCCAAATTACCAAACTATGTGAAAAAGAGATACATGGAATACATTCAGATGTGAAGGTTTTTCTATCACAGATATCCAAGTATTCTATCTGTTTGGGCTTTTAAAACACCCGAGAAAGCAAGAATTCCACTATCACAAATGACAACTTTTTGAACCCTTGGTCTACCACAGTTGTGAACAAGTAATTCAGGAAGGCATGCAAAATCATCTTCTTGCTTAAGAAGAGTTTGCCTGCTTCATTCTCAATTAGGGTCATGTGACAGCCCTATGAAGATGACTGCTACATTTTATGTGAAAAATATAATTATAGTGGGAAGCCCATATCTCTTATGAACATTTTGTTTAGGACAATTATGTGTGTGGAATAATCTAAATACATTCATTCATGTATTACAAAGTTTTTGCAACTGATGATGCATTTCATCATCAACGTTATCGTATATTCATACATTACTTGTTATCCCTTCATACTTTTTGAATGTGGTGATTCCTGTTAGACACTAACATCAGTATATCAAACCAAGATTTGTTGGTTGATCTTACTACACTCCTCCAAGCACTAATTCATCAGCACTGAGCTAACAGTAACTCAGTAAATAACAGTAAATAAATTAGAGTGTGAGACCTAGAAAACCTAGAACTACACTGCCTCCGGTCCGATCTAAATATAGTATATAAAAATCATACATTGCAATGTCCTACCTGCAAATGAATACTTCAGCTTTAATCATAACAATACAAGAGTACACAATAGATACAAACTCAAGGTTAACCGAACCAAACTTACTGCAGAAAATACAACTTCAGCAACAGAGTGGTCAATGTTTGGAATATCTGACTCTGTAGTTTCTTCCCCAAACCCCAAAAACTTTAACCTTAGACTGTCTACTATTGACCTCATCCCCTTCCTAAGAGGCCTGTAGGGGGCATGCATAAATGCACCAATCATTCCTACCGTCCCTGTCCTATTGTTTCTTTTTATTTTTCTTATAAGTATCTATCTCATGTATTCAAAACTATGTTTATTCTTATACCTGGATTTTGTAAGCGATTGACAAATCAAATAAATACTAAAAATACTAAATACTAAAGTTCAAATCCTGTTAACCAGTAACATGAGATAGATATGCATCCAGTCCCTAAATTAGACTTAGCAGACTGCCTTTTCTGAATTATATTTTTGATTTTGGTTTTCTGTGCTTCTTTTGTTTTTTTTTTCCATATTGCTTGAGTTATTGAGTTATTTCCATGCCCATTTATAATTAGAAAACACACCACTTTTACATTCTATCAATATTTCTTGTAAAAAAGTGGAGAGGTAATCAAAAAGAGAACAAGAGAAGCAGAACAAGAGACTTTCTTCAGAAGTTATTTCAAAAATCTATATTTTGTATTCGGAGTAAGAAGGGAAGGAAGGAAAGAAGGAAGGAAGGAAGGAAGGAAGGAAGGAAGGAAGGAAGGAAGGGTATTTTTAAAACTTTTTCCATTCTGAATTATGTATCATTCTGAGCTACTTAGAGGCTGGGTTTTATGCAGTAGAGAGGCTCTTTATTCATTTGCTAAAAACCTAATCATTGATTTATTTATCAGTCCTCTGAAGAGTTGCAGTACCCTTTATTTCTTTGGGCTTATTAACAGACTTATAGCTACATGGGCAAAATGTCATAAGAGAGGACTGTAGCAAGCCCTTTAAATCTGTTAAAAAGTACCTCTTATTATCAGGTAATATCTAGCATTGTACTCAGTAATGTTTATTATGCTGAGCCTTAGCTGTTTTTCAGAGCTTCATAAAAGTTGGCATTAGATGAAATAAAGAAGATTGCATCAATCCAATGAAGTTACTGTGCCTCATTTTTCTCCATATGGTGATGTGTACTTGGCATTTAGGTCCCAAATGTAATTTTTTTCCAAAAGGCACTGGACTTCCTTGTTTTTCCCCCCATTTGAAAATGTTTCACTTCTCATCCAAAAGCTTCTTTAGTTCTGATCTAAAGAAGTTTTTTTGGATGAGAAGCGAAACATTTTCAAAGAAAACAAAACAAAACAAGAAAGTCCAGTCACCTTTGGGACAACCATGACCTGGATTAAAGAGAATCTCCATAGATAATTGGCATTCTATATTTTTTTTCTATATTAAAGTTTTTTTTTCTTTTACTAGAGAACAGAAATATAAAAATGGATTTGAATTTGTGTATCACCTATCTCTGAGAATTTCTGTCTAGTCCAGAAAATCTGACAGGTGGACATGCTTTAGTCCCTTCTATTAAACAGTGTCAGGCTTTTGCTGCCACAGTGCAAGTCCTATAAAATAGCCTCTACCCCACACAAGATTTGGAGGGAATTATCCCTCATGGGTTTCTAGAAGTCCATTGTGAATTTTTCCCCAGGGGTTAGATTTAGATTGTATTACTAGAAGACCCTAATATACATGTAAAATTGAAAAATTGTTATTTGGTGTCTTCATTTATTTTTGTTGGATTATTTTAATTTTGATTATTGAGTAATTTTAACTTTATTTTTTCTTTCTTCTTTGGTAAATAAATAATCAAACAAAATTAAAATAATGCAATAAAAATATCTAGTACTTATTTATTTAAGATAGGTAGCCATATAGATTTTCTAAATAAAGTCAACCAGTTGACTCTCGGACCTAAAAGTAGGTCTAGAAATTACATCAGCTGGCTTCTAGTCTTAGGGCTGGTAATAATGACACAAAACTAGATTTTGTGTGTGTGTGTGTGTGTGTGTGTGTGTGTGTGTAAACATTATTTATTTATCATCTTCTCTGCAAGTAGTTTGGTAGTTTTATTTAGCCATAAGGTGTAATACTTCAATATCCCTTTCAAACAACATTATAAATTAAATACTCTTTACACAGAATAGTTTTTACTACTTTTGTAAAAGCTAAGAAGGAGGGAGCCAACTGGATCTCTGGGGCAAACTGTCTCATAGCAAAACTAAAAAACAAACTGAGAAGTACTGGACAGATCAGCTCTATGCAATGCAAAACAGGTGGTCCTGTAGCACTTTATAGGCAATAACCTGGACTTTGAACTGTATTTTGCCTTCAATGATAGCCTATACTCAGTCAAGCCCTTTGTCCATCTAGTTCAATATTGTGTATTCAAACCTGATTCTTATATGTAGATTCTGTGAAAGGACTTTCTGCATTAAAACATATTCTATTACTGAGCTACAGCCCTTCTCACAATTTCAGGAAAATTTCAACCCAGATATTCTTTGTAATAATACTGAATTATGAAATCTCCTCTTACGGGATAGAGAATGTGTTTGAGGAGAGATTGATTGGAGTTGCTTCTGTTGGATTGTGACCTTGTCCATTGCTGGAATAAAGTTATTTTGCAATGATGCTAAGGAGATGAAACTCTGACAGTTCTAAACGATTCTAAACCATTGACTGGACATGGACATATTTAGATTCAAGAATCGGAATTTAGATATTTAGAGTCAGGAACCATAATACACTTGAGGCAATAGCCTTTAATCAAGTATCATGATTATGAAAGATCTCATAAGTAAAAAAATTAGCAACCACAGTAATGTGTTGTTTAATGGAAAATGATACCAAAATGTCCCCAAAATAGATTTCCCAGATAATAAGTTTGGACTGCAGTTTCTATCTCAGAATTATGGCAATATCTGGAGGGGGGCTGGTTGGGAAAAGCTCTTCTAGATGGTGCTTTTGAGTTTGAGTATGTAATGGATCCTTAAAAGGGGACATGAAACGAGCCTTCCCAAAGATTGCATTAGATTTAGCAATTAGACATCCCCTAGGCAATGATGTTTTCATTAGCAAAACCAATCCTGATGCACCCTTCAGTTAGTTTGTAGGTGTTTCTAACATGAATACTACCACAAAGTTCTCAAAAATCAGGCTGACATCAAATAGCAGAGCATTGTCTTTATATTAGTAAAGTAAACTTGTATAAGATCTCAGTTGTCCAGAGTTCCAAGATGAAGATTCAGTTGGGAGGTGGAATAGGAGAAGCAGAATGTATCCTGAGACCCTCAATCGTTCTGGAGTTTTCACAAACTCCAAAGATAAAATAAAGTTTTTTAAGAAAATGATTGATCCTACATTTAAAGAATAACAGAGCTGGAAGGGACCTTGGAGGTCTTCTAATCCAATTCTGCTAAACTGGGAAACTCTATACCATTCCAGACAAATGGCTGTCCAGTCTTCTTAACAACGATGTAGCACTCACAACTTCATAAAACAATTTGGGATACTGCAGTAATGGTTCTTGGAAGAAACAGATTATTAGGACTCATTTTAGCCAGGTTTTCAACATAATCATAACCATAAGCATTGATTATTAATTCTTACAGATGACCTCCAACAGGACTGGAATGCAGCAGTACAGTAAAACTGTCCTAGTCCTCTGTGATCTCTCAGCAGCTTTCAATAATCTCAATCAATGTATTCTACTGAGTTATCTTCAAGGTTAAAAATGTATTATCTATCTATCTATCTATCTATCTATCTATCTATCTATCTATCTATATCAAAATTTTACCTCACCTTTATTACTTTATAAGTAACTCAAGGCAGCACAAATGCACAACACTCTTTCCTTGTCCCATTTTCCCCACAACAATAACCCTAAGAGGTGGATTGGGCTGAGAAAGAGTGACTGACCCAACTTTTAAGGGGTACGGAAGCATGCCTTCTCAATAGTCCTTCCTCTCTTACATTATCTCCCTGTTATTCAAACAGCTCCCTGCTTTCTGGCTCCAAGCAGTTAGTGAAAATTTGGCAGTTTCATCACTCATAAGAGCTAGTTCAGTGTAACTACTCCTTCATGAGAAGGAAAAAAGCTTTAGTTTTCTGAAGATGTCTCTTGCTTTTATGTTATATTGTACAATTTCTTTTTAAATTGGATTTTTGTTTAATTTCCAAGTACATATTGGGGAGCTGTTTCTCATCAGAGTCAGCTGACTCAGCCTATAATCCATATAAACAAACAACAAATAAACAAGCTCCAGGAGAGGCTCTGGAGAGTTACACCTAAATATTTATTGGAGGGAAGGTGTGAGCTCTAGGCAGCTATAGGGCTCTCCATTATTTATCTCTAGAGAAAAGGGATAAAGATTCCCTCCCAAGCCCTATGGTTTGACACATTGTCATGCAACTGAATACAGTAATGTCCTTGCTTTCCACACTTTCAATGTAATTTTTTTTTAAGTGATGCTCCCTATTACTGCTAGGATTATCATCTATTTATTTACCTGGTTCAACCAACAAAGTCCTAAGGTTAGATGATTTGACAGCACTCATATGCCAATGCGTAAGAGCTATCAAAATTACAATTTTCACTTGTATTTAATCTAAATCAGAATTTATGGTGACTGTACTATATACAAATTTTCCCAGAAGTAAGCAACATTATATTTAGAAACATATGGAAATTCATTTATCAAATGTATACGCCATTTATTTCACTGTTTAATTGACTGTGTTATTATCCTAGCACAGTTTTGTGGTATAAACTACATATAAAGACCAATTATTTTCCTACGATCCACATTTTGCCTGAGAATATTACACTTTGTTTTAGATGAAATTTAGTGGCAAACAAGGGAACCTTTCAAAGAATCAATTCCTTCTTGTAATTGATACAGAAAAGGGCATTCAACTCTGGGGCAAAATATTGATTCTTTTAGATGTTATCTTCAGTAAGCAAGTCATATTAGGAATTAATTGTTTAATTTCCATGAATCAATTCCCCATTTATGTGTATACCTTTTCACACCACAAGAATCCTGACAAATCCTATCTAGACTTCATGAACATTATGCTTCATGGACATTATCCTTCAGACCTTCTTCATGAAGAACAAGACCTAAATTTGTGGGGTGGGGGGTGGGGGGGGGAGTGTTATAAGAAATTCTAGTACAATTCTAAAAATCTCACTACATAGTTTTAAAATAATTCTTATAAAATTTAACTACACTCAACACATTCAATAATACAGTATAATAATATTCTCAAACCTGATGCCCCTTAAATATCTTTCAATTTTAAAATATAATTTCAATTTTTTAAAAAAGCAATAAAGCTTTTTAAGTTTTGAATAACATTATACCTAGACCTGGTAGATTAACACCGGAGGTAATATTCAGAAGGTTCTAACCAGTTCTGGAGAACTGGTAGTGGAAATTTTGAGTAGTTCGGAGAACCAGCAAATACCACCTCTGTCTGGCCCCGCCCCAATCTAGATTTTTTAAATATTTGGGTACTTTTTTCATTGTATCATAAACATACATTTTCCCTTCAAATAGTAATTTTACTTTTGTTGTTTTAAAATCTGAACTATATTTTCAGTTCTGAAAAGTGTAGATTTCAGAAATTACAGCCTTAGAAATCCAAATTCGGATGGGATAAATGTACTCATGAAAGGAGGGATTTAAAATATATATATATTGTTCAATATCTATGTCACCCATCTCACTGAGATATTCATATTGCATTCATGTACCAAAGGGAGAAACATACTGCATATAAGATGGAACACTGCTTTCATCATTTTGACAAAAACTTCTGATACTGTGATGCTTCAGCCTGTTTTCTAGATCAAATTATGAAAAGGCAATTTCTCTCTATTCCTCCTTGGAAAATTCTTGCCTGCCCTCATTATTCTAAACTGGAGCCTTTTGTTTATACCACCAACATTCCAGCCACCTTTCATTGCAGAAGCATTGACAAAGGCCTGATAGTTAAAATAGGTCCAGCAGAATCATGAATCATATACAATACTTGAAAGCTAAAAATAATAAACAGTAAATGGACCTTGACTTTAAAATACAAATGAATGAGGAACTGTAGCTTCAACAGCAAGACGCAAACAATACAGTAAGATAAGCACAAGCCTCATGATACATGGCAACCAGACCCAAATATGCACACAAGTGCATATATACATAATTAGGTCAGAGAATGGGGGAAGAAGGGTAAAAAAAAAAAATAGAGAAGGTGCTGCAGAATATCCAACAACAGTGAGCTACAATTCTTTTAATTGCTAATACGTTTGAGACAAGAGCATCATACATACATTGAATCCTCAGGGGAGGCTTATCAAAGGAAATTGCATATTGTAAAAAGGATTCTTCAATAAGACATGTTTTATTCATAGACCTAGTGAATTATTCTACATGGCATTCAGGCTTAGAGCTTAAAACACCAGGTCTTTTGTGAACAAAATGCCTTATAAATGATTGCCCAAGTGTGCTCTTTTGAAGTGTGTCAAAGTGTGCGTGTGTATGCGCATGTAAAGTCATTTCCTTGCCTAGTGTCTTGTCTAGAAGATTATCCCTTCAAGGAGCCCTTCACGGTGAACTACTAAAGCACAGTCTGTCCACTTGGAAATGAAGCCACTAACTAGAAATTGCTCTATTATAAGATTGACCACTCCTGCTTTTCTTATAGTCCTTCAAACACTCTCCCACCTATAAATCAATCCCTCACTTTATTTCAAGAGCTTTACCAGGGGTGCATAATGATACCAGAATAGACTAATTAACACTCTCCTACACTCAAAAATTAAAAATCATAAACTTTTTTTTTCAAAAATTGGAAGAAATTTTTGCTATGTACATTTTAACTTGCCATTCTCTGATATGTACTTATGGCAAATATAAAGAAAAATGGCATGACACCCATACTCTGATGGTTACTAGTTACCATCATTGGAAATCGATCCTTAAGGGCCGAAGTCCTCATGGAACATGACATTTGTTTGTGGCTATATAACATGGACCAATCAAGAGGCTAATGAGAAACAGAAGGTATGCCAAATCAGATCAGACCTGCAATCTGTCAGATTAAATGGACTTTGCTTAACTGTGGTGAACATCTGATGCTTAAGGAAACATGGAAAGATCCTAAATAATATAATATAAATTTTAAGAGACACTATTCCATCTTTCAATGCATCCTTAGGAGTAGACTGCACATTCCTTGTACATAGAAAACAAACATGGTAAGATAAAACTAAACAGTCTGATTGCTTAGTTGTAGTAAGATATTTATATATCTATAATGAAAGAAAACAAGGTGAATGTTTCATGTAAATTGGTACAATTTGGGCTTACCATTTTATTTATGCTTACAGGTTAAATTGGCCCTAAGCTTAGCTACCTAACAGTAACAGAAAGTAGGGAATGGGAATGAAAAGATGCATAGCTCACTAGAACCCAATTAGTCTAAAACAATGGTGATCTATTCTAGTACACTCCTCCATGGAGAAACCTTGAATGCCACCCACAGAGCAGGTATTTATTTTATAACAGTGCTCCTTTTCAACCCAGAGCTGAAAAAGCTCCCTTTGTACTCCCCAAATGACACTTTTGCCAGAATCTATAAAGTTTCTAGGTTAAAAATCATAAGCAACTTGCCCTGATCATCTCTTTTCATTCTAATGCAAATGGAAGAAATATAGAGGGTTGGTCAGACTGCCATCCTTAGTTTAATAATAATAAAAACAGTCTTTGCTGAATTTAGAGATTATTCACTCAGGTCAATATGTGCCAGTTACTGCAGTCCTTTATTTTAAGTTTGTGCTTAACTTTCTTTCTGCCATGATTACATCTCACTTTGAAGTAATTTATCCCTACTGAAAGTAAGAAGTGAAGCGAAATATAAACTGGAAAGGGCCCTGAGCTGAGCTTGGAGGGACAGGGGAATCTTTCAGAATCATGAACTTCATAACTAGGATAATCAAGTTTTCATCAAGTCGTAACTCAGGAGATTAGAAGACTGCTGGTGCATTACCCTAGAAATCAAATCTGATTAACATCTAATTGCAGCACTGTGCTTAGGTATTAATTAGGTGTATTTTTCTAAGAGTCATAAATAGTTATTAAAGGGAAAAAAACTGGAATAATTTTTAAATTAGCATAAGCAGAGTGGCACACTTGAATAATAAGCAATGGCAATAATGAATGGACCTTATAAAAAAAAACAAGAAATAGCCAGCTAATTAACATGTTAATTCCAATACATAACTCCATTCAAGCAACACATATTAGCCTGCATTTGAAGGTAATGACTGATCCCCTGAAACTAGCTGTGTGGTATAACTTCCATTTTCAGAAGCAGATGGTGTATGTGGCATGGATGTCTCCTTATTCCCTCAACATTATGATGTAACATTGTCCAGGACATTGCGGGAAATATTAAATTTGAAATGGCGAGCAGCAGCCAGCTGCTAAGTTAAATCAAGGTAAGAGAAAGGGAAGAAGCTAAGCTCCACCACAGCCACTGACCTCTCAGCTCCTGCTTGCAGATGTCCTCTTATAATCATAGTCCTGTAAATTTGGGCTACTACATCTTGGAACAGCACTTTATTATTATTATTTTTTGCAGTGTCCATATTTTATAACCAGAACTCCTTTTGGGGCCAACACTGCAAGTTTCGAAGTATTGAATAAGGCTACCTCCTCCCAAAGGCTCAGCAGGGCTATTGACTTTCTGAAGTCACCAAGAAATACATGTGTATACATTGAAGATGTTTCTGCTGTAATTATCAGCAAAGATAAGAGTATCCTGTCTGCAGCAACCTGTCAAACAGTCAAACAGCAATCTGTCAAACAGGCTTGTATCAGAAACAACACAGCATTGTTTCTAATGGAAATTCCATTCCATTTGTTTTATTCTTGCAGAAGGAATCCTTCGGGTATTTTAAACTATCTTAAGTTATAAGCTACAAATCCATATATTGACTGGAGCAGCATATAAGTCCAATAAAAGAAATAAATAAATAGCATAGTACTACTATTTTAAACAAAAATATGTTTTATACTTACTATTTCCAGCAATTTTACCCTACATTTTTTTCAATCCAAAGATGGCACTTAATGTGCGTGAACATTTCTCACTGTGACCAAGGGGTAGAGAATCTATTAAATAGAAATCTCTGGTATAAATAGGATGATTTTCAAATCACCTCAGATTTGTCAATTTTCTCCAGTTGGGAGATTATGTTAATGAAGGAACTTCCTATTATTGGACACACCTCCCCCCACATTGAATTTTTAGATAGCATTAGAACTATGTGAACAGGAGAAGTGAAATAGCATTAAGTGATTCAATGCAATTACAATTTTTTCATTGTTTCAACAGAATTTAAATCAAGGTTTTTAAAAATACATTTAAAAGACTCTACATTATATCAAACAGCAAGCAATTCTGAAATTGCCAATTACAAAAATCAGAGTGCTAATTATATTATTGGTAAGAAAAAAAAAGCTTTTCTGCCTACCCATTTCATTTAGTAAATATGATACCATAAATTTTAAATGTCATTTGAAAACAAATCCTAAACCTGATTATAAAAAAGCACAGCAATGTTAAAATCCTATTCTCTTATGAGTCGGTATCATCATTCATAAAGCACAATGTGATTAATAAAATAATTATTTTATTTTCATCATCTTTTGGCCTTCTAAATCTTTTCCAATGTTCTTTTCCATGTGTTCTTTTGAACAAAATATAGAAAATATAAAAATCCTTTCCTACACTGACGACCTTCAATTTCTGCAATTTCCAGCCATACTGGCCAAGACAACGGCGCTAAGTTGGGGAAAGCAGATATAAGCACACAAATTGAACGTACTGTATTGAATTCTTTAATATCTATCATTTTTATTGTTTTAAAACTTGTTGCTTTTTAGAGGTTTTCATGAAGCCCATTGCAAAATCTGCCATTATCAAACTGCACAGCCATTGTTTTAGACTCAAAAGTATATATTTGGTAGCTTTCTACTGTATGTTTATTTATTTCTCCATATCTAAGCAATTAGACATTGGAAAATAGCTCACAGAGTGCTCTAAAAGAACTAGTCCAGGGAGAGCAAATATAGCAGTACTTAGCAACTGCACATTCCCCTGACACTATTCTGAACAAGAGTTATCCCCAGATGAACAGAGAGTTATACAGATGTGCACAAAATGTTTGCAATTTAAACCTCATTTTTGAGCTAAACTGATGCCTTTTTTGGAGAAAGGGAGGGCTTCTTTCATTCCTTTTTATTATGCTGATAGTCATATACATATAATCCATGTGAGAATTTAACAGAAATGTAGCCAGGGGTCTTTCTGGAATTGAATCAAATTATTTAAAAAAAATTGAAATTGAAATTTATTCTGAGCAGAAGTGAGCAGAGTAGTTCAGTTTACAAATCCAGATTAATAACTTATTTTTGTGGTATCTTAAGAACTCTCTGATTGCACAGCCCCAGACACTTTTTTGTGGAAAGGAGGGTTGTATATAGTATAAAGCCTAAAACAAACTGCATACAGCTGAAAGAAAGAATTCATATTCTAGTACCACCACCAAAACCTCATGATAGTTTTTCTACCTCATCTCCAAATCAGCCACCTCCCAACATCAAGTTCGCTCGTTGGTCACATACAGGTTGCCTACCTGGAAACTTCATTATCTTGCATTCCTTGTAACCCGTCTAAAGGAAAAGTTATCTGGAAAGTAAGGGGTTTTCTGCTTGCCCTGGTAGTTCAGAATGGAATCAAGTAGATTATGCTTCTTGTACTCTACCCCAAAAGTGACCATTTTTAAAATTAATTCCATTTATAGTATTCCATTTATATTATCACCTCTCTCTTTCTCAAATCATATACTACTTGCATCAAGAAACAAGGGTAGGTGGACCCATCGTTATGCTTGAAATTAAATAAATATCATAAGCGTGTCTTTCTTCAGTAGTGGCCCTTTTGAGTTAATAACTGTAAATTTGTGGGAGGAAATCAACACGATTTAAAGATATCCATTAAAATGTATCATTATAGGCAAAATTGCAGATTTCTGAGTGGGAGGCAGTACAAGAAATTTTCTTGGAAAGGTGGGTGATCATACTCTGCCTATTAATTGGCTTTCTTCTAGTGCAGGGGTGTCAAACTGGTGGCCCTCAGACTGGATGCGTCACATGCAGGCCAGCTCCGTGAATAAAAAAAAGTCACAAAACATCATGTGACAGCAACATGACACCACAAGTTTGACACCCTAGTGTAATAAAAAGTGTAATGAAAAGGGTAAGCAGGATTATCAATAAGATCAAAGTTTGACAATGCATTTTCAAATTGGTTATGTTACTTTTCCTGTATGTTACATAATATGCTTTTGCTATTTTCTATTTTGTTTTTAGTATGTTTATATTTATTTATTTTTTAAATATTTGTTTTTTTTCTTTTTCTTTCTTGTACATTAAAGAATAAAAAGAAAGATACATATTGCAGAAGCCATCCAATCCCTACATATGCCCCCAAATTTGATTTTATTTCTATGATTAACTCAGAAGGAATGAGGAAGTCAAATCCTGTTCAGTCACTAATGCTGTACAGTCCTTCTCCCAGAGTTGACAAAAGTGTAATATTGGGGATTTTAAACTTTGTGATGCTTCAGAGCACCGACAAACTATCACTGCCCTTGAATGTTTTCATTCCATCTTGTCCTTGAACAAGCACTAACAGGTTCATACACTACTTATTAAGATTATTTCTTTATTTTGACCTCCCCAGTTTCTTGTGAATACCTCTGTCTAGTAACAAAAAAGGCATATGTTTATGGTATGTACACACATATACATGTAATTATAGCTGTCCATCGGTCCATCCATCCAATCATCACATCTTCAAAAAATTTATAGCTGAGGACTAGAAATACCAAAGAACATGCTTATTGTAAAAGAATTTGCATTTATCTATCTAAAGTACTGATTTCACCTTCATTCAAACAAGAATGCCAGTACAGTATATCAAGAAGTATTGCCATGCACTTCAAGATGAGTGGCATTTAAATTTGATAATTAAATATAGAAGAATTCTGCTGTAAATTATTACTTATTACATAATTTACGCTATTGGATTAGGGGGAGAGGTTGACTTCAGGTCACTTGTGATTTTGGGGGTGTTTTTTCTTACTTTTTAACTTCAGGCTGCCCAGTTCATTAAGAGCCAGGTGGTCTATACATTGCATGAATTAAATAACTCAGTGTAGTAAAAACATAGAAACATCTTAGCATTAAAAGATTAAAATGAAGAAAATCATAAATACTATCCCATAGTGCCTAAAAGTCCGAAGACACCTGAAAATTGGATGTCACGTAAACACAGCTGATAAATGAATTTACATCACACATGAAACAGGAAGGATTCTCAAAGCAAGAATCACTGACATCTTTTCACTTAGAAAAGATTGTAATTTACTTAAAATGATTAAAAATCTTTTGAATCTCTGATATCAGTTAGCCCAAAAGTGACAACAGTTGGATCAAAAAGTGTTTTTTCGCTTCATGTTTGCTTCTCTAAGGTATATTCATTTCAAACCCCATCCGGAAAAGCTTGAACATCAACTCATCACATCCAGGAACCACCTACGCATCACACCATCCCTCTTATCAGATTCTAGTTGATTCCTATATTATCATGCTATTATGTTTTTAACAGCCATATAAATAGATACAGATACAAATGTAAACAACACAGCAGATGGCAGCATTTAACTGACCTCAGCTGATTTTGAGAAAAGCTAAGAAGGATTGGATCTCGTTAGCAATTGCTGAAGTAAACATTAGGAATTTCTAGGGCTGCAGGCTAGCCTGGATAGTGAAAAAAAGTCTCAGAAAAAGGCAACCTTAAACTATTTCTGTAATGTTACCGCAAAAACTATATGGATGTGCCAATATAATTGTCAGTAATTTAATGTCAGTCAAGGGTATCTTCCTTTTTTAAGAAAATGTTTTTCAAACATTTTAAGGGTGTTACATGGGACAAAGCAGTAATGCTAAGGATCTATTTTTAGCCTAAAACATTCTTATGCAACATGTAGCCTATACATGTTCAATGTGTGTGTGTGTGTGTGTGTGTGTGTGTGTGTGTGTATGTATGTATGTATACACACACACACACACACATATACATACACATACACACACACACACATATATATATATATATATTCTTAAGTTTTCTCGGGTACTTACATGTATGGCATTCAGCTTTGTTTGGGTATTTTCCCACGTCATTGTAGTTGTGCTTTTAAAGTTGTAGCGATGTTTCAGCAGAATCTCGTGTGTGTGTGTGTGTGTGTGTGTGTGTGTGTGTGTGTGTATGGTATTCAGCTTTGTTTGGGTATTTTCCCACATCATTATAGTTGTGCTTTTAAAGTTGTAGCGACGTTACGGCAGAATCTCATCTGCCAATATGCATTTGCCAGATGAACACAATTCAGAAGCCTGATGATGGCAGATGAGATTCTGCCGAAACATTGCTACAACTTTAAAAGCACAACTATAATGACGTGGGAAAATACCCGAACAAAGCCAAATACCATACATGTAAGTACCCGCGAATACTTATATATATATATACTGTACTGTATACTGTAATTTAATGTCAGTCAGCTTTGCCCAATATTTGGAGCTGGGTATATAAGGGGCACTGAGAGACATCTATAAGTGAGAATGAAGAAGGGTAGAATGTTTTGACCATGCTTCATTGCCAAATGCACTCTGCCCTGGTGTGCACAGAATACTAATCTACAATGAGTTGGCTGAGAGACATCAGAGTAAACTAGAAATTTTCATACTTTGTAGATCCAAGGGGCTACATTAAGAGTGCTAAAACTTGATGAAATCAACCAATCACAAAATAATAGTAGATATAGCTGTCCCCAAGAGGGCAAAACAATTATTCCCAAAAGTATCATTGTCTGAATGTGTGAGAGGAATTTTTTATTTTTGCAAGAATAATCAATCCAGTGTCTTTCAAGCTGTTTTAATATGTCTTCAAGCCATCTGTCTACAACAACCCCTTCCCATCATTTGACTAGAAGCAAGTTGTGAAAAAGAATGAGGTTCTAAGATCTATAGGGAGCAATGCTGAGGATCCAATTTATAGTCTGGTAAAAAGCAAACAAAGACACCACCCATTTGCAAACCAGACTTATATGTAGCAATGAGGAAGCTGAAAGTCACCCTTCCTTTCAACAAGACCAATTAATTTCTTTTTAAGCTCATAGAAAAGCTTTCATTCCTGCATTCTATCCATTGCTCACTGTAGCATCTTAGAGTATTTTAATCCCTGGCCACAGCTTTTTGGGGGGTTCTTTGGGTGAAAATTAAACAAAAATAACCTGCAAAGCAGAAATGTTCAAAATGCAATAATTGATAAGACATGAAAACAGTCTTACAGAACATCAACCAGTTTTTATTAAATTGATTATTAAATAGGCACGTTAAATGAGTTTTATTCTAGCATATCCTCTGCTTCTGCGGCAGGGAGGGAGGTGTATGATCCTCCTGAAGGTAGAAGTTAATGTAAACATTTTTTCTTCTTAAGGGTTGATTAATGCAGAAGTGGAACTAAAGCTTTTCTTCAAAAATAAATCTACTCAGGACTGCTACATCATGATAATTTGTAGAGTGAATTTAAAGTTTCCCCCAAGGAAGATCTGGCTATTAGTGATGATGGGCAAAAGATCTTTAGCCCAGCATCACTATTAGTAACCTGCAAAACTTGCTGTTCTGTATATTTTTGCTACCTACCTAATTAATCAGCTCAGCTGTGGAAGAACATAGACAAAGTTTTACAAGAACTGTAAAGCATTCAATGAGCCTTATAAGCCACTCTACCTGGCAAATAGCTATTCAAAGACATTTTTGTTTAGAAAATATGAGATCCATGTCTTTTAGATAGACAAGACTTGGATCCTGGGATCCATCTATTTATATATCCAATAAACAACATGGATTATGTACTTCATGAATAATGAGCAAATCGGAGATTTCTGAATACATCTCAGTTCAGAAGTAATTCCCACACACCTCAGTATGCCCTATACTTTATGGACCACATTTGCATATGCAAGATGGGAGGCTATACAGACTGAATGAATGAGTATTTCCAAGGGAACAGAAATAGATGATCAATACTGATTATTTAAGGAGTAATTATCTTCATAGAAAAAAAATCATTACAAGCCACAGCACAAAGGTATCATATGCACTTAAACCACAAAAAAGCATAATTATCCAGTCTATTAAGATTGCATTCAATTTATTTGCTTGTTTGTTTGTATCCCACCTTTATTATTTTTTACAAATAATTCAGAGTAGTGCAAATACCCAACCTACCACCCTTCTTTTATTTTTCCCATAACAATAACCCTGCGATGTGCGTTGGGATTATAGAAGTTAAGCACACACATGTGTATTCTACAATCAAATGGTCTCTCCACATATCAACTATGATCACACCTATTGAAGTACTAACCCTCAGTCATGACATCAATCTGTGTGATCATACAACTACATAAGAAAGTTCTTTGGAACATGTGGAAATTCAAATTTAGAATTTTTTGTAACTCATTAAAGTAGTCACATTTTTTTTCCTCGTCTGCTTCAGTGGACCCTGGAAACATACAGTTGTGCTATATCAGGGGTGTCAAACTGAATTTCACTGAGGGCCACATCAGAGCTATGGTTGACCTTGCGGTGGGTGTGGTTGATGGTGGGTGTGGCTGACTGGGTGGGCATGGCTAGTTTGATGCCACTCCCCAAAATGCTGGAATGTTTCCTCTTTGCATTGGGTAGACCAGGCCAAAGCCAGACTGGCCCAATTTTTCCTCTTCACATTGGGTAGACCAGGATAGCCCCCTGGGCCAGATCTGACCATATCATGGGCTGGATGTGGCTCGTGGACCTTGAGTTTGACACCCCTGTGCTATATAAATGATTTCCTGCACTGGAAAGGAATTGTACTAGATGAACTCCAAAATACTTTCCAACCTTACATTTTATAATTCTATGGTTCTTCCCATTTGACTATGAAGCACTATGGACATTTAAGGTCCATGTAGATCAGGAAACTGTAATTTGGTATCATCATTTACATTATTTTCACAGTGACAGCACTCTTAATATCTGTGTGAATGTTATATATCACACACTGCCATCCTGCACAAGGCAGCAATACTCCGAGATACAATTCTGGTTGTTAGAACAGGAACATGGAGAATATAAGATGGAAAGAAAGCACCTGACTGCAGAGGGCTTTAATTTTCAGTGGTTTTTGAATGCACAATTAAGAAAAAGATTTATAGTAGATAAAAGGCAGCAGAAGAAAGAATTTCAAGCTGAACTATTTACAATGATGAATATATAATTGTTAAAATGTATATGGTTTTATTGCTATTTGAAATGGAAAAAGAATAAATAAAAGATGTATGATAAAATGGGCTAAGAGCTTTGGACATGAAATGAGAACAAATAAAGTTTTTATTCATGAGTTTGAAGATTAGAATGAGTGGTATATGGAAAGAAGAAAATTATGATATAATCATAGAGAAAGGATAAGTTTTAAAAATATCTATAAAGCTATGTAGATGATCAGAAACCACTTTTTTAGAATTTTTCTTTTTTTCTTTTCTGTTTCTATTCCTATATTTCTTCTTCACATTCTTGTTAGTTTTCATTTTTTTCATTCAAAATTTGCACTGATTCTAATTCTGTTGAAAAATTTCTTTAAATATTTTTTAAAGTTATATAATTCTAAGATGCAGCCTGATATTCCAAACTCTTGGCAGTGCCTTAAAGAACAGAGTGTTTCAATTCCCCTTTCTTAGTGACAATTAATCTGGGAAGGGTCTTTACATAAATGGATGTAAACATTCATGGCTAATGCAAATGGTCAAGTCAGAATCAAAAAGCAAATTTCTTCCAGTTTGTTGTTTGTAACAGGGAGTATGTCATGTCTGTATTTGGACTTTGGCAGAACATCTAATAGAACATGAAGGGAAAGGAGAGAAGGAAAAGAAGGAAAAGGAGAAGAAGAAACAACAGGAACAATGAACCACTACTCAGTTGCTGCAAAAAATTGCACAAGCTAACCACAAAAAACAGTGACATAGTACAACAACAGTGCAGTGGAATATCTACAAGAAGTACTAATTGCCTGTAGGAAAGAACTGGTGGGACCACAAAATAGAAAAATGTAATAGAAAATAAAGAAGCTAAAGTGCTCTTGGACTTTAGAATTCAAATAGACAAACACCTGCCACACAAAACTCTAGACTTGACAATTATGGATAAGAAAGACAAAAAAAGTCTGGATTTGGATGTTGCAGTACCTGGAGAGAGCAGAAGAGAAGAGAAAGAGCTGGAGAAAATCATAAAATATAAAGACCTGGAAATAGAATGATTGTGGCAAAAAGAAAGCAAAAGTAGTACCAACAGGTGGCTTGGGTGCAATTCCAAAACATCTGGAACACCATCAGCACTAACCAAATCATTATCAGTCAATTCTTAAAGGCAGCTTTATTTGGAACAGCTTACATCCTGCAACATTACTTTTTATATTATTAAAAAAGAACATCTGCCTATTCCAGATCCTTGGAAAGTATTTGATAGGCGACTATGAAGCTAACTATAATAACAACTAGAACACCAACAACATTGGCTGTCTTAGGTCTTTGGGAAAGACTAGACAGTTGGATAAAAATGCCAAATACAATCTGAACATCTGGATGACTACGACAAAATTATAATAAAGACATATTTCCAAGGAATAGCTTTCATGATTCAAGATAGTGGCCAAGAAATCTAGAAACATCTTAAGGATAATTCTTTGCCTTGCTGTTAGAATATTTTGTTTTTAGTGTTTGCATTCTTTTTGTTTTGCTGTCATTATTACTCAGTGTATGATAATATTGCACAAGTCTTTTGTTGACTTTGCTTTAAAAACTGCATCACATTAGGTTTTTTTTTTAAAACAAAATGCTTGTAAAATATGTTCCTAAAAGGTAGCATAAAAATGATTTAAGGGAAGAGTTACTGTTCCTTAAGGTTGCTGAACAAATATAATGCAATGCCAATACTGATAGAATTACAATATTGAAAATAAACAAGTAAATAAGATAAAATACTAACAAGGAAAAGTTTGGAATATAAAAGAGTAGATCATACATAACTTAGGTAGATGGGATGAGGTGATTTAGAAATAATCATCACAAAACATTTTCCAAGATGACAATGTATACAGTGGTGGGATTCAACCAGTGTAACAACTGTTTGGGTGAGAGCATGCACAGAGCATTAGAGAACAGCTCTAAAAATTACCTTACCTTCAGCCCCGATGAGTAAAACAGCTGAGGCGTGGCAATCTACTCTGCTGCATCTTTCAGCTGGGCTTCAAACAAAAGAAATATACTGTATGGGGACTTCCGGTTTGTGGTGCTTCGGTGCACGCAGAAATCCGCGACTGTGCGCGGTCCCTGCCTGTGTTCACTGCCTGAGTGCCCCGAGCCATTTGGCTTCGGGGCTAAGCCACCTTTGCAGAAGGTGGTGAAGACTGGGGGGCTCTGGCAGGGACGAGAGACACCGCATCTCTCTTCCCTAGCCAGCTAAATCTCCCTCTCCGAAGGCAGCTGAGCGGCAGTCTGTAATGGCCGCCACATAGAAGAGCTCAGCCGGAAAAAGAAAGTGCTGGAGGAGCTTGTGAAGAAGTGAAAGTGATCTTTGCTGACCGGGACAAAGGAACAGTGAAAGTATCCTGATATTTAACACTTATTAAAGACACACTGTTCCTAGACTGAGTAAGCAGCGAATGGATATTAAAGAGAAAACTTTTTTTCTTTTCACTCTCCTTCCAAACGGAACAGCTTTGAGAGAAATCGGAAAACCCGCATTGAAGGTATGCTAAATGCTAAAGACTATGCTAATGCCAAAGGGATATGGATTTCTAAATATTTAAAGAAAAAATTTTCTTTTGCTGTGAGTGGGAAGGGAGAGGAAAAAAATTGAAGTAGAATTTGAAATTAAGGAGCAGACTGCCTAGAATTTTAAAGAGCCATTTGAACATTAATAAGACTTCAAAAAGACATATTTCAATTGGAATTTTGTGATTTAATAGCAACCCCAGAAAAAGAAATGGAAGAAGGGAAAAAGTGCTAAAAGAAATAGTCTATCTGGATTGTTTAGTGACTTTGGATCTTTTGGGAAATCTTTTTTCTTTGTTTAAAAACACTCGGGTGGTTGTTTTGGGAAATTTTTTTCCTCTTTATAATGGCATCATCCTTGGATGAATCCAAAACTGAATATCAAAAATATAAAAAGGAAGAATAAGACTGGAAAGATACTTTGGACATTCTTTTTCAATCTCTAGAAATGGCAGTACGTTCCTATGGAGAATTGATTGTGCAGCAGGATAATTGGGACAAAGAAGAAACCATCTTTGATGAACATGTGATCCTATTTGGGGAGGAGAAGAAAGAGGAAAAGAAAAAAGGGATTTTAAAACCTAAAAAAACAACCAAAAAAGATAAAAATGAGTTGAAAGGTGGATATAAGGTTAGAAAACAACAGAAAGGAGGAAAGCAGAAGAAGAAAAGGAAGGTGGAGAGACAAAGGGGTAAAAAGGGTAAGGAAAAGAGTAAGCAAGGGAGAAAGGAAGGGGTGAGAAGTCTCAATGATGGGAAGCAAGATTTAAAGAAACAAAATTCATTTAGAGACAATGGGTAAATCTAATTGAAAAAGGGATTCTGTAAGGTACATAAGATTGTGTTATTATAGGCGTTTTTAGAATAAAATGTTTAAGATATAAATGAGTATTAATATGTATGATTAAAATGGTATTGACAGGGGTACTAGTTACATTATATATTTATAAATTTGTTCCTTTGTTATTGTTGTTCTTTCTTTTTCTCTCTCTCTCTATATATAATATATTGTGTAACTTTAGGATGTGCTAAACAGAATCCCAATACAAGTTATGTGTGATATTAAGTATTATTAGGTAGGGGAAAGAGTTAAAGGCGTCATAGTCCATAGTACAGGAGAGGTTTTGTTTAAAGAGAAAAGATGAATGGATAGTTAAGAACAGACAAAGAATGACAAGTATTATGATTTGAACTGAGATAAGTGGAATAAAACTAAGAGAGTTAAAAAAAGGAAGAAGCTATATAGAAAATGGAAAACGGTAATAAGATATGGAATGATATATAAAAGGAACATGATTTTTGAAGTGGTGTCTGTACGATGAGTTTTAACCCGGGATCAAGCAACTTTCAGAAAAGATGTTTTATGTTTTTATGTTTTATGTCTTGTCTGTTTTTGTATTGGAAGAGAATAATGAAATTGTATAAGACAGATGGATATAAAAAATGTATACAATCTAAAGTTAAAGAGATATAACTTGAATAAATAGAAGGAAAGGGAGTAATAAAGAGAAGTTCGGGATAAGATATGAAGATGAACAGATAAGGTAAATATATATACTAAATTGTGTTTGTATGGAAATGTGATAACTTGGAATAATTCTGTCTTTAAATAAGATGTTGTATTGGTTTTTTTTAGAAAAAGATTTCTTATGTCATCATATTTTATGTTTTGTTTGTTTGTATATTGTTTTGTAAAATCAATAAAATTTGTTTTTTTTTAAAAAAAGAAATATACTGTATGACAGATTACCGTGTTTCTCATATAATAATGCCAGGTCTTATTTTTTTTGAGCCCCTCAAAAATGGCTAGGACGTCTTTTGGGGGGGTGAATTAATTTCTCCCGCCCCCCCATGCACCAGCACCAGCTCCAGAAACAGCATCTGAGTCACTCTTGCTCTTCCCCCATCCCCGTAACAACAGGAAAAAAAAGATTTTGAGGTACCTGGGAGTGCTGCATGCTGCATTTTGGTTTAATCCCAAACGGCTGGATGGGCGTGAGAAAGCCGAGCAAGCATCTCTGCTGCTGCTACCCTTGGTGCTCCAGCCTCGGGCTCTGCAAGTTTGCAAAAGTCCCGGTGCGCAGCCCGTTCCTGCATTCCAAGAGCCCAGGCTGAGCTGCAGCTGTCCCTCTCTCGCCAGCACAGTCTCCAACAACAGCGGCAGCAGCGGCGGGAACTATGGAAGTTACGGAGGCGGCTCCCCCACCCGAGGAGCAGCTGAAACACTTCCACAGTTCCCGCCGCTGCTTCCTATTGGGGGGGCATATTGTTGGAGAAACACGTTAGTGCAGGAGTGGGTGGGTGGGGCCAACTCATTGCTGGAACTACTAGTTCACCTGAACTGGTCCATACCACCTGAATCCCACCCCTGAGTGTATATTGCTAATAGATCAATAACTGATTTTTTGCCAGAGGAGTTATTTCTTCTTCAGTGAAGTAGCAAGCTTGCTGTTAAATCTGACTCAAACTTAATATATCAAGAAAGTTGAGATTAATCTAAACTGCTAAAATGCTCAGTTGCCATACTTAAGTTTATCTCAACTGATGATTTATTTATTATGCCATAAAAATCCAGACATTTTCCATGCTGATTGCTATTTGTTTGCTCTAAGGCAACTTTAAATTACCCTACTAGACCTTTCAGGGTACCAACTGTTTTCTATTCAGAATTTATCACCTCACAGTAATGATGGGATCACTCAGCTCTTGTCAGGATATCCACCCAAATAGGACCATTACAATTCCTCTGACAGATTCTTTTACAAATTTGCTAATACCAATACATCTTTTCCTGACATTCATACCACTGAACTACAATATATTACTACAATTGAGACCAATGAAGTAGACAGCTCTAACAATGGATAGTTTGGATATTCAAATTTTTGCATTACTCCTAGCCCATGCATCCACTTTGGACCCTACAAATTCCAATTCAATTCAAAATGAAATTGGTCTTAACTCTTTATGGTCCAGACATTCCAAAAACCACAACATTCAGGACATGAGCTTCTCCACATTCCTTTTTAGACATAATATGGAAAATAGAGAAGTCTTTCAATCACATCACAGTCTTCTGGGCATATTCAGGGAACAAATGGGCTAGGATTTCTAATTATGGTACCTGGATTCCACAGAACACATTAGCCTTGCATAGAAACCTCAACAATACTGTTATGTCCCTGGAACTTAAAGAAGTTCCCACCCAGGTCCGTCTGTGCTGCGGGGGCGACTGCCCTCCCTCTCATTGGCTGGTTCTCCCCAGCAGCCAGCTATAAAAGCAGGCTGCGGGGTCCGACCAGTCGCTGATCGCTGCGAGCCAGTTCCAGGCTTGGCAAGCACGTTCAGTCCTTTATTATCCTAATAAAGTATTGTTGCACCCATGCCCTGGTTCAGCCTCTCATTATCCGAACTTAACAAATACACTGGAAGTTTGCCGCCTCCCCCAATTCAATTGTGTTCAATTCTCAGAGACTAGACTCCTGCATTTCTCTTTGCAAGGCTTTTCAGAAGTGTTTTGCCAGTTCTTCCTTCCTGCTTTAACCACTATACCAAACTGGCTCGCTCTACAATATTTAAATTACCTCATATTGTTACCTGATTGCACTTTCCACCTCTGAGCTGACTGTTTATAGACATAGACTTTGTATAGACAAGTATAATGAAATATGGGACTCATTCACACAAAATACAATAGGTTAAAATATATTAATTATATCAGAGAAACATATATGTATTTGATTACCATCATCATCACTGTTGTTGTTGTTGTTATACATTGTATGAGTATATGTAAAATTGATTTTTTTTTAATTGCTGGAATGATTTTTTATACTATAGGCTTTTTTCTTTGTCATATTTCTTTTACCTTTATATTATTAATTAAAAAGCAACACAAAATAATAATTCAAAAGTTACCCCTATTATTTCCATGTTAGATTTGGTGACATATGGTACAATTGTGAGATTTTTAATGTGCACTTAATGCACAAAATAATGAAAATGATTGCATTGCTCCCAGGATGTCAGAATCATAATCATGCACCATATTCACAATTTAATATATAGTTTCATATCTCACAGAAAATTGCAATAGGTCAAAGAGAATCTTATTTTATGAAAACAATTCATAATCAAATCTGCAGCCTTTTAAAATTACCCTGAAGTCAGCTCATTCAAACTGTTTTAAACTCTTGTATTTTGTTATTAACCAACAGGGCTAGTCTCTTAATGCCAACATCCCTTCCAAAATTGAGACTGAAATTTATAAATCATCAAATTGCTTTGGAAAAAATATTATTCAATGGTAGAAGATCAATTTCAGAAATGGACAATACCGTAATAGCCATTGCAAAAGCTAAAATCGAAGCTTTCAGACAAATAGTAGCATTACATTTTGCTGACGGTACTTACGATGTGCAGCTCTAAATAATCACCAAGCCCAGTCGAGCTATCCACGCGCACCAAGATGGCTTCTTTTTGAACTGTGCTAAACCCTATGGCCAGTCTATCTGCTCGGGTGCTGGGCCGATCATTAGGAGGCCAGGTATATGTAATCTGTCCACCACCTTTGCTAAATATGTATGTTGTTCCCGCTGTAAGAAAGAAAACAAATTAATTAGTGGTTCAGTTCTAAAAAGGAAAAAAAGTGCTATGTATGTTAATGCATTTGGATTTTTTTTTATGCTAGCATCTTTTCAACCCCTTTAAAAATATAATTCTTACCCTCTCAGAACCCCCATCCAATTTTTGCCTGTTTTTCTATACAGATTTCTTTATATACAGTCTGCGAACCTATATTTATTGACCTGGGAGCATTCCCTGAATAACTAAGAGATAATGTGTTACTTTTAAAGAACTTTGATGTTAGTCCTATTTAGGCAAAGAGTAATAGTGTGATGCAAGAGGATATGTACATCCCTTGCCCCCAATACCTCCAGACTCACAAATGTCTATTTGTATCTAGATGTCTAGATCTAATGGCATCTGTAAGAGCATTTGACTATTCATCAGCCAAGAGTATTCACCAGCCTCTACACAATCTGAATTTGGCCTTATCAGAATCCCTCAAAACAAGAAAATGCATTAAGGATTTTCAAGAGCATATGTATATAATGCAGTTCTAAAATTTAGCACACAATGATGGACTTAAGACTTTTGCAGGCATTCCAAATACTATCACACTTGTAATCCATGGTGTGCTGTCTGAATTACTGCTCATAATTTATCACTCCCCACAGTCAATTTGATTACTAGGTTTTCTTTTTTACAATCTCTTACATTATTGCAGTCTGTTCAATTGGCACTAATATTCCTTAAGTCTGGAGACGCTGAGATCATTTGATTTTTTCTGATCCTTTTGCACGTTCAGATTTTTCAAATCAACATTCAGATACATGATGGAGTAAGGAGTAATTCTACTTATAACCTTGTATTATCAGAATTTCAGAACTAGTTCCCTTATGCACACATAATAAATGAGATCTTATCACTGGAAAATAAAGGTGTGAATTTACCCAAAGATTTTAAAATTAAATGAATAGCTTCAGTCAGTATGGATGCCAAATAGCTTTTAAAAAATGTTCTATTGTCTCTAACAGTACTGTAGTAACCAGTTTGCTTTTGTATTTCCTACAGATCAGACATCCAGCCCTTGCTTATCAATGGAGACTGAGTGGAGCAAGTGGCCACTTTTAAGTTTCTGGGTGTTACCCTAAAAGAGGACCTGACCTGGGATGCCCACATTGCAGCCCTCATCAAAAGGGCCCAGCAGAGATTATACTACCTGAGGCTTCTCAGAAAACAACAAATGAATGAGAAACTGCTGGTGACCTTCTACTGCTGCACCATAGAGAGCATTTTAACATACTGCACCTCTGTATGGTTTGCCAATTGCACAGTGGCAGATAGGACATTAACACCAGAGGGTTAATGTCATTGCCCAGAAGATCATTGGTTGCCCTCGCCCCTCTTTGGAACAGCTTTATAGCTCCTGCTGCCTTAAGAAAGTTCAAAACATTCTCAAAGATCCATCTCATCCTAGGAATCCTTTTTTGAACTATTACCATCTTGCAGACGGTACAGAATAACAAAAACAAGGACAAATAGGCTGAAAAACAGCTTCTATCCCAGGGCAGTAGCTCTTTTGAATTCTGCTGTATAGTGTAGTGTTGGTGTGGTGTCGGGGGTTTCCAGTTCAATGTGTGAAGGGTGAAGGATGTCTGTTTGTGTTTATTTTCATGGTCATGGTCATGATGTGCACTGAAGCTGGTGTTTGATTTTGTTGTACGGGGTGCAATGACAATCAAGTAAACTAAACTAAACTTAATTTTTAAAACTCTCAAAAAAATTCATAGCAACATATGCTCACAATAACATACTGTATATTGGTTTTCTGTGCTTTATTTTTAATGATGCAAATTACTATAGAAGAAATTTTAATACAATTACCTTTTAAATTGTCTGATATGTAAACGTCCTTGATAAAAATTTTCAGAATGCAAATCCCTCCACCCAAGTTCTTTCATTGAAAACTATATTGCTATTTGTACACTATTTTTAGGATGATGCATCTTTTTAGTCCCCTTTATGTGAATTTTTGATCAACAACAAAAAAAAAACACAAAAAGATTTTACTTGACAGTAACATTTGCCTTCCTCTGAAGTCAGTGGGAGTACAATATCTAACTTTGCTACCAATGAAATGTGAGATGACATTGTTCTATATTCCTATGTAAAAGGGATACACATATAAATAATTCACATTCAAGTCCTTTATAAAAAAAAAATTAAATTATGCAGTTAAAGAAACAAGACAGCTTTGCTGTCAAGTAATTCTCATTCAATTCAATATATCCAATCATATATTCATACATTGTAAATTTATCTATATGTTTAAAGCAGGTTTTAAATAACCACTAGTTAGGGTCACTTAGTTGTATTCAAATATACAAACCCTATTCCCTGCTTCTACCCAATTGATCCTCAAAAAAAATATTAGTCTGTTAAGGACCAAAAAAAGTCCTTTTTTTCCCCTGAACAAATAAATAAATCAGAACATAGTTTGAACTAAGTATAAAGGAAATGCAAATCCAGAGGGGTTCCCCCAGAATAATGTAAATGTTTATAATTAACTACAGAAATATCTGATGTAATTGAGACAACAACAGCTGAGCTACCTCCCTTCCTGTCTCCCCCTCAGGGAAAGAGTTGAGAGGTAAAAAAAGAAGTTAAATGTTTAGCTAAGAGTTTGGGAGAATAATAACTGACTCATTTTTCTCAGTGATTTACCACAGAACACTAGCCACAAAAAAGGGAGGGGGAGCAGAAACAAAGTAGGATCCTGCCTAAGGGACAAACTGCACATTATGCAGAAAGCACAGCATACAACTGTTAGTGCTGTGCAATTCAACTGCTAATGGGACCACAGACAATGAGGAAAAGGAGGCTTATTCCTTGCTGTGACTGGGATGAAATCACCCTTATATCCATACACCCAAATACACCAGCACAGCTATGAGATTTAATTAGCCCATATTGGTAATTAAAGAAAAATAACAAGCAGCTGCACACCATGCATTCAGCATAACAAGCTGCTCAAACCCATGTTCCTCACAATCAGTTCTTGTCTTACTTGTTTTTAAATGGAAACCATGCAACTGTAAGAGCCATAACAATAGCACAGCATTTAGACTTATATTCAATTACATAGTCCTTTACAGTACTCTGTGAGCAGTTTACAAATGTCAGCATATTACACTCCACAATTTGAGTCCTCATTTTACTGACCTCAGAAGGATGGAAAGCTGAGTCAACCTTGAGCTGGTCAGAATCAAACTCCTGGCTATGGGTAGAGTTATCCTGCAGTACTGCATTCTCAGTGGTGGATTCCTCCGGTTCACACTGGTTCAGCTGAACCAATAGCTAATTCATTCTGCAGTTCAGCAAACTGGCCAATCCCACCACTGGCTGGCCCTTCCCTTCCCCCCTCCCCTCCCAGCCACTCATCGCCTGAATATATAAAAGCTTGTTCATATTACAAGCAATGAATTTGTTTGTGTGCAATATCAAAATTACAGAGATTGTATCCTTACGATCTGTATTGACTGTTTCCTAGTATGATTTGATTGCTTAATGTACCCTAAGACTATTAAGATTCTTGACTCTTGACAAATGTATCTTTTCTTTTATGTATATTGAGAGCATTTGCACCAAGACAAATTCCTTGTGTCTTCAATCACACTTGACCAATAAGGAATTCTATTCTATTCTTTTCTATTTTTCATATTGGGCAGCCACGGTGCGCAGAGCAGTGCAATCCCCATGGGCTGGAAGGTAAGGTTGACGGTGGGGGAGGGAGACCATCTCCGGGCCACCACACTTGGCCAAAGTGCTAATTTTTGTTATATAATATGAAAATTCTAGATGTAACCTTCAGGTTCTGTTGGTGTTCATTATGAATACATAATTTTAAATATCTTGTTTTATATAAATTATTCTGAAATATTAGTCCAGCTGTGTGAAGGATCCAAACCTGGTATTGCATTGGCTACAATATTCCGTCCATTGTCCTTACCTATGAGCCAGAATGTCAACTGTGGAATAAGAAATTACTTATTACATATTCCAGCACTAATCTTTTTGATTTTTGTAAGTCATTTGAAGACAGTGGGTAAAAAACCTGGAGATATAAATACGAGCTGTCAAGTCTCCCTCTTTTCTGTCCAATGCCAGGAGCTCTTTTTCCAAAGTGTCATAACAAGTGAACTATAAGTTCCTTGCTTCCATTATGGACCTCATTGCAAAATCAATTCAGGTAAGTCACTTGACATCAAGCTGTCTCTTTCAAACCACTTAGGAGCCTAAAATCATGGAATACGGTAGTATCTTATTAAAAATCTT
The DNA here is from genome assembly GCF_049901715.1 of Pseudonaja textilis. NCBI lineage: Eukaryota > Metazoa > Chordata > Lepidosauria > Squamata > Elapidae > Pseudonaja > Pseudonaja textilis. The sequence continues at coordinate 35,498,600 of NC_141990.1, read as the reverse complement.
ATTAAAAGGTATATATATATATATGCATCTGTGAGCTACAGTTCACAATAACTTCATTAATTAGCCCCCTTCCACCGCCCACCCTTGTGTTTAGCTGGTCTCACAACATGCTAACTCCTAGTTCTGACTTGATTAATGGGATTGTCTGATCAAGACTTGCAAACATAATTTTGAACTCAGGTGATATTAGAATCCAAGTCTTCCCAATTCATGATCTATCTAGCGTGGATCCTCTCTCTTTTTTCCAATTACATTTGGTTGCAAACACATAGCTTCTATGGGTTAAGTTAGGGGAGACTGCACAAGTGTGTTGTAGTACCCACATTTTATTTGGAGAAGCCTTAGACTTAGAATAACTTTATTATCACTTTAAATGTACACTAATCGACATACATTAAAATGAAATTTCATTGCATACAGCTGAAATTTCATGGCATACACCTCCAATATACATTACATAAACCTGACAAAATAAATAAATAAATACAAAATTATGTATATATCCACAAACCCACATATATTATATGACACAGAGAAACAACACAGGATGGATGTATACTGTACATGTACATGGCAAGAAAAATGAATCTTGTGACTTTACCAGATAGATGGCATACAGAACAAAGCTGTTACAGAAACACTTTGAAACCTCCTCCCAGAGGGGAACAACAGATATACACCATAAAGTGGGTGTGCGGGGTCTCTAACAATGCTTTGAGCTCTAAGCACACAGCACTTATAAGTTATAAGCTTCCTATAAGCTTCTTGGCTGTCCTTACCACTCTCTGTATGGATCTTCTATCTGAGGCACTTCCACCACCAAACCAAACAGTGATGCAGTTTGTTAAAATGCTCTCAATTGTTTCTCTGTAAAAAATGGCCAGGACAGGAGAAACGTGTGCTCTCCCCATGCAACGCAGGAAATGCAGATACTGGTTTGCACGCTTCACTAAGGATGATGTGTGAAAAGATCAATTCAAATTGTTAGTTATCTGCACACACACCCCACCCAGATACTTAATACTGTTGACCACCTCTACCGCTGCATCCTTCATACTGAGTGGAATATGACTATGACAGCTCTTTCTAAAATCTACAATGATCTCCTTTGTTTTATTAACATTTAGACCCAGGTTACTTTTATTGTACCAGGAGAAGGGTTTAGTTTCCTCCAGCTAGAGTTCTGAAATAAAACTCTACTCCCTACTTTACCTATGGAACACTCTATTGCCTGAAGTTTGGCAGGGACTACCCTCCTAATCTTCTGTAAAACTTTGAAGACTTGTCTTTTCCCCTAAGGAATGGGATAAGATTAGGTGACTACACATCAGAAGTTTGACTTGGCACCAGGTTGTTGTTGTTGTTATGTTTCTAATGTGTTCAGTTTTATAGTTTTAAGAGGGGTTTATATGCTGTTATAACTTTTGATTGAGAGTTGCCCTGAGCTTGTTATAAGAAAGGCTACTATACACATGTTTTAAAACAAGCACCTCCTCCTCTCTATCCACACTGGTGCAGATGTTGCCAGCCACAAACACCAGTAATGAGTTAGGTGCAGGCTGACATGATGTAAACTATGTTCTTCACCCTAGCATGGATCAAAGGCCACTCTATTACTCAAATTTCATAAACAAAAAAATATGAATGAACCTAAAAACCTCCCTTCCTTTCTCCTGGGAACTCTTAATTTTAGCTGGGTTATTCTGCCTCCATGCCCATCACTCCAATACTGGAACACCAGGGGACAGTCAAATAAGCAGCTAATAAATCTGTGTTGAGGAACACTAAATTAGCCTTTGTCTTATCTACCAAGCTGCTATTCACTGAGCTTCTCATGTTAATTATGAAAGAATGGTCTCTGTTACATTCCAGAACAGGCCCTTTAGTGTTTATATTTCAGAAAGCAAACATAATAATGTAAAATTCATTACTTGTGAGCCAATTGGTTCTTTACTGTCATCCAGCGCTCCCTCCATTAATGATTAAATCCTACAAGGAACTTAAGATATTGTTCTAATAAAACACTCGGCTTGCTATCCATTTCAAATTTACAGAGTAACAATGAATTGGGGATAAGGGGAGTCCTAATCTTTTAATTTGTACTTTTCTCTTTCAGTGTAACATTATATCCAATGAACTCAAGAAGCAACACTCACAGTATGGTAAAACTGAATTCAATCATACAATTATAGCACTCAAAAACCAACTACTGCTCCTTACCAAGAAATTCTAATCTATATATACAAAAAGGGTTTTCTTGAAAAAGGAACACTCACAGGCATTCATTTATTATTTAAAACATTTCTATGCCATTTTCAAATGAAAAATGCTTCTCAAATTAGAATAATATCTCATACAATGTTAAACAACAGAAAATGGCAACACCTACAAATGCCAACAATTAAATACTAAGCCAAAATCTTATTGTATCTAGAGCTCGGCACATTTCTTTTTCTTTATTCTCCTACATAGAGAAATTGGATAGATTTTTTTTTTCTTAATCTGTATAAAGGAAAAATAGATTTTCCAACCGTTTCACATTGTCTTTATTATTGAAAAATTCCAGTAGAAAAATTAGTGGCCGGATGCATCACATGTAGGCCACACCCACCCCAGCTCCGCAAAAGGAAAAAAATGTCATGAAATGTCACATGACAGCAACACAATGTAGCGAGTTTGACACCCATGCTTATACGTGAATCAACCGCACAGGGCTGAAAGACAAGGTTTCACTAACATTCATCTTTTGTTCACCATGCAACAAATTTGTTCAAGAATGCCAGAGGCAGGAGAATTTCTCTAAATTATTTTATCCCTTGTAACATGTTCTCTCTCACCAAAGAGAATGAAAATTGACAGAAAAAAATGCAGGTGAATTTATCCACTTTACAATAACAACATTGTAACTGCAGTCGAAAATAAGGTGAATTAGATAAGATACTCCCTGAATCGCAAAGATTTCAAGTTTTTTTTAAAGTTTGCACAGTCTCTATAAGATGATCGTATTCCAGAAGTCCAGAGCTAATGTGCAAAATGGTTCTTTTCTCCTATTTACTAGTTTAGCAGCCCTCAAAGATGAATAAAGAGCAAGGCTTCAATAAATGACGATTAGTGCAGACCAGATGGTACATGTGAAAACAGTCCTAGGAACCTAGTCAGGGATAAGGGGGTAAGGAATGAGAAACTATGAAAGGTAGATCTTACCTGGTTCATTAAAAATTACATGCTGGAAAATCTGGCTTTTGCAAAAATGAAGGACCAACAGAAACCGATCCTCCCATTTAAAAGAGATGGCTGAGAAATCTGTTACCCATGAGAAGGAGATGTAAATGGTCTATGGTGTATTTATAGACATATCTATTCACAAAATGGAGGCAAGAAGGGAAATTTGTTTGATATCTTAGCTATCCATGATATTCAGGGGTGGGATTCGACAGGGTTAACTATCAGTTTGTGATTTATGAGATTCAGTGATTTATGATGTGCTTCCCTGCATGCTGCACTCACGCGCACCCGTAAATCGTCATCAGCACACTGTGTGCAGAGAAGCAGCCTTTGAAAAAGCACTTTTTTCCTGCTGTTTTAACTGCAGCTGTGCCTTGTGTGGCAGCTGAAGTTGAAAAATCAGGAAATAAAGGTCAGGTAAGAGCCTGGGTGGGCAGGTGGGCAAAAACTTCAGCAGACATAGAACCAGTTCTATGTCTGCTGCTCTTCAGAGCTACCGGTTCTACAGAGGTGGATAGAACCGGTAGAAACCCACCTCTGATGATACTATATATGCAGGATTTGCCCCCCAAACATCCTGAATGACAGAGGCTATCCAGCACTTCATTATTTTTGACTACAGACTTTTCAATAGTAGATTTGTAGAGTGATACTTATTGACAACAATAAATAGAAAATATGTTACATATAATTATAGCACCAACAAAAGCTGGATTTATCTACCATTTCCCTTAGTTCATATAAATGGTATATAGTTATGTCTGCATCTTTTGTGTATATCTGATTTTTGCTCAAAAATTGTAACGCTGTTAAAAATTTTTTAAAAAAAAGATCTAAAAGAAACCATTGGAGAAAGAGGATGATTATATCCATATTTTGGCCCATCACAAACTGCCCAGGAGTTTCCATGCTAAGATTTTTAACAACTCATAAAATATTTTAAGTGTAAGTAGTAGAATCTTGGATCATATATTTATATGAAGCACATGCTTTAAGCATAGGAAAATTCATCTACTTTTAGCCCATTATTGCATCCAGTGAAATTTCCTCCAGCATGGGTTCCAATAAATTTAATAAAATAATGCCCATCTGGGTAGGCACTATATTTGCATAAGAAAACTATGCTCTTATTTTCACCAAAATCTAAGAAGCCTGTAAAATTCCACATAGCAGCCAAAATAAAAAATGCTGCTCCATTTATTCTTGTATTATAGGTAACAAGGATTTTTCTCTTGCCAAAGCATCATGTGGAAAACCAAGTATCTATAAATAAATCTAAAATGTCTAAAAACTCTACAACCTCCTCATTGATTGTTGGTTAACTTTCTCAAAGAAGTGGAAAACTTCAATGGTGGAAATATACTTCATTCACACCATTAAATCATACATGTGTTTGTAGAAAATATGCAATTTTCACAGATAAAATTTAAATATTGTATTAACAAGTGGCTAATTTCACACTGGCCTTAGAAATTAAGGGACTTATAACTGAGCCTTATAGGTAGGAGACCCCCCCAAAAAAAAAAAACATCCCTTGAGTCACAAAATTCTTTTTTTTAAACAATACACTTTAAAAGAAATAGATGCAACTAAAGCAACCTCTGTTTGATGTGAATGATAGCTGGGCCTTCACAAACATTACAGGGGAGAATATTTTAAAGGGCCTGCCCACTGCTTTTCAGAGGAGTCAGTTCATAAATTAATCTTTTGTTTAGGATCCAGTCATTAGCTGTAGAATGGAGTTAACATTTATTACAGGTAGTCTTCGCCTTACAATAGTTCATTTACTGACCATTAAAAATTACAACAGCACTGAATAAAGTGACTTATAACTGTTTTTCACAGCATCCTTTGCAGTATCCCCATGGTTATGTGATCATAATTCAGGTGCTTGGCAACTGGTTCATATTTATGACTGTTGTTGTGTCCCAAGGTCATGTGATCACCTTTTGCGACCTTCTGACAAGCAAAGTCAATAGGAAAGCAAGATTCACCTCACAACTAGGTTACTAACGTATCAACTGCATTGATTCACTTAACAACTGTGGCAAGAAAGGTCATAAAATGGGGGCAAAACTCACTTAACAAATGTCTCACTTAACAACAGAAATTTTAGGCTCAATTATGGTCATAAATTGAGGACTACCTGTATTCTTGTTAGTTACAATTATTAATATGCACCTTGTATAAATTCAAAGCATCTTTAATTCTGAAAAAGAAATAAGTACTGTAACTATAAGAGAAAACTAAAACAGAAAAAGCAAAAACAAAATCTTGTTACAGTATGAAATATTCCTTTTCACTGTTCAGTCAACTATATCTCTCCATTCTCCACCACCACTTTGTATTTCCTGTTTATTTCTAGCAATGTTGTGTTCAATGGGCCAAGAGGAAACATCTTTGTTTTTTATACTGTAAATAGTGGAAATCACCAAGTACCAGCCTTTTCTTGTAACTGGAATGGAGCTATCTTAACTGCTGTGGACTTTGGAAGCAGAACGTTAGGAATGCAGGGCTTACAAAAGTGTGTTTTAAAATGTAAAATGGACTGCTTTAAAACAATCCAATTGGAAAAGTATTTGCAACAAATGCTTCAGTAACCTTTTCTAGATGAAAAGTTGAAAGAGAAATAACTTAGAGCAAAAGGGAAATAATTCTGTAACCCTGTTATAAAAACTCTGCTTCTACTATTGCATGATAAATTGATAACATGGATGATATATAAAGATTAAGTTCATGAATGAACATGAATGTGTCTAAACCTTTGAGGGAGGGGGGTATTGACATAAGTAGAGATGCTTCCTAATGTTTTTCCCCCCAAATGGAACCAGAGGCAAGACTTTGACTTTCCAGAGGTTGCCAAATTACAGCTTCCAAAAGTTTAGTTGTTTTGACCAATAATGAAGGCTACTGGGAATCTATAGTTCAACAATCCCTGGAGAACTATTGTTTCACCTTTCTGGATATAATCAATATGTGTTGTTATACTTTAAATGTTAAAGTTTAGACTAAATTAAGATTGAACTCGTATAAGTACAATATTTCCAGGGAGTAAGCCACATGAATTAAGTAGAACTGCATTCTGAATATACATGCATAGAAGTTCAGAATATTTAGTAAACATAAGAAGTAGAGACCATCTATTTAAACAGAACAATTTCTTCTAAGCGAAGAGAGAGAGAGAGAGAGAGAGAGAGAGAGAGAGAGAAGCCAGGCTGGCTTTCTGTCCATTTTACCATATTGCCTTCTTAGTGAATTCTGAATTGAACATTTTAGTTAATAAAAGATTTTTTTTCCATATGATGCAAGAAAAATAAGCATCAGGGAGATGAGAAAATTAGAGAAAAAGCTTTGAGTGAAAGTAGCAAAGAGGACAGAGTATTCAATGAACTTCCTGAAGTAATTAACATGAAGAGACCTCAGGACAATTATTTCCAGTTAGTTAAGCAAATAAATATTAGTACTGCTAGAATGACAGCCTTACAATCAAATATATATTTTTAAAGTTAGGATTACAGTGTGATATGAAGTTCTTTGAGAAGTCAAAGCCCATTCTTCTAGAAGGGCTAACTGCATAATAAGCACATACCACACCCTTCAAGTGTCACTTCCCTTCCCGCTCCATTTGCTGTCACGACAAGTTGCTGAATTCTTTTAATTGCTGTCAGGTAAAATTATATCACCAATCCTAAATAAGTGCTCTGGTACTATCAAGCTCAATTGTTCACAATCCATTTGATTTGTAAAGTAATAACTGAAGAAATGAAGCCTTTAAATTCATGACACTAAAGTGTCCTCATTGTCCCTAAGAATTCATGATTAATAAACCAGAATGATGAATAGGAAAAGAAAAGAAAAAAAGCACATTGAGACACAAACTAGCAACAGAGAGTGTGATTGAATGATATTAAAACCTTTTCTGAAAGATGTTGCCAAAGAGATATTTTTATTCAATTTTTTACTTCTCTTTCATGAATGGGTTTTCAATGCACTTTTGGAGAAAGTTTTTAAGCTTTCAAGCATTAAGTAATTCTCCATTGACTTTTCCATCAACGTGATCTTTTAACAGATTAACAGAGTTGGAAGGGACCTTGTAGGTCATCTCCAGTCCAACCACCTGCCCATATTGCAAAGATTTTTAGAATATGCTACGGTATATAGGGCACATGCGGTTCATATATTTCCAACATTTTTACCATCCTGTGAGCGGACAATTTCCAAGGACTTAATATCATAAAGTATCACTACTGCAGCCCAACAGAAAGTGTTATGATAAAAGGTATATTTCCAATGCACATGTGAGCTGCACTGAATAGCAAATAAGATGTTTCCCTGCATGACCCACTATGAACTGCTTAAAGTTCCCTTTATAGAAAACCCAAGTGGCTTTAAGTGGTAATGTGGAGAAGAATCAGTCAAGAACCTGTGGCTCAGTAAATTAAAATATTTATATTCACTGGCCATGTATCAAAAATAGTATAGCTGACATGCTGACCTAGTAGGAAGGGATACATAAGGAGAAGGTCACAGAGATGGATTTACCAAAGAAATCCCAATGTTATGGTCTAACTTAAACTATGTCTGCTTTTTTCTATGATTTCCTTGTGGTTGGCCCAAATTGTCAATGCTTGCTGGTTAGTTGGGAGTTCAGTATAAACTGTTTATTTATTGCATAATAATAAAATTATGCTAATTGTGAACATTACTTGGTTGCTTTATTTGAGCAGGGTTTGGACACAACAAAAGATAAACACAGTAAGAAACAATATAACAACAACAATAATAAAGATAAACGTAGAGTCCTAAAACAGACTTAACAAAGCAATCTCCAAAATTTAAAAAGCAAAAACCATAGATCTGAATATTTCATTGTTCCAATCCCTTTCAAGAAATATATCAATTTTCCTATTTCATTTTTGCTAATAAAAATACAATGTTGAACTTTTTCTCAGATCTTGTGCTTAAGTAGTTGAGATAAACGAAATCAATCCTAAGAGAAGGAAAAAGAGAGATTTATATTACATATTCCCTTTTATATCACTATTTTGATCATTCGTACATCCACCTATCCATTTCCTTCTTCCCTCCAGACTGAATATATTGGCTTAAGAATTCTGGGAATTGAAGTCCACACACAATGCCAAGATTCAGAAACAATCATTTAATTGATCACAGTTCATCCGCTACATCCTTTTTTTGATCCTTGTTATTCCTCCGTCTCTCAAAAGATAGTAGATATACAGGCAGCCCTCAATTTACCACCACAATTGAGCCACACATTTTTGGTTGCTAAGTGAGACAGTTGTTAAGCAAGTTTTGCCCCATTTTATGACCTTTTTGCCACAGTTGTTAAGTGAATCACTACAGTTGTTAAATTAGTAACCTGGTTGTTAAGTGAATCTTGGCCTCCCATTGACTTTGCTTGTCAGAAGGTCGCAAAAAGTGATCACATGACCCCTGAGACACTGCAACCGTCATAAATGTGTTGCCAAGCTTCTGAATTTTGATCACATAACCATGGGGATGCTGCTACAGTTGTAAGTGTGAAAAATGGTCATAAGTCACTTTTTTCAGTGCCATTGAAACTTTGAATAATCATTAAATGAACTGTTGTAAGTCGAGGTGTCAGGGTTCCAAGTAACACCCCCCAACAGGATTAATGCTCCAAGGCAGGCATCTTCCTCAAAGTATAAATTTTTTAGAGATGTCATATTGGCACATCTGGGGAAAACCCAAATCTGAAAGCCCTGTGTTTTTCCCGCCCCAAAGTAAAATCAAAGTTCCTTCCCCTCCATGCACATAGGTGTCATATGGTCCAATCCAGTCACTGTCCCAACTTCAGTTAACTTCCAGGCACACCTCCCCAGGTACTGACAAGATGTCCTTGACTCCCAAGGGAAAGAATGTTGTTTTGATTACACACCTCACACTATCTCTACCGCTCCCTTCCCATTCCCACAGCTTGCCCAGCCACTGCCCTGAAGACACCCATTAAAGATGGCTCCAGGGCTGACACAAGGATTATCTCTATGTGGATTTTCCCATATTAGAATCTCTCCCCCATGTTGGAACACTTTATGTCTTTATTAGAATCACAGTAGTCCTATTAGAGTTCAGAAGTGCACTGAAAAGCACTTGGTAATGAAATCCTGAGAAGATACTGTTAAAAAGTCTACCCAAAATAAATAGGAAGGAAACTATTCTTCAGATGGCCTGGTAAAGGCAGGTAAAAGTTGTATCAGAAGTAGAACATCTCTTCACAATTACTGATTTTTGTCACAAAGAAACTCCAGCTAGATTTCTGAAACTCAACACTGCCTAAATTTTGCCTCTAAGAACAAAATGCACACAATTCTAAAATGGGCTTGTAAAACCAACAGCCAGAAAAAAGAACCGAGGGGTATTCGGGAACTGAAGACAATGGACTTGTTAAAATGGAGATACAAAAGACGGAGCTAAGTTTCTTTTCATTTCCTCCCCTTATGTTATAGCAGATCATTGATTTCTTTTCTTCCCCACTTTCCTGAATACCCTCTCCACATATTAAGCCTGGCACATGCAAAAAGAAAGTGACATACTGTGTCATTATGGTAATTGCTATCATTCAGCTTTGGAAAAGATTTATCCCATTCTTTATGAATGACAAGTTAACTGCCAGAGTCTAAAGCCAGAGTCCAAGGAAGGAGATCAAAAGTGACAAATAAGTGTATTTTGCTTTGAACTATTTGTTTTTATTGTTCTAGTAATTATTGAGTAAGAGTTCATGTACTCACTGAAGCCCATAATAATGGTAGCTGAAATAGGCATACTGTCGTTGCAACTGCCATTATTGTTTATTGTCAGCAAGATTGATATATACTCCACATTTTATCCATCAGCTTGATGTGTTTTAAATGTTTTCTCACATGTACACAGTATGAAAACAAACAATGTTAGATCTATTACACAGTGATCATAATGGATGTATTAGGCTCAAGCAAAACAGATAAACAGGCTAAGTATATACTTGATCTTGCAAGACATGCCACTTCATATATTACATACTTTGGATGTATGCTTAAGATGCATTTATAAATAAAAAGTATGAATAAATACATCATACAACAATTTGAAAATAAATGCCTCCTATATGTGTATTAGGAGGCTATAATGTTCTATGACTCTCAGTTGACTATGTATTTGGGGTCATCTCCTACTTTGCTTCTCTAGGAGCTCTTAGAGAAGAGATGAATTTCTCACTGAAGAAATGTTGGTTTGTGTCAACAATCAGCTGCTAGCAATGTGAGCAAGGTGTCTGCTGAATTAGGAAGATAGGAAACAAAAGTGCCAGTTTTAAACTGAAGTGGATATAAGAAAGGGTGCCGATTATGTGAACTCTATAGTGATAGAGACCAAAAATTTGCTTAAAGTGGGTTGATCCTAGTATAAAAAAATATTCCTACCTAGCTGTGCATGTTAAGCATTGAGCTAATTTCTGTTAGTTCAACTTAGAGAGTTAGGGTTAGGGTTCTTCAAAAATAAGTTTGTCTTTCTTTTCACACCAATACTAAGAATCATATATGTAACCTTTTTTGTTGACCTAAGGACTACCTTATGGATGATTAATAATTTAAAGTATAGATAGTCCTTATGTAGTTACTGCCTTGGACAACAACTGTTCACAAGTATGATGGTAATAATTCATTTTCCAAACAATGCATAGTTAGGAGGAAAAAAAACCCTTCAACATGAAACTGACAATGGTCTGGTCAGTTTAATGCAGCAAAAAAAAGGGGGAGGGTTATACTTGGTGGAAAATTTGGTGATCTTTGCAACATCATTCTCTCTTTCTCATCATGTGATTTCTTTAGCAACTGTGTCACTTAACCACCATTTCACTGAAACCAACTGCAGTCACTAAATAAGGATTACTTGTGATGTGATCATCACCATAAAAGCTGGATGCTTTTCCTATTTTATATTATGGAGGATTATAATTTGTACTATTTTTTCATAGCAGCTAGCTGAAAATTTTAGGATTTATATTTCTTTGGGATCTTTCAAAGCTTGTCAACAACCCCAACTTTCTATTCGTGCCCAAGTTCTCATAACAAATGAGACTGAATTGACTGTCCCACTACCAATATCTTAACATGCCAATGTTTCAAATTTATTGGACAGATATCTGCAAGGAGAAAAAATATGAATGAGTAACTGCTCTGTTATAGGCAGATGCTCATGTCATGTCATGTCCAACTGATATGAAATTGTCATATTTCATGCTGGGAGTGGTTACTGTGTGTAATTCACATGCAAAGGCGCATTTTAATATATCAATCCAATATTGCTTAAAATGAGATTTTAAAAAATTGATTGTTTTTGTGAAGAAAAAAAAATGCAGGATTTGCAAGGAAGCTTAATGAGTATCAGTAAGACATTATTACTGTGGGAAGAAAATATATGTCAAGATCACGGATCTTTTCTTGGAATCTCAAAATGGCACATGATATAATTAATACATTATAATTTTCTTTACAGATTGCATTGAATGATTGGTTTAATTTTGATCTAGTATGTTGAAGATCTTGATTTGTAACTTAGCACAACATATGAATCCATTTGCCAGTTCTCACACCATCACAACTCATAAGGCTGTGTTTTTGACAGTATCGCAATGCCTTCCCTCCAACGGATTGAATAGGAAAATGTTGGTGGCAGTGGTGGGATTCAACTTTTTTTACTACTGGTTCTGTGGGCATGGCTTGGTGGGCATGGCAGGGGAAGGATACTGTAAAATCTCCAGTCAGCAGTGGTATTTGCCAGTTCTCCGAACTACTCAAAATTTCCGCTACTGGTTCTCCAGAACTGGTCAAAACCTGCTGAATACCACCTCTGGTTAGTGGTAAATTATGGCAATGTAAACGGAATTCTGTTCCTGTAGAAACATGGTTCAAAAGGAAGCAGATGGGATTGCGGACCAAGGCAAAATACTTCTGTGCTGAATTATTCTTAAATCATTGCTGTAAGAAATGCTATGTCAAGTAACTTTTTATCCTTCTATGTTTTAATAAGACAAAACAGAACCATAACAACATATAGTTGGTGGAGTGATGCAGTGGAGACATTATCTCTTCCAGAATGAAGGCCACTAATGAAAAAAAACTTGGAAATCTATAAATAACTGCATAGCTTAGCTTTTAAAAAATGTTTAAATTAATCTTTACAGTCCATATGGGAACAATAGTAGTCTATCATGGCATAAATGTTTATCTCTAAGACATCCATCAGCAATTATCCTGAATTATTTAAGCCTTGTTTGTGGTTGCTACAATTGTTAAGTGCTGCTGCTCCACTCTCAGAAGATGAAGAAATCTCATACCACATGGAGTCACTTCTTATGGTGATAACTATAAGTAGTCATAAGGTGTCTTTTTGAAGGATTTTTTAAGATAGGGTTTGCAGCAATAGTGCCATCCCTCAAAAGCTGCAGTTAAAACAGAATGCTATACTTTGGAACGGTTTAAATGTGCATTGTGAATACTAACATATTCCAGTAAATTAGTCTGCACTCATTATCATAAGCAATTACTTACTGTTTAGATGTTGCCAGTATTAAATTGGCAAGCAATTTGCAAGAATTAAAGTGCAACATTATTGGGGGAGGAAGTCTCTCTTTCCTATATTCCAAGATTTTAAAATAGCAAAGATACTTTGAGAACCAGAGAATGTTTATATATATATATAAAGTCACATATCAATATGTAAAGTACTAAAGGTCCATAGAATATCAGATATATCAAAGACTAATGTCAGTTGCCTGTACTGACCTAAAAAAGTAATATCCCACACAGCTACAATATATGCAACATTACCTAGAAGCTTCATCTGCTTCCAACAAAGGAAGGGGTAAAATATATACTTCACAGTGTTGCAATGTTACACTGCAGGCTTTGCTCTTCTAACACTTGTATGTAATTTCACAGAAAGATGGAGCTTATGTAATGATATGCATTTCTTATTTTGTCATGATACCAGTGTACTCTTTCATTATACCCTTAGAGCTATCAAATGGAATGAAAATGTTATTATATATATGTTATTATATAATATATAATATATAATATATAATATAATATATTATAATATATGTTTATATATATATATATATATATATATATATATATATATATATATATTTGTTTTCTGAGGTTCTCGGTATTTGTATGTGGATCTTTGGTTGTTCGGGTTTCTCGCGAAGATTGGAGTATCTAGGCAACGTTGATAAGTCTCATTCATCATCTTCAGGCTTGTGTCTTCGGCTCTGTGCTTCTCAGAGTGAAGAAGCACAGAGAAGCACAGTGCTTCACTCTGAGAAGCACAGAGCCGAAGACACAAGCCTGAAGATGATGAATGAGACTTCATCGAAACATTGCCCAGATACTTCCAATCTTACGCGGGAGAAAACCCGAACAACCAAAATCCATATATACACACACACATACATATACATGCATACATACATATACATACATACATACATATACATACATACACATACACATACACACACACACACACACTGTAGTAAAACAGCCAATGGGAAAAAACATAAAATTTAGGAAAATCCATTTGGGAAAGTCAAGGCAGAAAGGACAAAATATAGCATGGGAAGAACTGACAAACATCCCACTGTTTGTAGTCAGAGTAGAACATTGGAGAGCTCCATGAGAAAGACAGTTGTGTTGCCTTGGCTGATATTTAGAAATCTCTGCCTTGTGAAATGAGACCATCCGTCCTGTCCCTATTTATTCCTTTCCTTTCCTTTCCTTTCCTTTCCTTTCCTTTCCTTTCCTTTCCTTTCCTTTCCTTTCCTTTCCTTTCCTTTCCCTTCCCTTCCCTTCCTTTCCTTTCCTTTCTTTTCTATGGCCATTCTTTTCAGTAAATGATTCTGTGCAGTTTACAATTCAGAATATATTAAAATATTTATAATCTGATTAAACCTAACAGGGCTACAACCAGGAAAATCAGCTTATAGATAATAATTAAAATAATAGCATCAATAAATAATGAATACACATTTTAATAGGTGGCCACTAAACCTGTCTAAGGACCAACACACAAGCTGGAACAAAACTGTTTTGATTTGTTGTTAAATTCTCAGTGAGATTGGGACTCTGGAGAGAAAGTATTCCATCAAATGGGAGGCCTACTGTGAGGGTTTGTTACCTTGTCTGTGTCCCATGTACCCCGTTAGAACTGCTAGATAGATTTGATTCTGGCAAGACCTTGCCTGATATATCCTGGTACTCCACCATAAAGGCTTTAAAGGTGATAATGAACATTTTAATTGAAGTTTACTAGAAACCAATTCAGTAACTTCAAAATAGGTGTTATTCTAGCCCTTTGGGGTGTTGCATCAGGAGCCTAAATGCATTCCACCAATAAATCAAACTGACAACATAATCGTAACTAATTTAAACAGAGTTACGAAGACTTTAAACTTCTCAAGTTGAATTGTCTTACTGTTTTTATAAAGTTGATTTTAATCACTGATCTTCTACTTCCACAAGGACTTTCTTAAAACACAAGGAAGGATATTATGTGGGTGTTTCTTAAAAATGAAAAGAAATGTCTTGACAAGACAGAATCTTCAGCTAAGTCTATACAGGAAATATAGGCACTGATCACATCACCAAGTTCCTGCACTACAGGAATGGTGCCTATCCTTACAAATATATGATCTACAAAAGCAATCAACCTATTTTTTTGTGGTGGTAATAGATTGTGAGTGAGTGGGGGAAATCATGATAATAGCTCTTTGGCAGGATCAAATCATACAATGCAGATTTTTGTGCTCCTTTCTTTGCATTCTCTGCTCTAAGCTGCTATCATGTTTCTCTTTTTCAAGTGTTGCTCATCTGTGACTTACATGGTTTGTACAAAGAAAGAAAAATAATCTAATCCTGCAGAAGTATTGTTTGGATTATGTGCCTTAAGGGATTCCTTTCTTCCCTCCAAGGCAGACAAATTCAAACAATGTCAGGATGGGACAGGACAGATGGTCTCATTTCACAAGGCAGAGATTTCTAAACATCTGCCAAGGCAAACCAGGGGATTGTAATAAGCAGCCATAGCTGTTGAGCTCTTGAAGAGAGAACAATGTAAGGGCATCAGGAACAACAGTGTAATGCAGTTTGGTTAAAAAAAAAAACACCCTTCTGCACAGGGCAAAATAAGGAACTGACAAACAGTCGTTGCTGTTCCATGTGCAAAATGTTTATGGAACATAGAATCTCTGCTGAAATGGAATGGGATTAAAAAGAACACTGTGTTGAAACACATTCAGAAGTTTCAAAATATTTCTTTTACTGTGACAGAAGGTTCTGGTTTCTCACTATATTTTAGAATCCTTGAAAACATCTTTCAATTTTCTCTTGGTACCTTTATGCTTACTTGTATTGTTGGTTTTGGTTAGAAATCTTTCCATATCTTCAAATTCCCCCAGACTACCTTTACATCATTCTTTCCCATGGAATTCAAGTAAAATGTAGAAGGCCAGGAAAGCTGGAACCATTTCAGAGAATTATACAGTGAAAGACAAGACACTGAGTCCAATCTTGTATCTAAAAGCAAGATTGCTACATTACACTCATGAATGTGTGTTTGTGTAGTATATGAAGGTCTTGGCATGTTCGGGTCTTTTCCCGTGCAAGATTGAAAGTATCTTGGCAATGTTTTGATGAGGTCCCACTCGCCATCTTCAGGCTGGTGCTTTCATTTCATTAGCAAATGTTCTTTAGCAAATCACAGACTTGATCTGAAAATATTTAATATAATTTTTTTCTGCATTAAGTAAAACATTCAGCATAAGTGCCAGCTGTCTAACTAATTTTAACTGGAGTTCTTCTATGGAATTCCTCTTCCCAGATCCCTGACTGGAGGATCCAGAACTATCCAAAGTTACCCAAAATACAAAACAAGATTGGACTGATGAAGTCTGAATTTGAATACACGTTCTAAATAACTGATTAAAAAATGCATGCAGAAACAGATTCTGAAAGGACACTGACAAGCAAAGCAAGAATCAGTACAGATCAGCATTTCATCTATATAACAGAATGCCTATAGATCTGGATCCAATAATAATAAGTATCTCTTTTCATATCTAAAGATGTTGAAATTAGCTATTTCAGTATTTCTTAATTGCTGGCACTTGGATTATTAATCTAAAACTGAAGGACTGATTTTTCCACATTTTGGCAGAAGAAGAAAAGACAGAAAAGGTTATATTACAAAACTGTAGAATGAAAAACTTTCAGGAAATGTATGTGGAGAATTCATTCATTTAAAAAATAGGAAAAGTTACACTAATTATAGATTTAATATAATTATCTGCCTCAAACAAATGGTTTCTGCAACTAGTGCTCATCTGATGGAATTATTTATTTATTTATTTATTTTTGTCAATTGCTTACAAGATAATAGGTATAAGTAAAAACATAGTTATGAATACATGGATACATATAAGAAAAATAAAATAAAATAAACAATAGGACAGGGACGGTAGGCACGTTGGTGCGCTTATGCACGCCCCCTACAGACCTCTTAGGAAAGGGGTGAGGTCAACAGTAGACAGTTTAAGGTTAAAGTTTTTGGGATTTGGGGAAGAAATCACAGAGTCAGGTAGAGTATTCCAGACATTGACCATTCTGTTGCTGAAGTCGTATTTCCTGCAATCAAGTTTGGTGTGATTAACCTTGAGTTTGTATCTATTGTTTGCTCTTGTGTTGTTATGGTTGAAGCTGAAGTATTCATTGACAGGTAGGACATTGCAATGTATGATTTTATATACTATACTTAGATCGGACCGAAGGCGGCATAGTTCTAGGTTTTCTAGGTCTAGAATTTTGGGTCTGGTGGCATAAGGTATTCTGCAACGAGTAGAGGAGTGCAGAACTCTTCTTGTGAAATATTTCTGGACTTTCTCAACTGTGTTGATATCAGATATGTAATGTGGGTTCCAGACTGATAAACTGTATTCAAGAATTGGTCTAGCAAATGTTCTGTATGCTCTAGTTATTAGTGTAATATTACCAGAGAAAAAGCTACGCAAGATTAGGTTAACAACTCTTAATGCCTTTTTGGCTATGTAGTTACAGTGGGCTCTAGCACTTAGGTCATTGGAGATAAGTACTCCAAGATCCTTGACAGAGTTTGGATCATCAACAAGGTCTTGACTATTCAGCCTGTATTTTATTTTCTGATTTGTTTTTTGCCAATATGTAGGACAGAGCATTTATTTGTTGAGATTTGAAGTTGCCATTTGTTTGACCATTCTGATACATAGTCAAGATCTTTTTGAAGGGTAGCAGTATTGTCTGTGGTGTTGAATAGCTTTACATCATCAGCGAAGAGAACGCAGTTGCTCTTGATATGATCACAGAGGTGATTTATGTAGAGTATGAAAAGAGTTGGTCCTAGAACACTGCCTTGGGGGTCACCACCACTGTTGACAGCTACAGAATTTAATAGGACACTACCAATTTTGACCATTTGTTGTCTGTTTGACAGGAATACTTCTATCCAGTTATGCAGGTGTCCAGAGATACTGTAGGATTTTAGTTTTAGGAGTAGTTTGTTGTGTACCACTGAATGAAATGCTTTACAGAAGTCTATGTGGATTGCATCTATTGCTTTCCCTAATCGAGTTGTGTAGTCCATATGTTTTTGCAGTGTAATAAGAGTTGCAGATTACATGATAGTTTTTTCCTGAAACCAAATTGTTTATTAGAGAGTAGTTTGTTTGTTTCTAAGTGGAGGATGATGGATTGGTTAATAATTGATTCCATGACTTTACAGGTGACACAGCATAAAGATTGGTCTGTAATTTTCAACTAGGCTGGGGTCTCCCTTTTTGAAGATGGGGATGGCCGTGGGTTGTGACCATAGTTTTGGCAAGGAGCTGGTCCTGAAAGATTTTTCAAAGATTATGCTTAGAAGTTTGGCTATGGCAGTGGATAGCTTTTTTAAGAAGTAGGCACATATATTATAAATGGCACTGTGCAATGCTTAAATAAAAATATACCATAGCTTTCTTATACTTACTACAGACAAAAAAGATAGCATTCCATTAATGCCACTATTGATGAACCTGTTTTAAAGTATAATAGAGATATTATAACCACATTTTTTAAAAGGTAGAATTAATGTAGGTACAATAGTCTGCAAGCAAATCCTGATTTCAAACACAGGTTTAGAAATTGGTGGTAAACTGAATTTTTGCTTTTACAGTGTATGTGAATTAGCTCAAATATTTGAGAAACAGTTCTCACAGTTTAATACGATAATAAATAAAGAAACAAAATATAGTCACATAAATATTAACAACACAAGTATAAACAATGTCTGCTTATGATATGGGTGGGCACCCTATAGATTTAAGGAAAAAATGTGTCTGTTAAGACTCAAAAAGGCTTATATTTCATTTCCAAAATGTTTACATAGTACCATAAAACAAATAACAAAATTCCTTATATTTTGAAAGTATTTGGTGAGATTGCTATATCCATAGCATAATTTCTTGCAGCCCTCAACACTGAAAATAATTGGAAGAGGGAACATAAAACCGTGATCTCACAGCTCCCCAACACTAGCTTCAAAGAGTTAGAACCTAGAGGCAAGATTTTCTGAATGCTTTGTCATCTTCAAAAGGTATTACTGTGACTCTCTCAACTTTTACATTTGGATTCCTGATTGTGAAACTCACAAGAAAATGAAAGGTACCTGAAGTAAGATACACTTTTATATTCTAACTCTAAAATTGAAATTTATTCATCCAACTATGAATATAGATAAACCACATTACCAAAATGTAAGAATGTGGATCAACAGTTCTCTAGCATGGGTGTTAAATTTGATCGCGTCATGTAACGTATTGTGATGTATCATGACATTTTTTTTTGCTTTTGCAGAGCCAAAGTGGGCATGGCCTGCAGATGATTCTTCCAGCCCACAAGCCACCAGTTTGACACCCCTGATCTATAGGAATTCCAAGATTTGCAGAAATATGAAAAACCCTGAGAAAGGTGAAGAAAAACTTCAAATAATAACCATACATAATAATTCTGTAACACCTGGGTAACACCTGAAGCATAGAATATTGAATAAAAGTATGGGAAAACATTGCACAGCTGAAAAAGAGTTATATAAAAGATTATAGATATAACTATAATGTATGGATACACCAGTTTCTGTTGATAGTGAGAAATAATTTGGAAATATCCTCACGGACCAAACTAAAAGTTACTCTTAGATATCAATGGAGAAAAAAGAAATGGGGAGGGGAGTCAACTAATCAGGACTGAGCATGCTCAGAGGGCACAGAATGTTATCAACTTGAGATAAAAACTGGAGCAGGGAGTTAAAGAAAAGTGGAGACCCAGGTTGATACAGAGCAGATCACATGGCTTGTTTGATTGTGTTAGTCACTGCTTGCATGGGGAGCACATAGGGTTTTAATTTGTGTGTCTTTTTTATTGCTATATGCTGCCAGAAGTTTTGCTGTTGTGAGTTGGGCAACTATAATTATTTAATATATAACTAAAATTAATACACACTATCCAAATCAGTTTTTTTTTCCTTGCTAAATACAAATTTGAAAACAGAACTAGTAGAGAACAACTAGAGTTGTTGCTCTACTAGAAAGCTTACAACTAATATGCAGCTGATTTGCCACTTCCATTTTAGCAAGAACTATTTTTGATGTTTTCTCTAAATGTGTGTTAATGCATAGTTTCTTAAAGATACTGAATTTGAGTCTGAAAGTCATTGTTCACTTGTCATCACACAGTTGCTTAAAACCTCCTTGAAATTATAAATAATAATTATAGGGCAGGTTACCTAAATATGAAAGACATTAAAATATTTGAGAAAAGTCACTTTTTTGGAATGCCAAATTGGCCTTCTGAGTATTTCATGCCTACAAGTGAACTAATAAAACCTTGTATTAACTTAACAAAATCCACCTGAAATGTTAACTTGTTAAAAACCTTATAAATCACCCTTGTGAAGAATACTGAAATTATCTGTATCTATGACATCTATTGTCTAGTTGTTGTTATTATTATTATTGTTATTATTTGCAAAACACAGGGAAGTGACAGCTGTGCTACTAGGCTTCCTGATTTCAAGAACCTGCTCAATCCATCACTGAACACTTAAAGAACCCAAGGACCAGGGGTGGGATTCTACCAGTTTGCACCTATTTGGTAGAACCAGTTGTCAACATTCTAAACAGTTCGGAGAACTGGTTGTTAGAAGAAATTACTGGCCTAATCCTGTAAGGAAGGCAGGAAGGAAACATTCTGGTCTTCCTTACAGAACATCTGTTAACCCTTATTACATTCTTGGCAGGACTAGACTTCCTGTCTCAGGAACTTCTCTGGAGTTTTCCCCCCCCTCCTTTGTTGGTACTTTGCTTGCGTGGAGTGACCATTCAAAGTTACAATAGCACTGAAAAAAGTGACTTATTACCATTTTTCACACTTATGACTGTTGCAGCATCCCCACAGTCATGAGAGGCCAGGCAAGGAAATGCGTGCCTTGATGTGAGTGATATATATATATATATATATATATATATTGTAAATTTTATTTGAGTTTTCACAAAAAGAAAAAAAAATACAAATAAAAACATCTTTTTTGAAAGTAGCATAATCCCGGGTTACATTTCTTCGTACAGACACAAATTCAGGTTCATGCTCATTTTTATATTCTATTCCATATCTTATTACTATTTTACATTTTCTGCATAGCTTCTCCCCTCTTTTAATTTTCTCAATTTTATTTTAATTATCTCATCTCAATTCAAATCATTGTATTTATATTTTTTGTCTGTCCTGTTTCAATTATCTATTATCTTTTCTCATTAAACAAAATTTCTCCTGTAGTTACTGATTGGAGTATGACGCCTTTATATTTTTTCCTTAAAGTTGTAACATTCAATATAATACATAACTTCCATTCAGATTCTGCTTGGTACATTCTTAAAATACACACTCTATTCTTAAAAAAGAAAAAAAAATATAAATGTATATAATTAAAACAACATTCCATTCCAATTCAATTCTATCATTAATATTAATATTCATTAAAGTCTTAACATCTTTAACATTGCTTTTCAATTAAATATCATACTTCTATGGGAACAATTATAAGCTTTCCAGAGTTAATTCCCCCCGCTCTTCACTTATATTTTATAAAACATTAACTAATTATTCACTTATATTATTCACAAACATTTCACTAAATTACACTAACTGTTTTATCCCTCATTTTAATCATACGTTGTTTCCAATTTTCTAAAGTTATTTCTATTACTAATATAACAATACAATCTTATGTACCTTTACAGAATCCCCTTTTCAGTTATATTTTCACCCATTATCTCTAAATAGGTCCCGTTTCTCTATATCTTGCTCCAGTTCTTTATAACTTCTTTTCCTTTCCTTCTTCTCTCTCTTCTTCTCTCTCCCCTTTTTACCCCCTTGTCTCTCTACCTCTATTTCTCTCTTCTATATTCCCCTTTTCTGTTGCTTTCCAGTATTTTACTTATTTTTCGAATTATTTTTCCTTTCTTTGGTTGTTTTTTTAAGTCTTAAATTCTCCATTCTCTTCCCCCCCCCTTTCCTTTTTCTTCCCTACATAAAATTGCTTGTTCATTAAATATGGTTTCTTCTTTGTCCCAGTCTTCTTGTTTTGCAGTCTTTTCTTGTTGTTTCTCATAGTTCCAAATCTCCATTTCTAAGAATTGAAAAATGAAGCCAAAAGAACCCTTCCCTTCTTGTGCATCTTCTTTGTACTTTTTAAGTTCCATTTTTAATTCATCCAGAAATGGTGCCATTGTATAAATTTTTAAACAACCACCCAATTGATTTTAGTCATTCAAATATAAAATAACCAAGAATCCAAAGATCACCAAATAATCCAAATACACGCAAGCTGTTTCTTTTTTGCTCTTTTGTTTTCACTTTCTCTTCCTGGGGTTACTATTTAGTTGCAAAGTTTCAGTTAAAATGTATCTTTAAGAAGTCTTGTTGAAGTTTTACTGTAGATTCTTTTTAATTCCAGGCAGTGTCCTCCCTCTTCCAGATCCTGCCCTTATTCTTTTTCTCTCCCTTCCTGCTTATGAAAAAGAAAATTTTTAATGTCCAGAAATATTTATTATCCCTTTGGTATTTTATTTTATTTTCAGCTTAATTGCCTATTGATGTCAAAGCAGATTTTTCTGATTTCTTATTTAAGTCTCTTAGTTGTCAGTATAGGGAAGGAGAGAGAAGGGAAAAAAAGGCAAACCTTTCCCTTTTCACTTTCCTTCGCTGCTTCCGACTCTTCTTTGGGAGTGATGTTATTTTTTGTAAGTTTAAATTCCAGGGTACCTTAGTTGTTGCTTTTACAATTTAACCCGGTCAGCCAAAACTTTCACTTCTTATCTTCCTCCTGCACATTCTTTTCCGGTCGAGTTCTCCTTTGTGGTGGCCATTTCTGACCACCGCTGCAACCACATTCGGGAAAGGGAGTAATGGCCAGCTGAGAAGGAGGAGAGATGCGGCTCTCCTCAGCCCTGCTGGTGTTCTCCCCCCTCTTCACCACCTCTACGGGGTGGCTTAGCCCTGAAACCAGCCAGCTCGGGGCACTCCAGCGGCGAGCCCAGATAGAAACCGTGCATGATTGTGGATTTCTGTCTGTCGCCAAAGCCCTTCAAACCAGAAGTCCTTGATGTGAGTGATATTGAGTTGGCCACACCCAGCCAATAACATGACCACCATGCCACGCTCACCAAATAAGCATGCCTGCAGAACCGGTTGTTAAAAAAATTGAATCCCACCCCTGCCCAGGACAAATTTATAAAAATGATTAACGGTCCTATACAACAGCACCGTATGTTAACTGAGTCATTTCTGCTATCTCTTTTTATTATAAATAGTTAAGGAAAAGTAAAGCAACTTGTTTAGGGAGAAAGAAGAAAAGAAAGTGTATTGCTTTGGCTACATGTATGGGTTGTTAAGTGGAAAGGAAATGCATTCTCTCACTGTCACTCAGGATAACACAGGAAAAGAGAAACTCGAAGGCCCACAGATTTTATACTGCAAAGTAAATTAATAAGGATTTTAGTAGTAGAACAGTATTGTTGGTGAGAATAATAGGAAAATGCAAAGAGAGAATGAAGGTTAACAACATAAAAGATGCAGATGGTGCTGGAAGGTTTAAACTGAAAACTATTTTTTTTCAATGAGAAGCTTTTTAAACATATGTTAACACTTGAGTTTAAAATATGATTCAGAGAATGATGTCTCCATACTGAAAAGTGCCAGAAATTTCCATTGCAGAATTTTTGTGTCTTTAGAGTACATCCTTAAAGTCCAGTCAGAGGAAGTTATTTGTGGCTCACTATTTGGAAGGTTTTGTCAGCATGAAGGTGACAGACTAAAAGGTGCATGATCAATAACATAGTCTTTGCTTTTCACATTTACAGGAGAGTTAAAGGATCTCCAAATAATGGGGCTAGAATCATTACAAGCTGAAGTTAAATAGTTTAGAGCTAAGAGAGATGCTTTTTTTCATTCTTTGGTCCAGCTCAGTATTTCTTAAACTTTTGTTCCCAGAAGCAACTTCCCATTTTAAAAATTATGAAGGATGCCAAAATAGCTTTTATTTCTATGAGTTACATTTATTGATATTGTCCATATTAAAAATTAAAATTGATACATTCATAGAATATTTATTGAATTGTGTAAACATAACAATATGAATCCCTTAGATATTAATATAAATTTATTTTTCATGAAAAACTCATATTTTTAACAAGACAACTAATGAGAATAGTGACACTGTTTTAAATTTTTGTAAATATCTTAAATAACTGGCTATTAATTTTGTCTCCATTAATCCCTGGGAAGTACTTGGGGACTCTCAGATATCTTTGGACCATATTTTAAGAAACTAGTTTAGCTATTTCTGATTCGTGTGTTCAACAAAATAACCACATTAGCAGGAACTCCTCTTTTCACAGGGTAAAGCTTTAGAATAATATACACCAGAGTCCATCTAATGTATAGTGAGAAGTTTAGCACAATAATCGCTGAAACCAGGAAACATTTTTGAAAAAATATATATCGCTGAAAGCATAGGTAATGCTGGCAAGAGAAATTAGACATGTTTGCAATACCCAGCAGGTAATACAATAAAATTCAATACAAACATTTTGAGTATGTATAATTCTGTTCATAAACACATCCCATGATGCAACATACTAAATAGCAAACGATTAAAATAATACCTTAAAAATCTTTTCATTCAATAATTAGTAGGCTACTCTTAAAATGTTGTTTAGTTTACAGTTTGACATTAAAAAATTGAAAGACCTTTAAGTAGACATTATTATTATGCGAAACAATTATCGATTATGATTAACGCAAAACAAAATGGCAAACTCGAATTTCACATGTTTGTAAAAGAGCAATTAAGGAGCATACTTGGATAGCTCAGTGTTAAATGTAAGTTTTGGGAAAGTGAGTAAACTTGCCAGGCTAGCAACTTCTATTTTCATAATTTTTAAATGATTTTGGGAGCTGCCTGGAATTAGGTAAAAGATGGGCAGCTATATAAATATGATAGATAGATAGATAGATAGATAGATAGATAGATAGATAGATAGATAGATAGATAGATAGAGATAGATGATAGATAGATATGCTTTACTTACAAGCAGACAAATTTTATAAGCTTGTAATTTGCCTGCTATACATCACTAGCAGGATGACTAATAAAGAGTACAATGAAAATACTTAATCAGTGCTTTTCCCCCTACTATATATAGAGACCTGAACTCTGTTTCTAAGAGATTGTTGTAAGGTGTGATATCATATGTCATTTATAACAGCAATCACAGTTGCTGTTGTTAGGCAATTCCCACACAGACACAGTATCCCAGGTCATATGATCACCATTGTTTATCTCCTACTGGCTTCTCCATTGATATTGCTTGTTAGAAGGTGGGACTGAATGGAGCAAAGTCAATTATGAGATTGTGGGATGCTGCAATGTTATAATTGTGAGCCAGTTGCCAAGTATCATGATAACATGACCAAGGGAAGAGTGCAATGATTGCATCTACAAGGACCCATTGTAAACACCCCTCATTCAGTGTCATTGTAACTTCAAACAGTTGCTGAATGAGTGGACATTAAGCAAAGGCTACCTGTGGCATGGACAATATTTGAAGCATTCTGCTTTTAGAAATCTGATGAAAAGTGTCTTGTTCTAAATCTCCCAGACTAATATTTGGATTAAAATGCAATTATTCATCTCCAAATTTTCTACTGTTACTCTCAGTAATACACACACACACACACACACAGAGAGAGAGAGAGAGAGAGAGAGAGAGAAAGAGAAAGAGAAAGAATAGAATGTTACAGTAAAATGGGGAAATAACCAAAGGAAATTTTATTTTTTTAAAGCACATTAATTTAATAACACAACAGAATGAATTTATCAAAGAACACAAATGGAATTTGCATGTCGCAGTGGACTATAGGTTTGAGATAATGAAAGTTGGATAACAAGGTAGAAGAAACAAAGACTTTAAGAAAAAAGTTTGATGAACCTTAGTTTAAAAATTTAAAAACTCTTTGTTCTATGTTAGAAATGGTTATCAATATTATTCCTAGTTTATTTTTATGCTTGCTTAAGCTGATAACTAATTAAAACAGGTATAATGGGAGGCAGGAATTGAACAAACAAGCCATGATCATTTTTCTCATCTGAAAGACTGATTTTGGCATATATCCTATTTACTTCAACAAACAATGGTTAATCAAACAATTATTTAAGGTGATGCATATCAATACCAAGTAAAACTCTGTGAAGTAATTTTATCCATGTATACTCTGTTACAAAATAAAAACTCCTAGGACCTGGAATGGGCCAACTCATCAAGTTGGCCATGGTGAGTTGTCCCACAGTGAGCAGCAAGTTGTCTGTGGCATGTTGTCTGTGGCAAGTTGGCCAAGGCAAGTTGGCCCATTCCAAGTCCTATGAGTTTTATTTTGTAATCGGTTTCATGGCATCAGGCTGTGTGAGTTGGCCTTGGCAAGTTGACCATGGTGAGTTGGCTGCGGTGAATTGTCATAGACCCCATAGGACCATATCTTACTAGGGCATAATGTTTGTATTTTGTGAAATTACTCCAAAGTAATTACTTCTATATTTGATGGAGCTCAACTTCTAATAAGTAAGTATAGGACTTTCATATACAATTATATACCCAATTTGCCTTAAGTAAGCAGAAACTAAAGAAAAGCAAAACAGTCATATATTCTTAGGATCTACTGTTCTATGGTTTAAGCTGTTGAGTTACTATAAAACAAAAGATTGGGGAGAACTATATACGGAGGTGGGATTCTACCGGTCCTGTCCACTTCTGTAGAACCAGTTGCTCTGAAGAGCAGCAAACAGAGAGCATACATGGTTCTATGTCTGCTGCTGTTTTGGCCCACTCGCCCACCCAGGCTCTTACCTGACCTTTATTTTCTGCGTTTTCAACAGCAGCTGCTTTGCATGACACAGCTGTAGTTGAAAAAGCAGGAAAAAAGGCTTTTCTAACTGCTGTGCACTTGCACGCAGCACTGCTCAGGTGTCCGGGCAACTCAGCAGGTCGTAAATTGCACTTGCACAACTTGCATACACGCGTGATGCACAGCAACAGAACTGGTAGTTGTGCCGGTTGGATCCCATCCCTGATTATATATTATTATCAAATATGCAAAAACAGGAATCTTTTCAAAATACAACATTCAAGCAGTAGTTGTAAAGACAAGCCAAAATTCAGAAAACATATATTATCATTAATATTTCATCTGCCATCTGATTGATTGCATTATATTATAGTTATAAAAGCTAAAGGCACATAAAATGGAACAGCACAGGGAATAAGTTAGTTATATTTCCACTATTAATAATTCACTCAAGCAAATTCATTTTTTAAAGATTACTATTGATAAACTCATATTACTATAATGACAATGTGGGGAAATTTATTTCTTTAAAAAACTTATTTATTGATTTGTATACTACCTCCAATAACTCTAGGTGGCTATTTAGTTAATGAAGTGTACAAAAATACAACAAGTTTACAAAAAATAAATACTTGGATTTCTTTTTTCACTCCCTACCCATGAAATGAGCCACTTATTTGAGATGGACAACTATACAAATTGAATAAACAAACAAATAAAAATAAAATGTTATTTTAAACATATCTACTGTAGAATTGTTTGAGTGGTTTCTCTAATACAAGCCTTCTAGCTATATTAGAATGGCAACTCCAAGCCAACACAAAGTAGTTTGCTGCTCGCTGGAAATCATAGCAGTTGTAATAGCAATAGCACTTAAACTTATATATTCATAGTGCTTTACAGCCCTCTCTAAGCAGTTTACAGAGTTAGATTATTGTCCCCAACAATGTGGGTCCTCATTTTACCGACCTTAGTAGGATGGAAGACTGAGTCAACCTTGAGACGGTCAGAACTGAAGTGCATTCGGAGGTATTGATTAATGAAAATGAATACAATAATTATTTAAATACACGTTAGCAAGATGCCCAAACTGAAATATATGTAGATGTTTTATATCAATGTTTCTTAAAAGTCTTCATCAAAGTTTATTGATAAAGGTGTAGAATTTAATCAAATTTGCCTGATTGTATAGCATTCTGTGACCTTTTCTGTAGGCTTCCTCTTTGGTACGATGCAGCTGCTTAGGTTTAGATGTAAACCAAGGTTTATTGAATATATAGTAACAATAAACCTTGGCTCACAGCTAAACTTAAGCAAAGTTCCAAAGAGGAACTTTGTTCCAAAGAGGAAGCCTAAAGAAAAGGTCACAGAATACTATACAATCAGGTCAGAAACATATTAACAAGAGAGATCAGAGCAACAAAAAGAAGCTACTCTGAAAAGTTAAGGAATCAGTTCTCAACAAATGAATCAGCAAACATGTGGAAAACTCTTAAAAACATCACTGGCTACAGCAAACCTCCTTCCCAGGCAGAAGGAAATCAACAACTAGCAGATGACCTGAATGCATTTTACTGCAGGTTTGAAAGGAAACTATAGCCACCTATCTCTACAACCCCCCTTTCAAACACGCCAACAACAGCCAAGCCTCTTACAACTGACCCCAACCCATTGGATTCACAACCTCTGGTGACCACAGAAAAAGAAGTGCACGATCTATTTCACAGACAAAAGCCAGGAAAAGCACCAGGGCCAGACAAGAAAAGTTTAAAAGTCTGTGCTGACCAATTGGCCCCCATCTTCACCTGAATCTTCAATAAATCACTATGTGCTATGTTCCTTCTTGCTTCAAATGTTCTACCACCATCCCAGTGCCAAAGAAGCCCTCCATCAGGGAACTGAATGACTACAGACCAGTTGCTCTAATATCTGTAGTTATGAAAACCTTTGAAAGCCTTGTGCTGTCCCACCTAAAAACCATCACGATCCTCTGTTAGATCCCATGAAGTTTGCATACCGAGCAAATAGATCGACAGATGATGCTGTTAATATGGCACTGCACTACATCCTACAACACCTTGAATCTCCAAATACCTACGCAAGGGTCTTCTTTGTAGACTTCAGGTCAGCATTCAATACCATCATTCCAGACATTCTTCTAACTAAACTAAACCAGCTAGCAATAGCTGAACACACCTGTAAGTGGATCATAAGCTTCCTAACAGACAGGAAGCAGCAAGTAAAGCTAGGCAGAATCACATCTGATACCTGTACAATTAGCACAACCCCCCCGCCTCCCCAAGGCTGTGTGCTTTCTCCACTTCTCCCTATACACCAATGACTGCATCTCAAATGAGCCATCTATTAAAATACTGAAGTTTGCAGATGATACAACAATGATTGGTCTCATCCGAGACAACGACGAATCCACATACAGATGGAAGGTTGTACAACTTGCCTCGTGGTGTAACCAGAACAATCAGGAACTGAACACATTCAAAATCATAGAAATGGTGGTAGACTTTAGGAGAAACCCTCCCATACTACCACCTCTTACAATACTAGACAACACAGTATCAACAGTAGAGACCTTTAAATTTCTAGGTTCTATCATATCACAAGACCTAAAATGGACACCTAACATCAAAAATATCATCAAGAAAGCACAACAAAGAATGTTCTTTCTGCGCCAACTCAGAAAACTCAAACTGCCCAAGAAGCTGCTGATACAGTTCTACAGAGGAATTACTTAGCCTGTCATCTGCACCTCTATAACTGTCTGGTTTGGTTCTGCAACCCAACAGGACAGACACAGACTTCAGAGGATAATTAGGATTGCAGAAAAAAAATAATTACTACCAACTTGCCTTCCACTGAGGACCTGTATACTGCATGAGTCAAAAAGAGGGCTGTGAAAATATTTACAGACCCCTCACATCCTGGACATAAACTGTTTCAACTCCTACCCTCAAAACGACACTATAGAGCACTGCATACCAGAACAACTAGACACAAGGACAGTTATTTCCCAAATGTCATCACTCTGCTAAACAAATAATTCCCTCAACACTGTCCAACTATTTACAAAATCTGCACTACTACCATTATTAATCTCCTCATCACTCCTTATCATCCTTTCCCCTCCCACTTGTGACTGTATGATTGTAACTTTGTCGCTTGTATCCTTGTGATTTATATTGACTGTTTCCTAGTATGATTTGATTGCTTATTGTACCCTATGACTATTATTAAGTGTTGTACCTTATGATTCTTGACTCTTGACAAATGTATCTTTTCTTTTATGCACACTGAGAGCATATGCACCAAGACAAATTCCTTGTGTGTCCAATCACACTTGGCCAATAAAGAATTCTATTCTATTTAGTCTTGACTCAAATAACAAATTTGGTTACATTTTGCCAAAACATTTACAAAGAAAACCCCAAACCTAAAGCAAAGGAAGTTGATTGCCATTACTAGATGGGTCATGAGCACTAATAGTTCTGAAGAAGCCATTTTAATCCAAACAATCAATTATCCCAGAATAAAGAAGAATGTACATAGATAACAAGTTAAGCTAATAAAATATATACCAGAGTTTAGAATTCTGTGAACCTAGCCTTAATGCAGGTAGTTCTTGACTTACAACTACAACTGAGCCCATTTTTGTTGCTAAGCAAGACAGTTGTTAAGTGAATATTGCCCCATTTTATGACCTTTCTTGCCACAGTTGTTGAGTGAAAACAGCAGTTGTTAAGTTAATATGTTTTCCCCATTGACTGCTTGGTTGCAAAAGGAGATCACATGACCCTGGGACACTGCAATCATCATAAATATGAGTCAGTTGCTAAGCATCTGGATTTGATCACATGAAATGGGGATACTGCAATGATTGTAAGTATGAAAAGCAATCATAAGTCACTTTTTTCAGTAACTTCAAATGATAATTAAGTGAACTGTTGTAAGTCGAGAACTACCTGTATATATTCCATTAAGGAATATCTTCTTTAAAATGTTTATTCTGTTCATCTGAATAAATATTATAGCTATACACAGTAAACATAATGGCTGAATTGTAAAATAAACAATGATCCCAATTATATGTGCAAAGTATTTACTAACAATGTTGTGTATCTATTAGGAACCAGCAGAGGAATCTGAAATCGTAATAGAATATAAAATGAAACTTAAATTCTCTATTCTGAATATTTATATACTAGAGCTTAAAACTTCTGTGTGTATGCCAATTTTAACTGAGTGGGAATATTTAAACATTTACACTGCAAACAGAATAAACACAAGCCATAACTCTTCACATGGGAGGAATAGGGTTTTCTCCATGAAGCAATCTATATACTACTAAAAATCTCCTCGCTGTTTGTTTGTAACCTTCAATATGGTGAAAGGGAGCAACTATTTTTGTACCAATGTTATTTCAAATGAGCTAAGTTACAAAAATGACCAAAAGCCAGGATCCATGACGCACATAGGATTAAAATATGGCAAAGCTATGGTCACTTCAATGTTGCACATTGCTGTCATTTCCAATGCTCCTTACCAAGTTCCCTCAACTAAATCAATGGGGAATGAACAGGGAAAATCTCACCTCCTTCCCTGACTTTCCTGTATTCCACACAGATAAACAAATGTGCTCACCAGCGCTTCCTTTTTGGGCCTTCGTGTGCTCTCTCACACACACTGAACCCTCTTTCTCTGGCTACCACATACAAAAACATTCTTTCCTGAGCCTTCCTGGCTCTTAAAACAATGTCCACCAGCACCATCACTCTCCTTGCTGGCCTTCATATGCTCATATGGGCCCCACACCCTTTTTGGTCTCATGTTACCACAGCACCCACCTCTGCAAACTAGTGCACAGCCTCCCCATCTCTTTGTGACAAACACACACACACACACACACACACACACACACACACAGACACACCTTATCTGGGACTCTCTGTTTCCTTTCCCCTGTGACACCCCACAGAGGTATCTGCTCTACCAAGCAAAACTCAAGGGGCGAATATAAATATGATTTACAACATGAATGTGTTATTTAGACAGAAACGGAATGGCATTTAATTAAATATAGTACATATTTATAACAATGAATAAGAAAACAAATGTTAAAACTAGAAAACTACTGTGTGTATATTATTACTGTAGGAATAATGAGACCTACCTGACTAGAGATATACACTTTGGCATGGAGATGGTTCTAATTATTACCATATAAGAAATCTGAAGAACTGAGTCCAATGTAGTCTAATATAATATAAGGGGAAAAGGAACTGAAAAAGATTAATTAAAGCCGTTTCTGCACATGCACACCCACAACACATTCATTTAACTCTATTCTGTTTGTACATTTAAAGACCCAGGCATTCAGGTTCAACTGCCTTCATTCCACTCATTAGAATTGGAGTCTATAGATGGCAAAGAAGTTTTTTGTGGAGAAAGAGGATATTGAAAATTATACACAGGAAAACAAGTCAGATTGCTGCACATGCAGGCACACTAATAAGTTTCAACAAAAATATTGTGGCTAGACATGTGGATTTAGATCTAAAGTAATCAACAGTGCGAATCAATACTCCTGCTTTATAGTTTATTAAATCCATAAGATGAGATAGTTAAGTTTTCTAAAAATTGCAATCTCAGCAAGAGCAATATAACACACAGCCTTTTTAGGACTCCTATTGGCAATATGAAGCAGATGCACAATTTATTTAGACATACAGTGGTTTAATTCCAAAAACATGGAATGGGAGGGGGAAAAAACAAAACTCCTTAGCAGAATAAAAATTGAATTTAAGCAGATTCACCTTTATCCCTTTTTCCAGACTTAACATAATCTTGTGATGACATTAAAATATATCTTTCTCTGCCTCCAAGCCATGTGATTGGCTGTTGTTGGCAAGGCAGAAGAAATGACACTGTAAATCAGGGGAAATTATCTTAAGAGAAGGAGAGTTTGCCCTCCACATACCCATTTTGAACATAACCACATATTCACATTGAATATTGCATTTAAATCCACCTTTATCCTAAGTAACAAAAGATGGAGAACTTATTACTAAGCCTGGGCAAGTTTATAAAGACAGAGCATTACATACCTGTTTTGTACCCAACTAGTCACCTTCTATTTAAGCTACTATTTTCTGCCCTCAAAACCAGATAATTTTAAATGAATATTTACAGGTAGTCCTTGACCTATGAATTGATTGATTTTTATTCATCACATTTCTTCTGCACCCTATCCATAACCACTCTATTTTTATCAGGATTCAGTTAAAGAATCATCATTCAACCCCCCTCCCCCGCCCTCAGCCTCCAAACATGGTGTAAGTATAGTGTGAGAACATTTTCCCAGAGTGAAAAAAAATAGTTTTCTAAGCTCAAGACAAATAAAAATTTTATTCTTGAGTTAATCGAACTGGAGCCTGGTAAAAATTCTGGTATTTCTTTCAAAATACATTCCTTAAATAATACAAACTTAAGGAGCTACCTAGAGTGAAGCATGAACAAAAAGAAAATCAGGAGAACCTAGAGAATATAATGGCCAATACTAAACCTGCACTAAAGTTAAGTACTAAGAAGGCAGCATTGTCTTCTCTAGACAACAAATATTCATCCAGTATGGATTTTTAATTTATTAAGGTGTGAAACCCTTTGCAAGATGATTCATGAACTGCTAAAATACATTTACTTGATTTTTTTAGAATTATGAACTTGGTGATTTCCATGCCAAAAAAAAAGTATCATGCTTTTCTGTGAGATTCTGAATACATTTTCCTAAACAGTTCTGCTGAACAACCTTCACTGATCATGCAGTGCTCCTATAGAACCCGTATTGAAATGAATGAAAGCTGTGTAGGAGCAGAACCTGATGAACAAACCAAATGGGGGAAAAAATCCCCGGTGACCATGAATGGAATGAGTCATTTCCTGTCATCAGTCCTCTTATACCTTTTGTATGTGTCATGTACATATAGCTGTTATCTTGCCTTGATTTTCTGTTCTTATTGTCATCTTCTCAATCTGACTCACTTTAATCCAGTTATTTGTTTGGCTTAGACTGCTCATATTCTCTTTCTCTCAAGGTTTCCCTGCCATGTTTATGGTTAAACTTCCTCACCATGCTGTCACTCTGCATCACTAAATTATCAGACTTTAATTTACCTTAAACATTTTTCAAACTGTTCTTGCTGCAGAAACAAGTATTATAGTAACTACAACTATTATGTTACTTTTGGGACATCACTCCAACATCCTGCTTGGCCATAGTATCAAATATATATGCATTCATTATGTGCAAGACTTTTGCATAACACAATTGGCATCTTTGGCATCTCTTCTGATATCAATATCAGGGACCAATTTATATATTACCCTTTCAATGAGAACACATCACATTATATAAGAAGGTCCATGCTTCTATGTTAGTTATGGTTCTGAAAACTATTACAGGTGCTTGCTCTCCTTTCTTATGTATCTGCAAAAGAGATACTGCATTGTGTTCTGTATATTATTATCAAAGAATCATTTTCCTTCCTGGTTCTCATTGCTTCTCCTGTCATATTCCTTCCTCAAGCAAACCTGTCAGTGAATAAAGAAGTAGAAGTCAAGATAATAGGATAAACAAGCAATCAAACACTTCATGTTTTGACCCTGAGGCATCAATAGACCTACAAGATTGTCTCCTCCACTCAGTTTTGACCCACTCAATGTTGACAATCTATTAATAGTTTTCCTTTCCCATGAGATTAAGGGTATGGAAGCCAGCAAACATTAAGTTTTTCTATAGTAATGCACTAATTAATTACACTAGTGCCTCACAAAATATTATTTGGTAGCATCAAGAGTATCAGTCAGTCTGGCACATTTTGGTCAATATGTCACAACTGCATCCAAAGATCAGTTTTGCTCCAAGCACATTCACAGCATTCTAGGGGTTGGTTAAAAAACAGAACACCTGGACTGTTTAGATATAAATAAATAAGAAAAAAAAAACCTATTTTGTTAGGAAAAGGGTGACAAATCAGCAGAATCAAGTTAGGCATTTTCCAAATGTTTGATACTCTGAGTCCAAAAGGTTCATCATCACTTCTCAGTCCCTTCATTATCAACAATACACATATAAACATGATCATTGTATTATCAATATGCCGAGAATATATTGTACATCAGTATCTTCTCAAATGATTCTAAGTTCCAGTCATTTTTTTATTGCTGGGTGATAATTAGTATCTACACATTAATTCTGCCGCAACCTACTTATGCTATTTGTGTTATTTGTACATTACAATCTACATTAATTGTTTACACAGTCAAAACACGGAATTACTCCCTTAAAAAGCCACAGAATATCTGTGTGGAAAGATGAGGCAATGTTAATTATAAGTTAAGCATTAACGACCAAATTATGTTAATGGCATGCAGTTGGTGTATCACAGAGATGGATGAAGTGCTTGTATTAAAACTGAACTATGATCAGCATTAATCAAAGTAAATATTAGACCTTTTATTGCTGAGGTGACATCTGTAGCACACTAATCAGTCAATTGGCTTCCATTTATAGCTTTCTAGGCTGCACAAAATGGAATGCAAAGTGGTGGAAGTTATTTAGAAAATTCCATTTGAAAGGAAGTCACTTACTAAATTTGTCCAATTAATTTCTGTGGATTAATTTCTATGGTGATATCCTTTCATTTGATTCCTAGTTTGGCAACAGAATTTTCAGTTTTTATCATGCTAATAACTTCACGGGTGCAAAAGGATGACTTTATCACATCCCTCACTATTTCAGTCTTTGGCTTCATACTGTAATTATATACTGTATTCCAAAATCCTTTTTCCCACTTTGAATAATAACAAAGGCTTTCATAGATGGGCTTGGAAAAAGGGTTAGAACAAATGCTTTTCGATCCTAAAATTGTTTTATTTACATAAATCTTCAGGCAATTCCTCATATGGGAGAGATTCCCATTGTGGGCAAAGTCATATTTTCTTTCTCTTCTTTACTGGTAGCAATAGTGTACAAATGTCATTTGGGAGCAATCATGAGTTCCGAATGCATATCTTCCCTTCATAATAGTTTCTAGCTGATAAGAATAACTACAAATGTTTTCCTTAAAGACATGGGGTTTTTTTAACAAAAAGAAAGGCAATCTATCATCATGAATACTGAGGTTTACAGAAGAAAATAAAAATAACCCAAAACAAACCTATGAAAAGCTGTTATTATGAAAAACAGTTTGCATGTTGTACTTTCACTGCAAAGAGAAAACACAGAAAACTACCCACTAAATGCACTATTTTGTGGTCAAGTTTGTAGGTGTGTGGGTATGTCTCCTCTCTCCCTCTCTCTGTGTTGCTTCTCTCACTGTCTCTCACTTTCTCTTACTCCAAGAAACTCAGTGTTAGACTAGGAAGTAAACCAGTGGTGGGATTCAAGTTTTTTTACTACCAGTTCTGTGGGCATGGCTTAGTGGGAGTGGCAGGGGAAGGATACTGTAAAATCTCCAATCAGAGGTGGTATTTGCCGGTTCTCCAAACTACTCAAAATTTCAGTCACCAGTTCCTAAGAACTGGTCAGAACCTGCTGAATACCACCTCTGAAGTAAACATTACAGTAGATGCCAGATATCAGGGTTGTTAACTTTCAGAGAAGAGGCCTTCACCCTGCAGTTGATGGATTCAGGACTGATTGGTGAATGTGTTTATACACTAGTGCTTAACTGAGTAAAATCACTTAATGGAAAATAAATCATGCATTAATTGATATGATTAAGGCCACTATTCCATCAGTATGGAAAAAAGTCTATCTTTAGATACAGAATAGGTGTTTTCCATGTGCCTTGTATTATGAAAGGTCCTCAAAATGCATACACTGAATATCATTCATCTCTTACAGATTTTATTCAGCATAATCTAATGACTGGGCAGAGCTGACTGAGCAATATGTAAGCTCTCTGAATCAACTGTAATTTTCTTACAGATTTTACAGTAGTTCTTGCCAAAATAGTCAATGGCACACCATTGGTCTGTGATAGTGCACTTTAGACACATTTTCTCAAAAATCTTTACAACAGCCAGATATAATTTTTACTGTATCGATGTTATCATATTAATGTTATCAAAGATAGGGAGGATATAATATGGGTAGAAGCTAAGAGATAATCTCTGTCAATTTAGGGTTAATTTAGGAATCTTCCAACAGGTTCATTTATTTTATTTATTAAAGAAATAGCATCTCATTTTATACTATAAACAGAATCCAAGAAGACTAAGGATATCTAGAAATTTTGTATTGAAACTATTGGCACACTATTCTACATCTCTTTTCTTGCTTATTTCACTCTTGTTTAAGATCCTTAAAAGAGGCTTTAGGGAGCCAGATGGACCAGAAATGGTGTTGGCTGTCTAAGGCTTCGTCTGTGTTCATTTATGCCAGGGATGAGTGACCTCTGTGTTCTGTGTTCTTTGACAGTGCTTAAGGAGACACATGAAAACTGCAGTGTAAGCTGTTCAAACAAACAAACAAAAAGCATCTCTACTTTCCTTCCCAGGCAGGATTTAAGGGGGAAAAAAATCTTAAGCTTTCTCTACAAGCAGAATGCAATCTTATTTATTTCTCATCAGTACTCTGCTCACTTTCTTCCCCCACAGAAATGTTGTATACAGCACCTTGCCACCAAAAGATTGCTTATACCTGTTTTATACTGTTCAGGTCAAAACTTCTATGACTGGATATATGATTTCGCTTTGGAGAATATAGTTTAGCCTCACAGAAGATCACCAGACTGAATGTAAATAAGTGGCCATGACTCCATTCTTACCTGTAGTGTATACACCAACATTAATTCTCAAGAAACTTGCTGCAGGGGTATTTTAATAAAAATGAAAACAAGCTACTTCTGCTTTCAAGAATATTATAAAACACCTCATCTCAGAAGATCAGCCACTTCAGAACAAAGTTTCCACATTTTCCAGAACCAGTCCACACCTACAGATATGAATCATTCACTCCAAGAAGATCTGCACCATAACAGTTTCTTTAAAAGTCAAACCATGCCTCTCTTTATCCAGCAAAGGAAACAATGTTTGCCAATTTTCCCAGGTCAGAATGACTACAGTTTTTCTTCAAGCCACAAGCAGTGTCTCTTATGCTAAGAAACCTTGTGGAGGTTAATAGAAAAATGCTTACAAGATGTCAGGTTACCTTCCTTCGAAGCAAAAGGAAATAAAAAATCAATCTTCCTTTTCTAATTTCTGAATAGCAATGCCTTTAAGATTTCTGTTGCTTCTACTGTTAAGCAGTTAAACTCATTAAAAAAATATTTACATTTTTAAAAAATGAGTGAGGAGATGTAAAGATATAATGAGTAAAAATTATGAGCAATATCAACAGCTAGAAATTTGAGGATGTAGAACAACAGAGTTGGAAGACCTTGAAGGTCATCTAGTCCAACCCCCCGCTTGAGCAGGAGAGTCTATTCCAAATATTAGCCTCTACCTAGGATCAAACTCACACCCTCCTGATTGTGAGGCAAGAGCTCCACCTCAAGGACACCGCAATCAGTTCCCTGAATCCCTCCAAATTTCCAGCCACCAAACCCTCCAATGTCCCAAAAGTGCTTTTTCAAAAGGCAACTAGACTTCAGTTCTGAACTCAAAAAGCTTCTTGGATGAGAAGCAAAATGTTTTTAAGGAAAACTGGAAAGTCAAGTTGTCTTTTGATAAAGCACCTTTGGGACAACCATGAGCTGTATGACTGAGAATCTCCACAGACACATCAGAAGTAGTTCAGGATAATGAGCAAATGTCAATGTCAAGTAATAAATGTTCATTTATTACTCTTCAGTCATTTTTCTTATAGAAGATGAGAATGATTTCAGCTTTTTTCTTAGAATGAATAAGAAAGTTCATAGATTTCAAGAGTTTGCTTATTATCCTGAACTTCTTCTGATTTACTTTCTCTATCTTGGTGGTTGCACATGGTGAAGGGCTAAAAGGAAAACCATGACCAAAAGTTTACATTCATATAGAGCTATAGAATTGGAAGATTCCGTAACAGCTTTGTTCCCTATTCCATCCTTTGGGTAAACTTGCAAAATTCATTTTTCTCACCATGTACATGTATACATCTGAACTAGACTGTGTTATTTCTTTGTGTCATATAATACATGTAGGTATATGCATAATTTTGTTATTTATTTATTTAGTTAGTTATGTATTTATGTAGTGTATATTGAAGATGGTGACTGTTAGAAATGATAGTCACCTAACAGTTGGGTTGGCAATATATAAACCAGGATAGTTTTTTAATACTGTTGTATCTTTAAGAGAGTGCTGTAATTGTGATTGGCTGAGGTTCCTCCGACAGCCATAAGATGGAGCCAGAAACCTGGTTTGTTCTCTTCTTGCATTTCCCTATTGCTTTTTGCTGATCGTTGTTCTGCTTGGATTGCTGTGAGTCTTGCAAACTATTAGCAAACTCCATTTACTGAACTTTGTTTATAATACTGGACTTCGTTTTTGGATTATCTCTGGACTGATTGTATTGAATACTACCTGCTTTAACCGTGTATGATGACTGTTTGTTGGACTTTGTTTCCCTGTTTACTGGAAGTAAAACCTACATTTTACTATTCAGTGTATCTGTATGCTGGTTTTGTGTTATTCCTCACCGCTCTCACTACATTTCCCTAACGGGGAATACTTCAACAATGGTTATGGGCCTAGTTCATACCAGACTCAGATAACTGAGAGTTAATGTGAATACGCAGTACTGTATACAGACAGCTGTTTATTGCTTAATTGTGGGTTACTGTCCTGGTAAAGATGGCACAAGACCTGTCAACAAGTCTATCACTGATAACCCGGTTGGATGGAACAAACTATGTTTCCTGGTCTATGAAGTGCAATCTACTTCCGCGTAGGGAAGGGTTATGGGCTGCAGTTCAGGATCCACTGGATGTTGATGTTTGAGATCCAAATAATGAGGACGATGCTAGGTATTGGGAGAATTTGAAGAGGATTTATGTTCATGGCAGTGTA
Organism: Pseudonaja textilis; assembly: GCF_049901715.1. Classification (NCBI taxonomy): domain Eukaryota; kingdom Metazoa; phylum Chordata; class Lepidosauria; order Squamata; family Elapidae; genus Pseudonaja; species Pseudonaja textilis. Next base: position 35,458,758 of record NC_141990.1, on the reverse strand, counting down.
GGTGCACATATACATCTTATACGTAAACTGTTTAGAGCATATCTTCTGAAAGGTGGAGATATGTTAGCTCATTTGAACCCCATGAAAAGAACTTTTCAAGAGCTACATGAAAAGGAACTGATTTTTTTTCAGAGCTACATCAGGTTTACATAATTCTTTCCTCATTGGATGAAAGTTATGATGATTATGTATCTTCACTAGAAGTCCTAACCAGAAATGAACTGACATTGACTGACATAACCAGATGATTGTTAGAAGAGGCAAGAAGAAGGCTGGATAGAGACCAATTGAGAGAGAAACAACCACACGAAGAGGATTTGTTTTCAACTGCCTATACTGTTAGGAAATGTTTTTCTTGTGGGGCTAGGGGACATATAGCTAGATTTTATAAGTAGGGAAAATGACAGAGTACTGGTAATCACCAGAAGGTTAAGAAGAATGTTAATTTAGCTAAGTCTAACAATTCAACTGTAGACCATGATTTGTGGATAGTTCATAGTGGAGCATTGCAGTGCCTTACTAGAAATAGAGAGAGGTTTGCAAAGATGTCCACGAGTAAGAAACATGTATCATTAGCAAATGGATGGAAGATGAAAGCATCTGGTGAAGGTACTGCATATTGTTCATGTGTAAATGAGCATTTACCTATGTTATATGTACCTAAACTGAAATTTAATTTGTTATTAGTAAGGGCCTTAGTTAATATTGGTTATGTAGTAACCTTTAGGGAAGATCACATATAGTAGAGAAAGAGGGTAAAAGTGTTACTGCTACTTTAGAGAATGATTTATATGTGATACATGATGACCAATTGCAGATGGCTAGCTCGGTTTATAACAATGTTAAGCCACATGACGAATGTATACATTTACTGCATAGATGTCTAGGGCACATTAATTTCAAAATGTTGAAACAAACTGTTGAATTGTCAGATGGAGTAAAATTAAAACCCTGTAGCAAGTACTTAAACTGTAATGCCTGTAACCAGGAAAAAGCAAGGTTACTCCAGCAAACAGACTGAATGGGTTTAAAACCAAAGAACCTTTAGAGGTTGTTTTTGCTGACATAATTGGTCCTAAGAAACCCAGTTTGGGAGGTGCCTGCTATATTTTGAGTATAATGGACCATTATTTACGGTACAGTTTCTGCTATCTAATGAAAAACAAAACAGAAACATTCCAACATTTCTTTAATTGGCTAAAATTTGCAGAAAGGAAAATGAGACATAAGGTAATTACTTTAGTTACAGATGACGGGACTGTGTTTATTAATAATAGATTCCAAACGATGTTGAAATTGGCTGGTATCAAGCATAAGCATTCTGCACCTTACAGGCCACAACATAACTCATTTATAGAACAAAGAGGGCAAACGTTACTAGCCATGGCTCGCACTATGTTATCTGATTAAGATTTGCCTGAAACACTGTGGGGTGAAGCCATAATGTGTACCAACCATGTGTTAAACAATGTGGTGAACACAACAGCTGGTGAATTGCCTTCACTCATTGGCATGGCAGAAAAACAAGTTTAAGTTATCTACACACATTTGGAGCTCCAGCATGGGTGCATATTCCCTCACAAGTAAGATTAAAAGGGCATCATAGAGCTAGGAAATTATTTTCCATAGGTTACGAGGCCAACCATAGATTGTTTAGATTTTGGGCTCCAGGCACAGCTAATATTTACTGTAGTGCTAGTGCTAAATTTCTTGAGTACGTTGGGTGGCATAAACTAGAACAGGAATCCAACAATGATGTTGTTATCAACAGCCAAGTAGTCCCTAATGATGAGATAGTTAAACCATCAAAAGCCATTAAAGAGGAAGAACAGGCACAGGAGGAGGTAGAAGAACAGGAGCAGGTGGAACAGGAAAGTCCACCAGTAAGCCCTGAGTTGCCTAGACATTCAACCCATGTAACACAACCACCAGATAGATATCGGGCTAGTATACTATGCCAAGTAAATATAGTTCCTACTAACTATAATGAACTGAAACTGTATCCTGCTAAGAATCAGGCTGCTTGGCAGGAAGCAATGGATAAGGAAATGAAATCCTTACAAAGTTTGCAGGTATATGAAAATGTCAGGGTACCACCAGGTGAGCATGTCATAGGGTGTAAGTGGATTTATAAAATTAAGACATGTGTGGATGGGACTGTTACCCATAAAACAAGGTTAGTAGCACAAGGGTTCAATCAGTCAGCCAACGACTACAATGAGGTGTTTGCACCTAGTGTGAAAGCTACCACATTATGAGCAGCATTAGTGTGGTCAGCTAAGAAGAAATACACAATAAGCCATTTAGATGTTGAGACGGCATATCTACATGCACTCTTGCAACATACTATATATTTAAAAAAGACTTTAGGGATAAAAACTGATAACAAAACTGATTGCTGGAGATTAAAAAAGAGTCTATATGGCTTGAAGCAATCAGGCTATGAATGGAACCAGTGCATAGTCAAGGAATTAACAAAGATAGGTTTTGTAGCTGTCATGGCTGATCCATGTTTATTCAAAAAGGAAAGTGATGGTATAATTTCGTTGTTGCTATTGTTCACTGATGACATAGCTTTAATCACTAAGACTCATCAAGAAGCTACTGAAATAATATCACTGTTAGAGAAGAAATTTAAGATAAAAAGATTAGGTGAAATTAAACAATATCTTGGCTTAAAGATAGATAGAACCAGGGGAGGATACAAGATCTCACAGGCAGATAAAATTAACCAGTTACTGAAGAACTTTAAAATGGAACTTTGTAAGCTGGCTAAGATGCCAATGAACCAGGAGTTTGGCCGCAGTGATGTGCAAAGTCCTGTTTTTGATAAAGACATTTATCAATCATTGATTAGTAGCTTATCCTATCTCAGTAATTGGTCTAGGCCAGACAGAGCATATAGTGTCAACCACTTAAGCCAGATTTAATGCTGAGCCTACTGAAAAGCACTGGCAAGCTGCTAAGCATGTGTTGAGATATCTTAAACAAATAATGCATTATGCATTATATTTGGAGCCTAAGGATGAACTAAGTTTAACTGCATATGCTGATGCAAGTTTTGCTACACACGTACCTACATGTAAATCAATGTCAGGTACTGTAGTGTTACTAGAAAAGGTGTTAATTGGATGGCGGTCTATTCGACAAAAACATCTAAGCTTATCAACAATGGAGGCTGAATTCTCATGTTTGTCTCTATTATGTACAGACTTAGTATGTTATAAACAACTAATGATAGACATGGAAATTGATGTAAAGGAATCTATTGTTGTATATAAAGACAACCAATCAGCAATTCAGATGGCTTCCAATCGCACCGTAAAGACAAGATCAAAACACACCAATCTACAATATCTAAATATAAGACAATGTGTTCAAAGTAAAATGATTAAACTGGAGTACTGCATGTCAGAGAATAACATTGCAGATCATTTTACGAAAGCCCAAGGCACTGTAAAACATAAGGCTTGTTGTGAGGAATATGGATTTAAACTGTAAGGTTTTATATATTGTCCTATCCAAAGGGGAGAATGTTAGGAATGATAGACACCTAACAGTTGGGTTGGCAATATGTAAACCAGGATAGTTATTCAATACTGTTGTATCTTTAAGAGAGTACTGTAATTGTGATTGGCTGAGGTTTCTCCGATGGCCATAATATGGAGCCAAAAACCTGGTTTGTTTTCTTCTTGCATTTCCCTATTGCCTTTTACCTGATCGTTGTTCTGCTTGGATTGCTGTGAGTCTTGCAAACTGTTAGCAAACTCCATTTACTGAACTTTGTTTATTATACTAGACTTCGTTTTTGGATTATCCCTGGACTGATTCTATTGAATACTACCTGCTTTAACCGTGTATGATTTGGACTGTTTGTTGGACTTTGTTTACCCGTTTACAGGAAGTAAAACCTACATTTTACTATTCAGTGTATCTGTATGCTGGTTGTGTGTTATTCCTCACCACTCTCACTACATTTCCCTGAGTGCACTCATTCTAACAGGGAATACCTCAACAGTGACCTTTGAGACTGTATGCAATGAAATTTCATTTTAATGTATGCTGATTGGTGTACATGCAAAGTGAAAATAGTTATTCCAAGTCTAAGAGGTGAAGTTCAGGAGACTTTCACCTGCATTATGATAACGTGATTTTTCTGAGAAATTCAGAAATGATTGTACAAAATGTCATTTGGATTTCTATTGGTACATGCAAGGATAGGGTAAGCCATGACTAGTCCCAAAATTAACAACAGTGTATAATTTCTCATTACCCTTACATAAGAAATGGATAGCAACTATAATATAAGCCCTACAAAACGCTTGATATTATATTTTAAACTAAGAAACATGGGCTTCCAAAATATGAGGAAAAAACTAACTTCACCTAATTGCATTATTGTTCATCCGCTTTGGCTTTTGAGGGCATTACAATTTTGAAATCTCCAAATCTCCATCATCCATTCATTTCCCCATTCTAAGATTGTTAGAAGTTTAAAGGCAGAGGTGGATGAGGTTTGCCCCCCTGAGAAATCCAGCAACTTTCTTACTCTTAAATCCTTCCAGTGAAAAAGGTCCTGCCTATGTTCTTGTAATATTACTGGATCATCTCCTTGACTGATCTAAATGGTTAGAAGGTTGATTCGTGATCTCTCACCCTTAGTTTATGGCTTAAGAAGCACTGTGAACAAAACAGTTAAAATGCAAATGTTTAGGGTGGTATCCTAAATCACATTATCCTCCTTTGGTAATACCTATATTTCCAGGTCAAGAATTATCTTGCTATCTTGGGTATCCAGATATACTTGCTGTTCTACAGATCTTAATATGTCATGAAATATCAACTGGAGCTTCTCACTTTGAGTTTAAAATATCTCTCAGGAATATCCAAATACCATTACTAAAAATTCAAAATCACAAAAGCTACTTAACATATCCCAAGAGATACTTGTGTATATATATATATATATATATATATATATATATATATATATATATTCATGATGAGTGATTTCATCGAATTTCATTCCTGGATTTCCTTCATAAAAACCAAGTTACTAAACTGAATTCAGTTACCTTTAATATGGATAATGTAAGGTAGTACATTTTAGGAAATGTATACCAAGTGTATATTTACTTTAACATATCCATGATACAAACTGTACATAAATGAAACAGCTACAAATTCTCCACTGACCGGTTATTCTCAAGAGATTATAAAGGATTTCTGGGGGTAACAGATTCACATCTCAAACCATAATTATCTATTTTCTTTCCACAGCTTTGAAATTGTCAGTTTCTACAAGCATGAAATACAGGAAGACTTTCCATTATTCATAGTGAATGAGATTGATCTGACTGTTCCATTACACAAAGTAAAGAACTGGAGGGAGAAGCTAAATTTGGCTGTTACTGAGACCCTTTTTGTAAAACAACTTATTTATAGAATTTCTTTTTGTACATAAATGTGATTTTTACACTTAGCATTAGGACAAGAGAAATCCCTTATGAATGTTTCAGTGTAATTTATTTCAAATACTGTACTGAAAATCAGGATTGAGGGAATGAAATTTCATATGACATCTTTGCAGACAAAAGATGGAAGGCCAGCACAAATTCATCTATTTCTTCATCCTAGCCTGCCCAGGTTCCTTATATTTATCCACTTAACTTCAATAGTTGTTCATCTTAAGCCCTGAATTAGCCAGATAGGTTTCTTAATTAGCAATATATTGGCAGAAAACACCATATCTGGCATATATTTTATGTAGAAATGGCTAAAATATGTCAGGTAATCCCTAAAGACTCATTTTCATTGTGCAAAAGAAACAGTTGTTAAATCTTTGCCCATTTAGGTAAAGTTAGCATTCCTGTGTACTCATCTCTTTATATGCTGCTTTTTATAAACAATTCTAACAACTTTATTCAAAGATCACAAACCAAGTGCATCTGACAGCAAACTTAATCTACTTTTAATAAATGAAACGGAAGGTCATACTTATTCCAGATACAACTAGCTTAACTCTTCTGGAGTCACAAAGACCCAGAAAGGTTCGGGAGGGGCGGGGGGAGGGAACAGCTATGGAACATAGTACAACCCAGAATTGGAACACCAGGATCAACAAGCAAAATTAAATTAAAACTTTTGCCAAATTAAACTGCATACATATTTCCTAATCTCAGTGGGATATCAAAATGGATCCCAAGGGCACATATTTGCATTTTTTCATTTAGAGGCTCACATTCCTAGCTCATTTTATGAACAAGCTGCAAAAGTGTAATGTAATACAATTCGCTCAATATGCCAGACATCCCAAGCATAACTGCTGTAATTGGCCAACAAAACCTCCTGTATTTTTTTCTAAGTATTAAAGCCAAGCATTATATTCCTTTTAGGAAAATGCAGGATAAGCTTCTGAAAACGATGTCACAATTGTTTTTCAATCATTTTCAAAAAGGGCTACTTTGTATAAGATCTACTACATGCTGGAGGAGCCTAACAACCCATACAGTCCAACATTCTATTCCCATTGGGTTTATACCCATGATGGCGAACCTATGGCACATGTGCTACAGCTGGCAAGCAGAGCCACTTGTGCGGGCATGTGAGCCCCAGCCAAACTTACCTGTACTATGCACGTGTGTGCCTCCCAGCTGATTTTTGGCCCATTTGAGGCATTTTGTGCCCTCTGCAGCCTTTGGAGGCCGAAAAATGGGCCTTCCAGAAATTCTGAAGTGCCAAAACTGGAAGTGCCGAAATGGGCCCGTTTTTCAGCATCCAAAGGTTGCAGAGGCTTCCCTTGAGTCCCTAGCAGGGCGAAAACAGCCTCAAACGAGTGAAAATCACCTGGGAGGTGCACACATGTGCAGTGCAGGTAAGGGGGGGGTGCATGCGCAGGGGGGGTGCATTGCATTGTGGGTGCTGGCACATCACAACAAAAAAGGTTCACCATCACTGGCCTATACAATAGTATTATCTCTCTAATGACTTCCAAGTGTACTGAGAGGCATATCATCTCTGAATTGCAGACACTATATAGAGTAATTTCTACTCTGTAATTACTACTGTAATTTGTTGGATAGCCATCAATACATCTTGTGGAAGGAAGTTTTATATTTTAACTATGTGCTACTGAAGGAGGTAATTCCGAACATTTTTATTTGGTTTCTCCCTTACAACATCTATTCAGAACTGATTCTTAGATTTGTTATCTTGTAGTTGCAAGAAATAGTGATAATTATGAGGAAAAGTCTGGTGGGAGAAGGGGAATAAGGAAAAAAAAGGGGGTGATTGGCTGAGCTGGAAAATTTGTTCGCTAGACTAAACCAGACTACTGTTGAGCTCCTGAAAGGTACATTGACCCCAGTATGGGGAGGCGGTTACATAGTGTTATTTTACATTCAGTTTTCTTTTTGTTCTTTTCTCAGATGTTGAGTTTTTGTGGAATTTCCAACCTTGTCTCTTTCCTTCATTTTAATTTATGTACAATCTTGTAACTTTAAAAAAAAAGACAATTCAAATGCCTCGATGAGAATAGGTCTTTGTATTATTTATCTATCTAGAAATAGACCTTCTTGTTTTATCCTTTCCCACTCTTCTGAGAGGATATGAAGAGTATTAACCCAGAATGTACCCATTTAATACCCAGGTATTAAATGTGGGACGTGAATTGAGGAAAAATGTCTAATTCTGCTCACACCCACAGGCAATCCATTTACATTTCCAAGAGAATAATATCAGCACTCCCACAAAAGGGCTGTCTATGTGAACAGGATTGAGCCAAGTAAAATCTGGTCATCTGGCACAGTCAAATTGTCAGGCCAAAGCAACCAGAACCTAAATGGCTAGGTCTAACTAGACATTTTATTGTTGATCGCCTATATTACAAGAATTTTGACAGATTGTCTGCTTTGGGAAACATCAAATATAGACCTAAGGGTCATTTCCTCAGACATTTCCTCTCCTGAACAGATTCCAAATTGGAATGTCTCTTTAGAGGGTCCTGTCCCCTTCAGCTGGTTGTTCTACCACATCAATCAGGAAGGGAGCCTTCATGTTCTTGCAAACAGGCTTTCATTGTGGTAGCCCCTCCTTTATGGAATGGATTGCAATCTTGAGGCAGAAAATTCCATATCTTTGTGAGCTACCACTTTATTTTCAGTTTGATGGTCTTTTCAATTGGTTCAATTGTTCAGGATTAAAACTATAATTAAAATAAATCACAATGCAGGATTTTATATTATATCCAAAACTAACATTACTAAGAATCTGGTAATGGTACTTTAAAGAATAAATAACTGATAGTGGCTGTTGTTATTGTTGTTGACTGCAACCAGGCAGCTAGTGGCAACAACTTGGAAAACAAGAATAATACGAATATTTACATATTGCACCAAATGTTACTAGAAAACTAATGGAAAAGTTGATAAAATACCAATATTACAATAAAGCAAAAAGGGGGAAAAATTGCTTTAAACTTATTATGTGCAAAAAGCCACAATGATTGTTTACTACCCAGATCCATGTTCCTATAAAATCTAATTAGAGTTATATGCATTTTCTTTTATATTATATTCACTGCATTGAAAATAAAATAAACTTTAAAAAGATAATTAAACTTTCTGATTTGAAGGTGCTGTTAAAGTAATTTGTAAAAAATGTAACTTGTAAAAAAATAAAGCATATTTTATTGTTCATTATTGTAAGATACATTGATTAAATGACATAGAAATAAAATGAATGAATAAATGTACCAGAAAATAAACTGGAGGGGTTTTTGCCCTTGCATAATTGAAGCCCTGCTATTTTTCATACCTATATCACAAAAGTAAAAACTGGTAATCATATGGTTATTGCTACAATTTTAACCTTTTAAAAAAAAGGTAAAATGGCACATCCCCCACATGAATGTCTCTGCAAACTGGTAAGGTTTTTCTAGTATGCCATGATGTTTTTTACTACATAGTTTATTTTTTGTCTTATAGGGAATGAAGATGGGCATACTTCCAAACAAAGCATTGGGCTGTTTCCATTGTCTAAAATGTCTGAGGGCCTAGGAAACAGCTAGACATATTCTTGGAAAGAGATGATGCAGACATTTTGTTGTGCATCATGCCCATTTCTAATTTATTTCTTGTTAATTAAAATAATCTAAACAAAATTAAATCAAGTAGAACACGAAACATGGAAGCTTCCAAGAAAGCTCTCACCAAGACCATTTGTCCCTCTGGATACCAAACAAAAAATCCAGGCTCATGATCAACAGCAGCAGTTGAGCATCACTATATATCAGTATTTGTGTAAATGGAAGCAGGGGATGTCAAGAATCTGTTGGAGATGGACAGCATCCAAACAGAATAAATTAAATAAAAGGAAATTACTGCAGTCAGTCTGAAATATCACACTAGTTTTACCTATTCAGATATTGAAAAGTGGTGTACTTTTCAACATCAGAACAGTGTGCACGAAAGTGTACTCTTTGCTTAAAAACTTAATTCCATCTAGAGATACCTCACCCAATTTTAGGGAAATAATTAGCTGCCATCATCCTTTTAAATGACTGGATTTCTAGACAAAGGGTCCCCAACCATAGGGGCCATGGCCCAGAACCAACCCATGGCCCATTGAGAATTGAGCCATGCAAACGGCGGGTGAACAAACGAGTGAGTGTGCAAAACTCTATTTGTGCACAGCCATCACCTCTTCCCACCATCCTCTCCGTTGCCACCACCCCCGCCAGTCCACAGTATCAGAAAGGCTGGGAACCACTGTTCTTGACAACTGCAGATGCTTGATTCTAACCATCTCTTTCTGTCTTTTATATCCTATATCATTTCATCCTGTGCCTCATTTTCTTTTTCTTTTATTATGAATCAATAGAGCTTTGGTGTGTATATTTCAAATGATGAGATAAGTCTTAGTATTGAAATAAAAGGACCTGCTATAAAAAGAGCAAACCAAAATATAAAATTGCCAGCTTAGGGGAGGACTGTGTGTATGTGTGTTTGTATGTGTGTTTGTGTGTGTGCAATTATGCTGCAATTAAGCTGTACCGTATCCCCATAGAACACACAAAATTCTATTCTGGACAACAAATTAAACAGAATAAAATAGTGGGGTTATAATAAACAATGTCCAAGATAAAAGAGGAGTAACTATATAATAATAATTCATCAACTTTATACCAACTCTCAGTGACTCCATGCTAACCTTTACAGGTTTAATGCAGAACAGTTCCATGGCAATTACTGGCTGATAATAAATAATAAATTTCCTATTGATGGGAAAATAAATACCAGTTGTTATCCCCAGAATTCTTTTTACCTCAACTTGGCCACCTCTCTTCATAATAACTGGTTGGGAAGATGGGAGATATAATCTAGTTTGTCCAGTTTGGAAGTTTGTTGCATTTTGGTTTCAAAAGTGGCTTATTGAAGCAAGCTATGTTTATTTTCTGTTACAGCTGGTGAAAAAAATGTGGGGAGTCCAAAGCTTCAGTCCTGCTTATACACCAGTTCCAGGAGGCTCTTGTTCTTTTGCAATACTATTCTAGTGGGAATGACAAGAAATGAAGATTGTGAATTCTGCTTAGAGAGAAATTTCCTTTGACTTTCTCCATTATTTCTTTTTATTATGATTATAATTTTTCCTCTTCCCTTATTTTTCCTTCCTCTTTTGAGTTTATATTTAAGATGTGAAAGCCACAGATAAAATCTGATTTGTTTCAATTTGCCAAGTAATTCCAGGAAGAAACTCGAAGTATTTTCAGTAGTATGATCTCATTATATTTTGTTATCAATGTGATTTTCTATTCTTGGTCATCTTGGCAGAATAAAATTTTATAATAAATAAGTTAGGGATTAAAAAAATATTGACTCCAATATCAGATTAATTTCTCACTGTACTGTGGAAGGGATTTTAAAAGCTACAACTGGATTTATACACATTTTATAATTTATATTTTATATAATTTAATTCATAATTTATACACAGATTAAAAGTTTAGAAAGACAGATAAGAAGGGTTCACAGTAAAGACATTGATGATTTAAGAGAATCATGACAAAGATTTGCCAACTATTACTTGCATTTCTTTTCCCCTCTAGACAGAAGAAAAAAAATAAAAGACCTGGTGTGACAAAAAATGCAAAGACTATTCTGACAACCAAATAATGAAGTATAAGGCCAAGCATTTTAAATGTAGTTTAGCTTCAGCACAATATTGTTTTTCCTCAGCTGCATTTTTAAAAAAATATAGATAGCATTAATTCCTACATGTATCATCCCGAATTGTCAAAGTTGCAGGAGATTTAGGCTAAATATTTAATTACTATGGTTGAAATTCAAAATATTTCTTGTTAAATTATTATTAATATTTAAAACATAACTTGGCAAGATATCCTGATATTGATTAATCGAATATATATAGCTTTTTAACATTTTTTTAATTCTTCTGTCACAAAATTCTAGAAAAAATTATTCACCCCGTATTAAAAATATGGAGCAGTGAATTAAATCCAAGAATATATTATAAATGTAAAACAGAATGTGGAAGTTGTGTTCTCTAAATGTTAGATTACAAGGCCCAGTATACCTGACTATTGCCTGTACTAGATTAACGGAATTAATCTTTTGTTATCTAGATAGCAAAAACTTCCTCAATGCAATGTAAAGTTTCTATAGAAGAATTTAGGAAACTGTTTTCTGTAGCAATCAGTCTCCTGGTCCATCTGTTCAACTGCAACAGGGAGCAGCTTTCAAGAAGCCAGTGAAGACTTTTTTTCCCCCTAGCACCTACTAGGTAAAATTTGCCTCACAATCAGGAGGCTGTGAGTTCGATCCTAGGTAGAGGCAGATATTTCTCTCTCTGGGCACACTGAGAATATATCTGCTGAACAAAACTCTGCATTAGTGACAGGAAGGGCATCCGGCCATTAAAATACTTTGCTAGCTCCTTTCAGTTGCCCAGACTCCACCACACAAGAGATTATGGGGTCATTAAATGAAGAAGAGGAAGAGGAAGAGGAAGAGGAGGAAGAGGAAGAGGAAGAGAAGGAGGAGGAGGAGGAGGAGGAGGAAGAAGAAGAAGAAGAAGGAGAAGACCACCACCACCACCTACTAGGTGAAATACTTTCAAAAGAAATCTATGGAATCTTCTTTACCCAAAGTATATGTTTTAATAGCATTTAAACATTTTGTTTTTGAAGCAATACTTTTAAACTACTGTATAATTAATATCCATTATTTCTATTTATATATTATTCTCTAACTGCGAGAATGTGCTACTTTTTTGGCAGACTTCCTTCAAGTGTTTCATTATGAGATAAACCTATACAATTTTAACTCCAATTGCAACTTTTAAATATTATCTACAGTATTTTTGCAGATAAGCTACAACAGGAAAATACAATAACCTGTGAAACCTTTTTAAATGCATATTTAGAATCTGTACCACAACTTTAATTACAGATAGGGTAAAGAGGAGGAATCAACTTCATATTCATTCTTCAATCTATCTGCCCACATGAAAGCAACATCAATCCAATACTACTCACAATTTTGCTTACAGTTTACCTGCCACTCTTATTTACCTGAGCTAAAAACAGCCTTGATGATGGTAAGCTTTCTGGAATAGTTTAAAAAAAATAGAAAGAAAGGAAAGGAAAACAGCAAACCCATACATTTAAAGCAAATTGCTTTGTGATTGGAGACGACACTGCAGCCAAGCATTAAATGTGAACTCCCATTATCCATTATAAATCCAACCTTCTTTTCATCACCAAGCTTTTATTCCTGATCTCAAAATCACAAAAAAAAGTTGTTCTTTGTATATTCACATCAGTATTCACTTATGATTGCAACCATAATCTTTTCACAGACATGACTGCTGGAGCTTTTAAAAATCACATTGAATTTTGCTAAAGGTAGCATTCATCTTTTAAACATAATCAGCAGAGTCTATAGCTTGAAAGAAGATAAAGATGACAACTGCATTATTTTCTCCACTCCTAGTGGGGGTCTACATTTGTCTGTTCACCAACTTAAGCCAGTCTCCAACACTTCAGGAACAGTAACCTAGAGAAATCAGGTAGCTTGGCATATTTTGGTTGAACTAGTGAACTATTCTCCTTAAGGAAAAGGAATACATAATAAAATGATAATTAAAAGCCAAGTAGATGAACAAAAAAACATACAGATTAAAAATTAATATATATTTTACTATCCAGTTGTTACTATTATATCTTTCATACATTATTAAACCTCTCATCTAAACTTAAAATTCAACAGCACAGAAATTAGCATTTTTCTACATGGCCAAATCAAAGGTCCGCATGGAGTTTTAAGTGCCATAAAATGTGTTCCAGCCACTTAGTCTTCAAGTCTTTAATTTCTTCTCCATCAGCTCAGTCGCTGGTTTGCCGGGGGGGGGGGGACCTGACAGAATGGCTGCCCTTAGTTTTATATTGATGTGTAATTTATTTACTATTTCTATTCTACATCTCATACAGTTGCACCTTGAAGCAGTTTACAATTAAACATTATTAAAATACAAGAATAAAAACAATAAATGAATGTAAGAAAGAACAAAATAAAATGGAGGCAAAGGGCAGAGGCAGACAAAGCCATTCATCCAACATTCATGAAGGGAAGAATTTGGGTTAAAATATTGAAATAACTACAATACAGCTATATAAAGATATAGACCTTTTATAGACATTAAAATGTACACAAGCTTTAGAGAAAAATTTAGCGGAAATTTTGAGTAATTCGGAGAACCAGCAAATACCACCTCTAACTGGAGATTTTACAGTATCATTTTCCTGCCACTCCCAGCAAGCCACCCCACAGACCCAGTCATAAAATAATTTGTATCCCACCACTGGCATGTAGCTCTTTTGATCTCAGTGAGACCACATCTATAATAGCAAAGGCAGCCTTTCCAGTTCCTTGGTCCCAAATTATTTGGAGCCTTAGATATCAAAAGCTGAAGCTTAAATCTAACTAAAGCTAACTTAAAACAATACTGTTGCTTTAAGAAATAGTGTAATATGTATGACCACAAGTTCCGCTATATGGCACTTCAGCTGCAACTTTCAGACTAAGGTCAAGAATAGTTCCACATGAAGTTCATTACAGTATAGTATACACCAACAGTAGAGTTAGGGTGTTGCCAAAAAAAAAGAGACACAATTGATATAACAAAATAAAACTAGGATAGATCCTACTAGAATTAGTTTGGTATAGTAGTTAAAGGCAGTAGACTAGGAACTGGGAGACTGTCTTAGATACAAAGCCAGCTTGATGCCTTAAGCCTTGTTGCCTAGGAAGAAGGAAATGATAAACCACTCCGAAAAGAGTTGCCAAGAGAACTGCATAGACTTAACTAGGACATTGCCAGAAGTTAAAACTGACTAACCCTAACCCCCACCTTATAAAAAAGACACTCTTAGCCACAAAGTATCTGTGTATAATATACAATTATCACTTCAAATGCAATTCCAAACTTCTCAATTCCCTATTCAGAAATCACCTACTCACAAAACCTCTGCTTTGTCGGGGTTCTGCTCCAGTTAATAGAGTGACAATCTCCTCCCAATCATGGCATCCAAAGGACGTTCAGCCTCCCCCAGAAAAAAAACAGCCACAACCTCCCCAATTCATATCCGAAGTAGAAAAGGATAAACCCCATCATATTAATATCAGCCAGTCTCCAAATACCTAATTCTAGCCCACATTGGCTTGATATTTGCAATAAAAAGACAAGGGGACAAAAGAGTCATAGCCACAAACTTCAGAGTAAAGTTAAGAGTTATCCAGTATTACTTTCTAAGACCCCACAACCCACCCCCACCCCTCAACCCATGCAAATAAGATCAGCACCATTGAAGCAGAAAATAACATTCCAGGACTTTCATAATTTGCAGGACATGTAAAATCATGCATGCACCAGGATTTCAAGACTAAGTTAAACTAAGATTGAAAAGAATCACAATAATTGCACTCAGGCAACTTGCTCACCAAATATTTATTTGACTGTTAAGTTTGAGCAATGAGAGGCTGAACCAGAGCATGAGTGCAACAATACTTTATTATAACAATAAAGGGCTGACCGTGCTTGCCACGCCTGGAACTGGCTCGCAGCAATCAGCAACTGGTTGGACCCCGCAGCCTGCTTTTATAGCTGGCTGCTGGAGAGAATCAACCAATGAGGAAAGGGGGAAGAACGCCCACACAAAGTGAGTGGACCTGAGTGAGAACTCCTAGAGTCCTCAGGACATAACATTGACCTTGGACAGTAATTGGCATAAACCTCTAGAATTAGGAAAGCTTTCTTTGGAAAGAGTAAGCCACTAGTTATTTAAAACTGGTAATACCATTCTATCACAGAAAGAAGCATTCATATCTATTGATCCCCTACCCCTCAACTAAATAAGCCAAGAGAACATGTGGTAGGCCAGAAACTACAGTATAAGCATTTTGTCCACATCTTCAGGCATCACAAACAAACAAAATATGCTATAGATGTTCCCCTCCCTCCCTTAAAAAATCGTAGTTTATATTTCTGAAAACCTTGAGGTTCCTTAGAATTTGCTGGTGAGTCCTGTACTGTTTCTAACAGAAGATCAACTTAATATGATATTTACATTCCAGTCTAGATCAACTTAATATGAAATCTACATTTTTGAGCATTTCCAGGGATCTGGACTGAGTTTAGTCAGTGATCCATATTAATGGACATACTAGCTAATTTGCATGGAGTTAAGCAAGAGGTGTCATCAGGCACTGTAGAGAGATGACAATGGAAGAAAGATTTAATCCTTTTTGGAACAGTGAAATACTTGGGCTCCACCTACATCTATAGAATTTCTGTCTAATGGTACTATAGATTCAGAGAGTTCTATTTTGCATCATTTCCTGGAAACGTGAAAGGCAGAAATCTAAGTTGCTCATGCTTTTCACCATGAATATGAACAACATCGTGCAGAAAGTGTCATGGGATGCCACCCTTAGATTTAGACTATATGAGCTGCTTTAGATTATCCAGTTGCAAATGAATATACCCAGGGTTGTCCTTTAAAAGGTTTAGCAACTGGTTCTCTGCCTGGTTGCTGGGTGGGCATGGCCATGGTGCGCGTGGCCTAGTTGGCCTCCAGAACCACGGCAGGGGGCGTTTTCCCTTTCCCCGGATTCCGGACGCTATCCTTGAGCCTCTAGGAAGGCAAAAATGGCCTCCCCAAGCTCCGGAGCCTCTGGGGGGCAGCATTTTTCACCCTCTTCTAGCCTCCATACGGGCCCTGTACTTACCTGGGATCCAAAACAGGCCACGCGGGGGCTCCTGGGATGATGGGGTAGGTCAGGCCAGACAGGGGTGGGGTTTGTTGGTTCACTGAACCAGCCATAAAATTAGCTACAGGTTTGGTATCAATTTGCCTGAACTGGGCAAACTGGTAGCAGCCCACCCCTGAATATACTTCTATATTTATAGAAGTGAAAACCATATTGTTGCAAACTAACACAGAAGACCTTAGAAACCAGTCTTTTTCAATATCATCACCTAAAACATTGTGCGGCTTTCCTTTCACAACAGCTGTTTTATTGCAGCATTTTCAATAAAATAGAAAAAGAGTTTACATTAAAAAACACAGCCAAAAAAATAAATTTTCATAAAGGTCCATTGACTAGTCAACTAGAAGTAATTTTTACCCTTCACAAATAATGGGTTTTTCAAGTCAGGCAACTTTTATTTACTTTTGTTTAAATCTCCTTCAAAATATGTACTGTAATGGCCACTCAACCAAATGAAACTAATAGCATAAAATATCCACTAGTACTATAGCATAACCATTAATAAAAACTAAACACAAGGAAGAAAGTGTGTTTTTCAAATGCTTGCAGGCTTGAATAAATCTGTAAGCAATCACAAATATCCACTAGTAGGAAAAAGTAGATGTCAATTTTTCTCTATGTATTTATGATAATGAAGATTTCAAATTGAGAGAACATAGTCAAGACAATATTATTACCAAATCATCATGGAGACCATAACAAAATATATTGGGAAAGTCATCTGCATGCATCCAGGAAGCACTTTAGAATTGTAAGTTTTTTCTATGTTTGAAAATACAAGCACTTTTCTTTTTGAAGCTAGTTTTTAGTCAGTCTAGTCCAGGGATATTAAACTTGATTTCATTGAGGGATGCATCAGGGTTGTGTTTAACCTCAGGGGGTCAGAGTGGGCATGGCCAGGGTGGGCGTGACCAGCTTGACATCACTACATCACTTTATGTTTGGGGGCATCTGTGGTGGCCTGAGCACTGTGCCAGTGAAAACAGGTTTTCAGTTGTATCAGCCTCCTGCAACCCTCTGCCAGTGAAAATGGGCTCCCGAGCTTTAATTTTGGCCATGCCAGCCTCCTGAAATCTGCCAGTGAAAACAGAACTTGGGAGGGCCACATACATTGTACCCAAGCTTCATTTTCACTGGCAGAGACACCGCTGGCCAGCCCTTCGCTGTTTGCAGGGTGGCCCCTGCAGACCAAATTTAAATACCCCATGCCCGAATCCTTGAGTTTGACCCCCCCTGGTCTAGTCAGAACAGCTAGTTTCTAATCAGACAGAAAACTGCTAAACTGCCTAGAGAATATTAGTTCAGTGAATTGGCTGTGTATGTTATAATGCTTGTTTGCACACCATTCAAACTGGAAGGTTGTATAGGTCTAAGGATGATTGATAAGGGCTCAAAATACTATTGTATTGTAGGCAGACAACAGGTCCCTTCTTGTAAGACAGCTGCCCAACCCTGAACCTAACTAGTCAGAGTTTGAATCTGGTAAGCATCAGGTCTGAGCAAAATAAAATATCCATCTACAACATGGCAATATCTGAATGCAATAATTAGGATTTATTGGTGAGGTCTGTTCGGACAGCAATGGGAATAGAGCCTATTAGAAGTCTGCCTGCCTATGTTCCAGGTCCTACAGGAACCTTAATGACGTGGCGGGGGGGGAATAGGGTCACCTGTGATTATGCATGAAACTCTTGCAGTGAGAAGAAGTAATGCCTTGAAGGTGACTGGATGCAAGTTTCTAATCGTAATAATGGGCTGCAAATACAAGTCTGGAGTAGGTGTTTCTACTGCCTGGCTGTCTGGTAGCAGCCCTTCAAAGAGCTAAACATAATTTTGGGGATGGTGCTAGAGTTTCCAAGGCTTGTTAGTCTTGATTGATCTCAATCTCCATACCCTGGGGTGTGGTTTGTTGCAGCTTATGCATTTATTGCCTATTTGTGGCCATGGACTTGTCACAAGTAATTACAGCCCTAATTACAGGTGGGTTCATATAGGATTTCATCATTACATGAAAGCTCTGGCATGACTCCCTTCTCAAAGTTGCCCCTGAAAAGAGTTATTAAATGATTGGAGTGGTGATGTCATATGGCTGCCTTTGATGAAGTCCTTGGAGAACTTGTGACAAAAATGAGAGCTGTCCTCATTTAGTTTTAACTGCCTCCCCTCCCTCTTTTAAACTGAAGTAATCTGGTTCTCTAAATGAAAGGCTATTATAATGGGTGGCCATATTCTCAAGCATTAATACTGAGTGAATTAAACTATATGCTAGTGCTACATTTTCTCTCTTTTTGAACAATGAGGTTGGGAGTCATTGTAGAAGGACAACAAAAGGCAGCTATCAAAAACATATATTTAGTTGTTCAGTAAAAACTATGTACACTTGCCTTTTCCACAGTTATACATGGTTAGGGAAAACATAAAAAGTTAATGCTTTAGAAAATATGAAGAAAAAAATTATACGTAAGGTATGATTCTATTGTGTTAGTATAAAGATGCTTTTAATAAATGCATATTTATACTTTGAGATCTCTGTGTAACACTTGAGAAAATAATCAAGTTATAAACATGTCTTTTAAGTTGTACTAAACAAAAAACTTTTTTTCTCCAAACCAGAATGATGCCTTTGCTACACTGTCTGACAAATCAAAGACACAAGAGGTAACATAGACACAACTTCTTCACTCACAAATATGAAAGCTCCTGAAATTTCAAACAGAGATTCTGAAAACTGTGAATGTAATTCTTCAGCACCACAAGTTATACACAAGGCATGCACAGTATGGAATGACCTCTGCTCTATTTGTCAAGATAGATTACATTTTAGTGGAAGATGTGAGTATAATGTTGACAAAATTCATAATATTTTAAAGATTTGTACTTTACAAATTTTTTAAAAATGGGAAAAGCAAAGCAAATATAGACATCTCAATTTTTTTATTCCATTCATTTCTTAGCACCTATATATCAAATGCTCTCAAAATGAATATTATTCCAAGGTTAATTTATTCAGAGAGGAATCTCAATTAATATTTCTGGAAAATATGTTTCTGGTTTGAGCCACTTTGGAATATACTTATATAGTACTTTTGATTGGTTGAACAGTATTACAGTATGTCACAGAAGTGAGTACACCTTCACATTTTGTAAATATTTAAGTATATCTTTTCATGTGACAACACTGAAAAAATGACTCTTGACTACAATGTAAAGTAGTGAGTATACAGCTTGTATAACAGCGTAAATATGCCGTCCCCTCAAAATAATGCAACACACAGCCATTAATATCTAAACCCCTGGCAGCAAAAGTGAGTACACCTATAAGTGATAATGTCCAAATGGGGCCTAAGTAGTCATTTTTTCCCCTGGTGTCATTTGACTCGTTAGTAGGACAAGGCCTCAGGTGTGAAGGGGAGCAGATGTGTTAAATTTGATGTTATCACTCTCACTCTCTCATACTGGTCACTGGAAGTTTAACATGGCACCTCATGGAAATGAACACTGAGGATCTGAAACAACAAATTGTTGCTATATTGTGGGAACTATGATTCTTTGTTCTTTGTGTACGTGCTAGGACAACGGAGCCTTCTGGTAGTTGGCTGGAACATGGAGCAAGGAGCAAGGACAAATTGTTGCCATTTCTTAACCAGAACTGTAGCAAACTTAAACTCTGCAGCCTTGTATGCTTTATGCGAATGATCAGTGCATGTTGTGTGATGTAATGCGTTTGTGATAGGACGTTAACAAAATTGCTACGTTAACAAAGATTGCTTCTAATAAAAGAGGGTTTCAGAGTTCTCTCTGCACTCTCATCCCAAGACAACTTTGCGAAGTGTCTTCTTTTCATGAGAGACCACCACAACTGGTGACCCCGATGTGATCCACTCAAAAGAGATACGTCTTTAGCACACCCATTCTCATCGTCTGGAATAGACTTGGTGCACCCCATCTGCTTGAATCGCTGGCGACAACGGATCCCTCGTGAGTATGGGTGGTAGATTCTCTAAGGAGCAGGCAGCTCACATTCAGGAAATCAGAGAGTTGACCAAATGAATTTTTTTTACCTTTAAAAAGGGGGGCTCCCTTCATGCCCCCCTCCCAAAAACCTCTATTGAGGAACTCCTAGAATACATTTGGCAACACTGCCCTTCTTATCCGGCTAAAGGCAGTATCAAAACTACAGTATGGAAGGAGATTGGAAAATACCTTCATGCAAGTCCTAGGACCCATTCGTCTATATTAATTGCTTGGAGGGTGGTTTTTGAGTCTCTCTCCTCTCTAGAGCAACCCCTACTTGGCCCCCTTTCTGGACCCCCTCCCTATGTGAATCCTGCTGTACAACTCTTGCCCCCCGCTGTGGTGCCTATGTCTCTTAAACCAACTGCCCCCCTGGAGGCAAATGAGGTCGGTAAACCTCCCCCCATTCTCCTGACCCCCCCTCACCCAATCCCCCTTCTTCTTCTCTTGCTCTCCCTTCTGTGCTTACCTACTGCAATTCTTGCTCGAAGTCTCTCTAAACTTCTCATCCTAGAATGGATACATCTGCCTCATACCCCTCATAAATCCATTAACCCCAAACTTTTGCTCTTCTCTATACTTATTCACAAAGGGCGTCAATGTTGTAAAGCCCTAATGGCTATTGAACCCTCTGTACTATATGTCCCCATGTCATTGTCCGATTGGGAGGTAATGCTATTGAATTCAGAGTCATTACAAATTGTAATGGGAGAATGGCCGGTGACTATTTCCTGCCATCTCCCTGCAGATGACCGGCTTAATTTACTTAAGCTGGTTCCTTTTAATTGGCAATTAATAGAATCCACAGCCCCCATTCCCTCTGCGATCACTATATATGCAGATGGAGGGAAGCAATATGGTGCCTGTGCCTGGTTTTCAGAAGGGCAATGGCGCACCAAAGTTACTCAGCCGCATCCGCTGCTACTATTCTATCCGCTTTCTCTCTTTCTCCCCTAACCCCTTGGGACAGTCATAACTATTTTCATCAAAATAAAAGGGCTCTTATGAAGGAATTCCAAATCACCACCCAAGAGGCTGCTGCAATTATTCAACAATACCCTACTTGCAGCAAGCAAGCCCCTGCCCTGCCAATGGGAGTAAATCCCAGAGGCTTAAAAGCCTGCCAAATTTGGCAAATGGATGTAACCCAGTATGCGCCTTTTGCACCATGGAAATATATCCATGTTTCAGTGGACACATACTCAGGGTTCATCATGGCCTCCCCGCAAAGAGGAGACACCACAAAACATGTCATTAACCACTGCATCCAGTCATTTGCGTGCCTGGGAAAGTCCTCAGGATTAAAAACTGATAATGGCCCCACCTATACTAGTACCAACTTTGCTACCTTTTGTAAACAATGGGGCATTTTGCACAAATTTGGCATTCCATACAATTCTCAAGGGCAGGCCATAGTAGAAAGAGCCAATCTGACCCTAAAGAATGCTCTTGACAAAGTTCAAAACTCGATGGGGAAACTCACCCCAGGGCTACCCACGCTGCAAAACAAGCTTAACTTGTGCTTATTTACACTGAATTTCCTGAATGAGTCTGGCACACCTGCTTCTTCTGCTGCCTCTCGACACTTTTGCTCTCCATCCAAGGATGCTCCTAGACCTCCAGTCTACTTCTGACAGTTGCCAGATCCCACATGGCATGGGCCAGCTGAACTTATAACCTGGGGACGAGGGTACGCGGCTGTTTCCTACAGCAACACCACCACCTGGATCCCCGGACGACAAGTGAGGCCTTTTCTACCCAAACCAGCCTTGCCTACATCAGCATCATGAAGCTGCCCGCTGCATTCATCATTTGCCTCCTGGGTTTCCACATCGTTCCTGCTGATACGACAGCCACCCCATCCTCCTGCGACGCCTGCATCAAAACTACTCGCAGTGGAACGAAAACCCAATCCACCCTGATCTATCATACCTTGAAGCCTGAGTGCAACTCCATGACGGTCTCCCCTTGTCCGCATAACAACACTCAATATGTGCGATGTTACACTGCTGAAGGCATTCAGTGCTATGAGCCCAAGGCAGTGGGACCCATTACAGCATCCCTATATGTCTATGCATACAAAGGTGGCTCCAGTTCTGATCTTGCAGGAATGTTCTCTACCAGTCAAACAAAAAATGGGTACATAACCCATAATGTCACTCGGTGGGGTACCAACACCTCAGTATGCTTTGATGCTTGCCTTGACATCAGCAAAGGTCAAGGTCCTAACGACGCTGCAGGAGTTACCTGCGGCTCACACAGCTGGCATCTTATCTACAGGAAAAGAAATATCTCTTTCAAAAAGTGTCTGGGACTTACGTGGGGGCCACCACTGTTTACAACTACTGGTACACCCCACCTATTGACTCTGCTTAAGTAAGAGGCCCTCAAAATATTAATATCACTGTTAAATCAAGCTCTACTTCATGTACCACTGACAAATGTAATCCCATTTGCTTGTACACTCACTTATCTGAATCTAAGGGGGTACAATATCGTTTTTTAGGTCTTGGTATCGACAGTACCAGACGTGACCCATATGGTTATATTGTATTGAAAATCCACACCACCTCCATAAAGTCAACACCATCCAAAATTTTCTGGGAATATCAAGACTAAATTGGCAAATTGAACTCTCTCCCTATTCACCCCAAAGCTCATAACATGTTTATAAAACTAGTTGAGACAGTCGCCAAAGAACTAACTGTCAAAAATTGTTTTGTCTGTGGAGGGACCAATATGGGGGACCAATGGCCATGGCATGGTCATGAAGCAAATTATACAGAATTATTACTTAATCAAAACAACTTTACATATCACCAGACTGCCAATGAAACCTGGCTACTTTCTACTAACTTAGTAGGTCATGTATGCTTCCAACGTAATCAGACCGACAATCGATTTCTCCCAATGGGAGAATTGTTGTGCCTAGGCACATGGAACAACAATACATGGTGGTCCAATGATACACCTACCCCACCCAATAATACTTTAAGTAAAATTATCAACATGACCTTTTTAAAGGATCCTGAAAATAACACTCTTGCATGGCATTCCCCCGATGGACTGTATTGGATTTGTGGAAGTTATGCTTATAACATTCTTCCTGCAGGGTGGTACGGGTCCTGTATTCTGGGAGCCATTCAGCCATCCTTCTTCCTTTTACCCCTTACTAGGAGATGTACACTAGGAATTCCGGTGTATGAAGAAGTGGGTAACATCCGAAAAAAGAGGTCCAGCAACATAAAAATTGGTAATTGGAGGGACAATGAATGGCCCCCTGAGCGTATCATCCATTACTATGATATGGGCCCAAGATGGCACATGGGGATACTGTACCCCTATATACATGCTCAATAGAATCATAAGGTTGCAGGCTGTAGTAGAAATTATAACCAATGAAACAGCTGTAGCACTCAAAAAATTAGCTAAAGAAAGCGCGCTCTCACAAACTTATATTATGCAAAATCGCTTGGCTTTAGATTATCTTCTTGCCAAAGAAGGAGGAGTGTGTGGAAAATTTAACCTTAGTAATTGTTGTATTGAGGTAGATGATAGCGGAAAAGTTATCCAACAAATTACTGATAGAATGATCAAGGTTGCGCATGTACCCGTACAAACATGGAATGGTCTTGATTTTAGAGACATGTTTGGATCCTGGTTCCCAAAATTGCCTGGTTTGCAAGCTATTGTAGCGCTCATCGGTATGATTGCTGCGGGATGTGTTGTATTGCCTTGTGTATTACCTATCTTTGTACGCACTATTTCTAACAGTTTATCTCTCTTGGCTGAGAAAAAAGCCACTGCGCAGGTAATGGCTCTCTGGAATCAACAAATAACTAACACATATGAACCACTGCCATCTGAAGATGAGATAGGAGAGCCAACCTGTGACGACCCAGATGAGGACAAGATGTTTGTGATGGTTGAAGAAGTCACGAACGCCGTGGATAACATCAGCATGCACAGCACTCTTGCCTACGTGCCTGACAAAGACTGTTATTGGGACTAAAACACTCCCTGTCTCTTAAAAAGGAAAAACAGGGGAGATGTGGGAACTATGATTCTTTGTTCTTTGTGTACGTGCTAGGACAACGGAGCCTTCTGGTAGTTGGCTGGAACACGGAGCAAGAAGCAAGGACAAATTGTTGCCATTTCTTAACCAGAACTGTAGCAAACTTAAACTCTGCATCCTTGTATGCTTTATGTGAATAATCAGTGCATGTTGTGTGATGTAATGCATTTGTGATAGGACGTTAACAAAATTGCTACGTTAACAAAGATTGCTTCTAATAAAAGAGGGTTTCGGAGTTCTCTCTGCGCTCTCATCCCAAGACAACTTTGCGAAGTGTCTTCTTTTCATGAGAGACCACCACACTATATATAAAGACGGCCTAGACTATAAGATTGCCAAGATCCTGAAACTGAGCTGCAACATGATGGCCAAGACCATACAATGGTTTAACAGGACAGGTTCCACTCAGAACAGACCTTGCTATGGTCGACCAAAGAAGTTGAGTGCCCATGCTGAGTGTCATATCCAGAGGTTGGCTTTGGGAAATAGACATATGATTGCTGCAGAGGTTAAAGGGGGGGGGGGTCAGCCTGTCAGTGCTCACACCATATTCCGCATGCTGCATCAAATTGGTCTGTAGGGCTGTCATTCCAGAAGGAAGCCTCTTCTAAAGATGATGCATAAGAAAGCCTGCAAATGGTTGCTGCAGACAAGCAGACTAAGGACATGGATTTCTGGAACCATGTCCTGTGGTCCGATGAGACCAAGCTAAACTTATTTGGTTCAGATGGTGTCAAGCGTGTGGGGAGGGGGCAACTAGGTGAGGAGTACAAAGACAAGTGTATCTTGTCTACAGTCAAGAATGGTGGTGGGAATGTCATGGTCTGGGGCCACATGAGTGCTGCCAGCACTAGGGAGCTACAGTTCATTGAAGGAACCATGAATGCCAACATGTATTATGACATACTGAAGCAGAGCATGATCCCCTCCCTTTGGGCAGTATTCCAATATGATAATGACCTCAACATACCTCCAAATGACCACTGCTTTGCTGAAGAAGCTGAGGGTAAAGGTGATGAATGTTTCCAGACCTAAATCCTATTGAGCATCTGTGGGGCATCCTAAAATGGAAGGTGGAGATGTGCAAGTTTCTAACATCCACTAGCTCCATGACATCATCATAGAGGAGTGGAAGATGACTCCGGTGGCAACCTGTGAAACTCTGGTGAACTCTTTACCCAAGAGGGTTAAGGCAGTGCTGGAAAATAATGGTGGCCACACAAGATATTGACACTTTGGGCCCCATTTGGACATTATCACTTAGGGGTGTGCTCACTTTTGTTGCTAGCAGTTTACGCATTAATGGCTGTGTGTTGTGTTATTTTGAGAGGACAGCACATTTACAGAGTTATACAAGCTGCATAACTTGTATACTACTTTACATTGTAGCCAAGAAATAAATATCATCTATCATATATAACCCAACAGCAATATTGGGCTATAGTTTGATGTTTGTTAACATTTGTTAACAACATTGTTTGGATCAGCAGCACTTTCTAGCTTCTGAAACATCTGACATACTAGAACAATTGGTTAAATCCTTGAAACAAACTATCCTCCATATTATTTTTTTATCTACACAGCTTATGGATAAATCAATTTGATATCAAGAAAATTAACACTTTGCAGTAGGTTGCTTACCTTTCTTGAAATAGTAATTTCCTTTATTCATGTTTTAATTTATGCATAAATAACAACATATTCATAATAATGAGTATGTATCTTCACATCAGTGGTGGGAATTCAAAGCTACTACCAGTTCTGTGGGTGTGGCTTGGTGGGCGTGGCAGGGGAAGGATACTGTAAAATCTCCAGTCAGAGGTGGTATTTGCTGGTTCTCCAAAGTACTCAAAATTTCCGCTACCAGTTCTCCAGAACTGGTCAGAACCTACTGAATACCACCTCTGCTTCACATATGTCCTTGTATCTTATATATTGAAGGGTCTATTTGGTGAAATGGCTATCACTGATGACAAAAGAAGGGAAGCTTCCTCCATAATAGATTATATCCATGTTCATTACTCAAGACTGACTGCTTAAATTGTGCATGGAATTTTCAGCTGTTTGGAGGCAAAGAGAAGTGCCAGGATTTGTCACATAGAAGTGTCTTTTTCTCATTCCTATCGTAATTCTCTCGAAGGTGTGTGCATATGTATATGTATATACTTTACTCCTACTCTGCAAAAAGTGTATATAATAGGAGGAAATGAAAATCATTTAGTTAAATGGGAACAATTAAAAGTATGAATGTGAAAACATTGCCAGTAGAAAGTTATTTATTTATTTATTTATTTATTTTATTTGTTTGTCAAACATGTACAAGATAACAAGTATAGGTATGAACATAAACATGAACAAAGGAAGTAAATACAGATAAGTGGGGATAGTAAGACAGGGACAGAACGCATGCCTCACAACCCTTTATGGACCTCTAAAGAATGGGATGAGGTCCATGGTAGACAGTTTGAAATTGAAGTTGTGAGGGTTTGAGGCTGTAACAACAGCATGGTATCCAAAAAATCAGATTTGTTCCTGCCTAAATAGCAGACTGTAAAATATTGACATTCATCAATCATGTCTTAGCATAGTGTATTGTCATCAGCAAAGTGGGAGAAAAGTCTGTAAGTTCATAAAAATATCCATATAATCATTAATAGAAAATTAATATGGCAAAATACTAGTCAGTTTTTGCCAACCTGGGAATGACTTAAAGGGTCTCTTTAAAACTTCAAAAGGTTCAATCTGTAGAAGATCAACCTTCAAAAAGAAATCTAAGATGTTTTTGCTCAGGTTTGAAAAGTGCTTAATTTATTACCTGTTTCATGCTAAATCAACATAGTATACACATAAAATTAAATCTTTTAGTCCAGAACTTTTACCATTCATATTTCAAAGATATGCTTCTTTTCAACAAGATCATGCAGGAAACCAGTAGTTTTTATAAGCCAAGAATTACTCAAGAAAAGTAATCCATGGAAAACAAAAGAATTAAGAAAACAAAGGATGAAGGGTTTTAAAAAACTGAAGGATCAAATCCTTCTACTTTTACCTGAGCATCTATCCCAACAATCTCCAAGTCCTTCTAGAAGGCAGCAGCTAGTGACCTGGAAAAGGTCTTTAGTGGGCATTCTTTGAATGTCTTTTCAAATCTTTCATAATGGCTATGTTTCTGTGACATCCTTATTCATAGGGTAGTTAACCATGGTTTACTCAATAAACTTTCTGAGTGTTCATATCACACTAGACCAAGGGTGTCAAACTTGATTTCATTGAGGCCCACATCAGAGTTGTGTTTGACCTCGGGGGACTGGGACTGGGCATGGTCAGCTCGACATCCATTTTTGCCTGTGATGGCCTCCTGCAGCCCTCTGCCAGAGAAAATGGAGCTCAGGTGTGTGTGTTGTGCATGGCCTCCTGAGTTCCATTTTCACTGACAAAGACATCATAGGACAGTCCTTTGCTATTTCCAGAGCAGCCCCGTATATCAGATCTGAGCACCCTGTGGGCTGAATCCAGCCCATGGGCTTTGAGTTTGACAGCCCTGCACTAGACCTAAAATAACCAAGGGAGCTGGGTTCACACAATATACTGAACTACAAACTAATTATCCATATGCTTTACCTTACAGCACTGTTCTGTGTTTACCCTACGTATTGTTTTCTATTCTGTAAGCCGCCTTGAGTCACCATGGGCAAATAGGTGGCAATATAAATTCAATAAATAAATAAATAAATTGTAGGAAACCTGCCAATAAATTCATTAAAGAGGCCACATGGTTCCTCTAATACTTTTTATATATTAATGGATCATCCCTACAACCCTATATATTCAGATAACAGTTTTGTTTATTTCTTTCTTTTGAAGCATGTGGCTAACAACTTGCAATCAAATGGAACACCAAAGTAAATGGATTTTGCTCTGAATCTCCAAAGTTAAGCACTATGTGATCGATGCAGCTTATAAACCACAGACTATCATTTTATCACTCTTCTGAAGGAGCAAAAGAAGATAGAAATGGTTATCCCTTTTTAGTTATAACCATTCTGACTGAGATAACAAAGAAATGGTCAACAACAATTTGTAAGAATGGAAAATTGTGAAAGCAATATTACCAAACTCATTTTCTTTTCAATTGGCTGCTTTCAATTGGTTGCTTTCAAAAAGCTGTTTTCTTAGATAGCATCCAGCAATTGAGAACAGTCTCTTCCTAATAGATTCAGCACAAATGAACAGATAATTAGTAACACAGAAGGGCAAGGTTAGTGGCATAGTGTGGGGGATCAGTTACTTATTAATGCTACTACTGAGTCAAAAGGAATTTGATTTAGAAGGCAGAAAGATGCATGCTGTAATATATTCCGATAAGTTTTTTTAAGGGCTATTCATAACATGAGTCAGGCACGATGTATGTAAATTATAGCACCTTCCCTGACCATAGACAATTAGGCAGAATAAATCAAGATAATTTAGAGTAATGTCACTGCTGAACTCCAAAGAAAAGGAAAGCATATCATGTACTGATCAATTTCTTGATATGTATGTACACAAAATCCTCAGCCAAGGATAAATGTTATACAGCACTTTTGGATTGTGGCCCAGAGTTCCAGAACAACCAAGCAAGCAAAATGTCAAACCTTGCAAGTTCAAGGAAGGGAGAGATAAAAGGAGGCCAAGGCAAGAGCACAAAGCCAAAAAAAAAAAAAAAAAAACAACGGCAAAAATTAAACCTCCTCCAGGTAATTCATGTTGACAAGCAAGAAGAAGCAAAATCAGTACAAGCTATTCTCAGAGAAATGCCCCTACCTACCCCTATACAAAGTTGATGAGTATTACTTTAACTTCTCACCATGCCCTTGCATAGCATTACTTAAGGGCATGATGAGAAATGACCAAGAAAGCATCAAGACATCTAATGTTAATAGCAGAATTACCGCTGACGCAGCCCACCCTCACATGAGCCCTTGGGCTCACCAGTGTGTAGTAAAACTGGAAAAGCTGCTTTTTTCTTAGTTTTCCTCTGAAAGGCTGTTATCCTGCTCAAAGCATTTGGAAGAGTTCAGAAGGCTATCTGGCCCACACTGGCCTGCCTGTATATACTTATGAGCAGCCACAAGTCTTGGCAAAATGTGAACCTCTTGCAAATGACATTTGTTCCTGCACAATAACACTATAATTTAAAGCACAAATCTTGTTAAGTGGGGATGCTATTCCCCAAGGGAAGTTGATAGGAGAATCTGGATCACTCACAGGATAGTATTTCAAGCTCTAGAATAAAGTCAGAGTCCTTACAATTAAGACCCAAAGATGCTTTTGTCAAGAGGCAACTGGACTTTCTGGGTTTTCTTTGAAGACATTTCACTTCTCATCCAAGGAGCTTCTTCAGCTCTGACTGAAGAAGCTTCTTGGATGAGAAGCGAAATATCTTTAAAGAAAAACCAGAAAGTCTAGTTGCCTCTTGAAAAAAAGTATCTTTGGGACAACCATGACCTGGATGACTGAGAATCTCCATAGACACTTAGAATCAAGACTTCAGAACAGCAGAGCACAAAAGGCAGGAAGATGTCATTATAAATCAAAATAAGAAGCAATATAAAAATACAGGATTTTTTTGTACAATTGTGGGGCAAAGTATTTTCCTTTTTTGGCGGAAACTGATGATGATGTTTTTAATACAATTTGATCAATTATGTAAGGCCACTAGGGGCTAGTTAAAATGGTAAACTGCAATCAGCCCAGGAGGCTACAAATTAGCCACCCCTGAGGTAGGCTACCTTGTTGGGTTGATAAAGCTGTCTCAGCTGCTTCCAGATTCATTTGAAAAGGCTTAAGGTGTTGTGTGCAGGCAAGGTAAATTAATAATGTAGCCTTTCTAAAAAAAACCTACCCACAATGAAATTATTTTGCATCTAGACTAATAGAAATTCTGCAACGGATTTAACATGAAGCTTGTTCATAAATGTGTTGAGTTATTGACATCTGTGCAGAATAGGAACTAGTAGCCAACACTTCTTATAAATACAACACATATGAGAATAGATGCACATTTACGACTAACCGAACAAGGCAATCCCACTATGCTTTAGTACCCTGGACCAAACATTACAAGAAATTCATGAAAAATACTTCTGGCAAAGATTCAAATACCTACCCATTCAAGAAATTAGTCATGATGGTTCACTCACATACCTACACTTTTGTGCAATTCAACAGCCTCTAGCAATTGTTAGATATACTTAGAACCTAACAGAATCCTGCGACCCAGCCAGCATTTATATAGTCTCTCTCAAACCAGTTATAGGAGAAAAAAAAAAAAGCTGGAGTTCAAATGGCAAAATTAAAGCAGAGGTCTCTTATACAGGATAGTATGGGATATTGCAATTTTAGGGCACTGAAAGTTCCTGATCACGACATCTGGTTACCAATTTTGTAACAAACTGACACTAGACATGTTTTGATCAATATGAAAAATTTCCAGTGTTCCATTACCAGGGTGGGAGATGCAATTTTTAAGTCCTCTAAGTGTCCATTGTTTGATTATTCCAAGAACTTGTGTAAAGCTAAGGTGGCGGGGTGGGGGTTGGAACTCCAGCAATGGACAACAACATCAATCTGGATCACAGACAAGTCAGTCACTTTCTTCTCATATGTGCTAACCAACCTTAAAATATAATAGTATCAATATACTATTTCTAAAACTGAAGTTTAATTCTAATGCAATATCTGACAACAGGCAGCAATAATAAAGCACTTGCATCAGGTGCAGTTTGCCACTATATTACATCACAGTAAATCACTGTCAGCGCTGCTGCAATTAAGCAAGTTTACAAAATTCAGAATGTGGTAGTGTCTGTTTACTAGTTTCTATTGTCATTATTTGCAGCTAAATCTCTTTCCTTTTTTGCCCCATCCAAAAAGAAAACCAAGAATATATTTCACTTAAAAACTGAATTAGGAGTATGAAGGGTTATAACACGCCATATGGAGGAGAAAGAAATGCTCCTGACATTAAAATCAAGAATCTGATAAATTGTAAGTCCATTTATAAACATGATTAAGAAATGTAATACAATAAATGGGGCCTCTGGCAAAGTTTGGAATAAATGCTTATGACAGAAAAGTCCATGGTTGATATTTGTAACTCAGCTTATTTTCAAGTTCAAAAAAGAAGACAGAACTTTCTTTATTGTGTGCCTCAGAACTATTTTTTGACAGAAATTGACAGGCTGGATTTCCAGTTTCAAGAATAAGTTAAACATGTGATTGTCAACTACTATTGCTTAAACTATAAATGCTTTGCGGTTTCTTCAAAATGCTATTTATTGCTGAAGAGCAATTTAAAATATTTTAAACAATGATAAATAAATGAAAATAAGCTCCAGGTAAGTGACCTTTTCTATTCCAGTTGTTATAAGTCATAGTGAGATGTTACATGTCAGTGTCATCATCTTGGCAACTCCCAAACTGCCATGCGGAGGGGAAAAAAAAGAGAAGCTATGTTTCTGTAAGCAACAGAAACATAGCTCAATTGGCACTCTTTTTCTGAGGGAAAGGAGGCACGCTGGGCATCAAAAAACAACCCTGGCAAGGTCTCAGAATTCTTATGCAAACTAGCCAATAGGTCATAGAGTAGAAAAATCAAGGTGGCTCTACTTCGATATCAATTTTGATCTCAAAGGTCTACTTCTGTTAGAAAATCCAGGTTATTCTCAGATTTCAATAACTCTAATTTGAATTTAGATGAATTTGCTTGCATATGTGCTTTTGCTCATTTTTTGAGTGCATAAGTGGATTTATCATCTTAGAAGATCTCATATATGTGTATGAGATATCCTTTCTGAAGCAAGCAGTACATTGTTGATGATGCAGTAAAGTATTCACCTGGAATATTCGTAAATTCTATAATATTTTTAGAAAACTCTACTTTTGTAAACCCCCTAGGTTTTGGCAGAAATCTTAGTTTTATTCCACAATTAAAATCATTATTACCTTTAATGATATTCCCCCAAGATTTGGATGGTCTCTAATCTGCTATTCTTTAGAAGAGTTGTGAAAAGTTGGTTCTTCACCCAGGCCTTTGGCAAGGGAGAAGGAGACTTCTTGCTTCATTCTACCGGATCTATTACACTAGACTTATTTTATATTTTACTGATTTTTATTGTAATCTGTTTAATTGTCAAGAGTCTCCCAAAATGGTTGGGAGCCATAGACTCACTATTGCCACAACTGTTCCTCATTACATTGATTCCTCTGTCAACAGTACTGAATAATTCAAGCCAGGGCTATCAAATATCAAAAACATCTGCCAGGATATCCTTTAAATGGATGATTTGAAGCTATAAGGAAAAACCCCATCTGAAATAGAATTGCTGCTGAACATTGTCTGTATGTATAGGCATGATATTGCAATGGAGTTTGGACTGGATGGTGCAATCCTCACAATCAAAGAGGAAAAAGAGTTTAAACTGAGAGAATTAAGATGCTCTGTGGAAATAACATCAAGAGTCTGGATGAAGACGATCACTACAAATACCTGGGTATACTTCAAGCAGACAACATCAAGCACAAGAAAATCAAGAAAAAGGTTAGAAATAAATCTATCAAAAAAGTGTAGAAGATTTTAAAGTCCAAACTCAATGGAGGAAATACCATCAATGCAATTAACATTTGGGCAAGTTGAAGAAAGAAACAGAAGATCTAACTCTGGCTATATAAAGCCAAGCCTTAAGAACATATGCATACAAAGCCAGAATTGAGAAGACAGTAATAGATAGCAAATGCCACCTCTGCAAAAAGGCTGATGAAGCAGTGGATCACTGTTAGCTGCTTGCGAGATGATCATACAAACTGACTACAATAATGGCACAACAAAGTAACAACAATGGTGCATTGAAAGATCTGCAAGAAATACCATTTGTCTGCACACAAATCTAGTAGGATCATAAAATAGAAAAAAAGTAATAAACAGAAACGCACCTTCCATATAACACCTTAATAATTGTTGACAGGAAAGACAAAAAAACAAACAAACATCTGGATAGTGGACATTGCAATATCTGGAAGCAGAGAACAGAAGAGAAAGAACTAGAGGAGATAACAAATACAAAGATCTGACAATAGAAATAGAATGACTGTAGCAAAAGAAAGCAAAGGTAGCACCGGTTGTAACAAGAACATTGGGTGCAAACCCAGAAGAACTGGGGTTCCCGTTAAAAACCATCAGCATTGACAAATCCACCATCAGTCACTTGCAAAAGCCAGCTTTATTTAGAACAGCTTATATACTGCAATGATACCTCTAACACCATAAAACTTCATCTATCCCAGGTCTTTAGAAAGGACTCAATAGGTGGATAAAAATGCCAAATCCACTCTGAACATCTGGTTGACTGTGCAACAAACCACATCAATCTGAAATGGAACACCACTTGAATACTATTCGCATTGACAAATCATCATCAGTCAATTGCATAAAGCAGCTTTATTTGGAACATCTTACATCTTGCAATGATACTTTTAAAACCATAAAACATCAAAATCTGCCTATCCCAGGTTCTTGGGAAGGACTTGATAGGTGGATAAAAATGCCAAGTCCAAGGTATAATAGATAGAAGAAAAAAATGGAGAAGATCACAATTGAAGATCATGACATAATCTGGCCATGGTCTAATTGTTATTGACACATTGGGTGCCATATCCAAAAATCTTGAATGACACTTAGAAAATCTGACAAATTTCTATCTGTCGACTGCAAAAGTTCACTTTTTCATTAGTGGGACATTAAAATTAATAAGAAACTGAGCTATATGAATACTACGGTTATTTCAATCTTATGATCTCATATTCCTATTAACAAGAAATTAACTTCAACCAGCACAATTAATGAAAAGGAACTATAGATGTCATCAAAAACATCTAGAGGACATCAGGTTTACTCTGATTCATGAAAATCCTGACATTTTGTCTTATAGGAAGGATACATTTTTGTTGACACTATTCTGAGCTAACCTCCAATCCTTGTGTGGAATAGTTCTTGCTGTGATATAGCTAAACTGTGGTCCTAATAATAATAATGTGATTAAATGAAACAATCCCTTAGAGATTTTTTTTTTCTTTCTAAGCATAAGGCAACAGTTTTGAGCAGAAGTTAAGGCTGGCCTTAACAGCAGTAACTTGTACTCTGTTGACTCCTAACATATGTTGATAATACACATAGCAAGTCATGCAAAATCATTGTTATTTAATGGGCTGAAACTGTATGACGCACATCTTGTCCCCAAATTCTATCCTGAACTTGCATAATGATAATGGGCAACTTTATTAGAGCTATTATGTTAATGTTTTCAAGACCAGATGAAATACTTGCTCAGTGCCAGAATCTTTTGGAAATCAATCTTCCAATCAACCCCATCACCCAGTCCAAATATCTAGATGTTTAGTTTGCAACCCCAGCAATATTTTTCTGTTCTCTGCATTAGGAAACTGCTTGTCAGATGCAGCTTCTGTGAACCTGAAGGCAGGGCAAAGGTTGCCTGTTACTGGCAAGAAGTAAATCTCCTAGCTACTCAGATCAACAAGCAAATTTGACCTGGAAATCTCATACAGCTATCTACTATATATTTGCTTTTGCTATTTTCTTCCTGCAATTCCCTCAGTTCTTTAGATTAACCAGTTAAAACTATGAAAACTTCACATTCTCCAGGATTGTCCCACTTACCTATTGCTTTATTTTAATATAAGACTGATCAGTTTTGATGGTACAACTCTAGACAACTTATCATAGAAGCTCTAATCAATTACAGGTGCATAGACAGATGGGGCAAGTCATACATATATGTACACCCAGAGTCTCTTTTTTTCATGCCTGATGATAAAATACACATCTAATATTTTATGTTTACTTTAGCATTTACTTCTGCTATTTCAGAATTGAAATGTGGCATGAACTTATTTTCAGTTGAACATTTGAAGAAGCTCATATCTAGTAAGTTGGGGTTTTTTTTGTAAATTTTATTTGAATTTTCATAAAGAGAAAAAAAATACAAATAAAACATCTTTTTTGAAAGTAGCATAATCCCGGGTTACATTTCTTCGTACAGACACAAATTCAGGTTCATGCTCATTTTTATATTCTATTCCATATCTTATTACTATTTTATATTTTCTGCATAGCTTCTCCCCTCTTTTAATTTCCTCAGTTTTATTTTAATTATCTCATCTCAATTCAAATCATTGTATTTATATTTTTTGTCTGTCCTGTTTCAATTATCTATTATCTTTTCTCATTAAACAAAATTTCTCCTGTAGTTACTGATTGGAGTATGACGCCTTTATATCTTTTCCCTAACGTTGTAACATTCAATATAATACATAATTTCCATTCGGATACTGCTTGGTACATTCTTAAAATACACACTGTATTTTTAAAAAAAGAAAAAATATATAAATGTATAATTCAATTCTATCATTAATATTAATATTCATTAAAGTCTTAACATCTTTAACATTACTTTTCAATTAAATATCATACTTCTATGGGAACAATTATAAGCTTTCCATAGTTAATTCCCCCCGCTCTTCACTTATATTTTATAAAACATTAACTAATTATTCACTTACTTTATTCACAAACATTTCACTAAATTACACTAACTGTTTTATCCCTCATTTTAATCATACGTTGTTTCCAATTTTCTAAAGTTATTTCTATTACTAATATAACAATACAATCTTATGTACCTTTACAGAATCCCTTTTTCAGTTATATTTTCACCCATTATCTCTAAATAGGTCCCGTTTCTCTATATGTTGCTCCGGTCCTTTGTAACTTCTTTTCCTTTCCTTCTTCCCTCACTTCTTCTTTCTCCCCCTTTTACCCCCTTGTCTCTCTACCTCTATTTCTCTCTTCTGTATTCCCCTTTTCTATTGCTTTTCAGTATTATACTTATTTTTCAAATTATTTTTCTTTTCTTTGGTTGTTTTTTTAAGTCTTACATTATCCATTCTCTTTCCCCCCCCTTCCCTTTTTCTTCCCCACATAAAATTGCTTGTTCATTAAAGATGGCTTCTTCTTTGTCCCAGTCTTCTTATTTTGCAGTCGTTTCTTGTTGTTTCTCATAGTTCCAAATTTCCATTTCTAAAAATTGAAAAACAAAGCCAAAAGAACCCTTCCCTTCTTGTGCATCTTTTTTGTACTTTTTAAGTTCCATTTTCAATTCATCGAGAAGTGGTGCCATTGTATAAATTTTTAAACAACCACCCGATTGATTTTAGTCATTCAAATATAATAACCAAGAATCCAAAGATCACCAAATAATCCAAATACACACAAGCTGTTTCTTTTTTGTTCTTTTTTTCCACTTTCTCTTCCTGGGGTTACTATTTATTTGCAAAATTTCAGTTAAAATGTATCTTTTAGAAGTCTTGTTGAAGTTTTACTTTAGATTCTTTTTAATTCCAGGTAGTTTCCTCCCTCTTCCAGATCCTGCCCTTATTCTTTTTCTCTCCCTTCCTGCTTATGAAAAAGAAAAATTTTAATGTCCAGAAATCTTTATTATCCCTTTGGCATTTTGTTTTATTTTCAGCTTAATTGCCTATTGATGTCAAAGCGGATTTTTCTGATTTCTTATTTAAGTCTCTTAGTTGTCAGTATAGGGAAGGAGAGAGAAGGAAAAAAAAGGCAAACCTTTCCCTTTTCACTTTCCTTTGCTGCTTCCGACTCTTCTATGGGAGCGATGTTATTTTTTGTAAGTTTAAATTCCAGGGTACCTTAGTTGTTGCTTTTACAATTTAACCCAGTCACCCAAAACTTTCACTTCTTATCTTCCTCCTGCACATTCTTTTCTGGTCGAGTTCTCCTTTGTGATGGCCATTTCTGACCACCGCTGCAACTGCCTTCAGGAAAGGGAGTAATGGCCAGCTGAGGAGGAGAGATGTGGCTCTCCTCAACCCTGCTGGCAGTCTCCCCCCTCTTCACCACCTCTAGGGGTGGCTTAGTCCTGAAACCAGCCAACTCGGGGCACTCCAGCGGCGAGCCCAGACAGAAACCACGCACGATCGCAGATTTCTGTCTGTTGCCGAAGCCCTTCAAACCGGAATTCCCTATCTAATAAGTTTTCAGGAAATGCTAATCCTTCCATTCTATACCTACTGTAAAGGACTCTTAGGTTTTATGTTATTTTAGGAACAGTAAAAAAGACACTTTCCAAGATTTTAACTTATCTATACCAGTCAGACAATCAGTTCTAAAATGAGTCTGTGGATTAATTTAAGAGCAGTTAGCCTCATTACTCCATTTCTAATTCTCCCAGCTTTCTGAATTTACTTATATATAATGATTCTTTTAGTTTTAGATTTCCTATTGAAGCCATGAAATTATTCAGCTAGAAAGCATAATGCTTGGACAAATCTGAAAATTCAGCTTTGGGGTTATCATCTTCCTGTTACATCATTATGTGATGGGCACATGTGTGCTGTCATGATCTCCCAAGGCAGAATTTCAACAAACTTGTCTAAAAGCTTGACAAAGACCATATATTCATACTCAATAGACTGCAGCTAAGACTTGGTTATAAAACAGAAATAACACTCCCTTTTTATGACCCTGTAATCCCTTAATTTAGGCTAGAGTCAGGGCAACTGGATGAAGCTGAACACTTACTGGTCAGATGCAGGGATAATAATAATAAAAATAATCTTTCAGCCATTAGGGTTGATTTCCTTGGGTTCAAAATCAATCTCCCTTTTCCTTTGTTTGCATCTGCCTTGATAATCTGGTCTTTTATTTCCCACATTCTCTTTAAGTGCTACTTTGCCTGTTTGCATTTTTCTGCAGTGCTACTCTAGCCAATATAAAATTCTCACATGTAAAATCCAGTTCCTAGTTTATTAAACATTTGAAAAGAGCTGTGTATTGTTAGAATTCGGAGGCATGGTTGATGAGCTTGGATGCAATCTATACACACCATGAAACCCTGTGTTTACGAAGTTCTGTTGTGATCATATCTGAAATTCATACGGGGTATTACTCAGCTCTGCTAACTGTTCCTTCTCTTCTTTCTTCCTAATTATAGACTAGCAGTGAATTGGTGCTAGAGCAGACAAAAGCTATATCACAGACAAGCTATTATTTGCATATGTAACTCTGCTCATTCCTACATCAAGCATATTATTTTTTTCTGGTAGTTCCCACAATGAAATACTACACTTGCTTAACACAATGAACTAGAGCAAAATGAAAGGTAGGGAAATATTTGGCACTTTGCTCGAGATCAAATTAAGCACACAATACAATAAATTGTAAATAGTTACCAAATACAAACCACTTTCACATTTGAAAAATCTCTCTGTCAACAAGCTATAAGTGAAAAATGCATTTACTATATCCAGAACTCCCAGAAGGGCAATCTTATTTGTTACACTTAAAAAAACAAACCACAGAATTTTAAAAACATTGCAATGGCCATAGAAAACCAAATCAAAGAGCCATCTGTATGACTTATTTATTTCCACAGTGGACAGCCTAACGCCTCAGGAAAATTCCTAAATAGACACTAACGGCTTAACCACTCACACTCAGTATTTACTGATTCTATACTTTTTCCTGTTTTGATGCTGACAGTCCCATTGTCAATGAATCTATCTAATAATCCTAGTACTGATTGGTAACCCTTCAGCCATCATAACTATACTATCTTCTCTAAGTAGCACTGCCTAAAATCTGCCACAGATTAGTTTTCTCCAGATCCTTCTGATTGTTCTTCCTCAAATCCATGATTCAGGACTTTAGAACTGTGTACACTTGCTACTAGATCAGCATCTGTCAACCACAACCACTTTAAGATGTCTGGACTTCAATTCCCAGAATTCCTCAGCCAACATGTTGGAGTTTAAGTCCAAATGTCTTAAAGTTGTCATGGTTGACAAATATTGCACTAGCCTCTATCAGTATGAATTCAGCTGTAAGCCTCTGGTGTGATTTTCGAACCACAAGTTTCCTAGCAATCTCCCAAAATTGTATTTCAAACCATTAAAGAAGGCAAAATCTTTGAAATTATATGAGTGTAGCTACAAAGTTAAAATAAACTACAGGAAATCAGTGTTTACAAGGAAGTAAACATTTCTCACTTGTTAACCAGCCAACAGTACCAGTTAACTTCTAAATACACTGCTCAAAAAAATAAAAGGAACACAAAAATAAGACATCCTAGATCTGAATGAATGAAATATTCTTATTAAATACTTCGTTCATTACATAGTTGAGTGTGCTGACAACAAAATCACACAAAAATTATCAATGGAAATCAAAGTTAGCAACCCATGGAGGTCTGGATTTGGAGTTACACTCAAAGTGGAAAAAAATCCAACTTTGATATAATGTCCTTAAAACAAGTCAAAATGAGGCTCAGTAGTGTGTGTGGCCTCCACATGCCTATATGACCTCCCTACAATGTCTGGGCATGCTCCTGATGAGGTGGCAGATGGTCTCCTGAGTGATCTCCTCCCACACCTGGACTAAAGCATCCCCCAACTCCTGGACAGTCTGTGGTGCAATGTGGCGTTGGTGGATGGAGCAAGACATGATGTCCCAGATGTGCTCAATTGGACTCAGGTCTGGGGAACGGGTGGGCCAGTCCATAGCATCAATGCCTTCATCTTGCAGGAACTGCTGACACTCCAGCCACATGAGGTCTAGCATTATCTTGCATTAGGAGGAACCCAGGGCCAACCGCACAAGCATATGGTCTCGCAAGGGGTCTGAGGATCTCATCTCAGTACCTAATGGCAGTCAGGCTACCTCCGGCGAGCACATGGAGGGCTGTGAAGCCCCCTAAACAAATGCCACCCCACACCATTACTGACCCACTTCCAAACCGGTCATGCTGGAGGATGTTGCAGGCAGCAGAATGTTCTCCACGGTATCTCCAGACCCTGTCACATCTATCACATGTGCTCAGTGTGAACCTGCTTTCATCTGTGAAGAGCACAGGGCACCAGTGGCAAATTTGCCAATCTTGGTGTTCTCTGGCAAATGCCAAACATCCTGCACAGTGTTGGGCTGTAAGCACAACGCCCACCTGTGGATGTCGGGCCCTCATACCACCCTCATGGAGTCTCTTTCTGACCATTTGAGCAGCCACATGCACATTTGTGGCCTGCTGGAGGTCATTTTGCAGGGCTCTGGCAGTGCTCCTCCTGTCCCTCCTTGCACAAAGGCAGAGGTAGCGGTCCTGATGCTGGGTTGTTGCCCTCCTACAGGCTCCTCCACATCTCCTGATGTACTGGCCTCTCTCCTGGTAGTGCCTCCATGCTCTGGACACTACGCTGACAGCAAACCTTCTTGCCACAGCTCGCATTGATGTGCCATCCTGGATGAGCTGCATTACTTGAGCCACTTGTGTGGGTTGTAGACTCCGTTGCATGCTACCACTACAGTGAAAGCACCGCCAGCATTCAAAAGTGACCGAACCATCAGCCAGAAAACATAGGAACTGAGAAGTGGTCTGTGGTCACCACCTGCAGAACCACTCCTTTATTGGGGATGTCTTGCTAACTGCCTATGCTTTCCATCTGTTTTCTATTCCATTTGCACAACAACATGTGAAATTGATTGTCAATCAGTGTTGCTACCTAAGTGGTCAGTTTGATTTCACAGAAGTGTGATTGACTTGGAGTTACATTGTGTTGTTTAAGTGTTCCCTTTATTTTTTTGAGCAGTGTATATTTCAGATATCACTAGAAACTTTCTTTAAGTTTGTCCTTACTGTTGGGTAGGGATGGGATGTTATTAAATTGCTATTAAGCAAATTTTACCAAGATTGTTGTGTCAGTTCTCAGTGCGTAAATCTCTCAGAGCTATATTGACCAATCAGGAATCAACTTTTATGGGACTAATGATAAAGAATAAAATGAAAGTTGCAAAAACAAATTAAAGCCAGTGCCATAAATATGGTTTAGTCTGGCTTTAATCCACACAGATTGAAGAGAAAAAAATCAAATCATATTCAACTTCAACAGTGGTGATTTTTATATTAAGTATCTATTGCTAATCACAATGACACATACACAGAGACACAACCTTCCCAGTGCATAGCAAACACAACCATTTCATACTTACAACTTGATGTCAGATACAAAAGTCAGATACACAATGCATGTTGCTATTTGCAGCTTTGTCTCTCCACTTGAACACTTCAGATAATCAGTTTGCATCAAGTCAACTGGATATGAATTTGGTTAAGATCCTTATAGGACTAACTCCAAAAAGTAATGTCTTTCCTAAACCTCTGACACAATGATTCCCATTTATTTGTCCAGTCATTCTGAGCATTTTATTTGTTTCACAAACATATCTGCACAATCAGATTTTGTACTGTCTGGCTTTATTATCCCTATTATATTTGTTCCATTATTTTCTGTATTAATATTGCCATTCTTTTATTAGTTTCTATATGGGCTGATTTTCTTTATTTTCTTTTATTTTTAATTTAATTTTGATCTTAATTACATTGCCATTACTGCTTTAGAACCATGCTTTAGAACCATAAAACACAAACGTGCAGTGGAATCCTCTCAAACAAATGGAAGAACTTTTCCACCTTAACTCCCTTTTTGATTCTCAAAACGATATGTATTTGGAATTATGAGCCACATAAAGCATTAAAGAGGGATTATAGATGGGAGAGTATATTCACTTTCTCCAATCAACTACTTTCTCCATAACCTCCATACCTTACATTCTAAATAGGATCAATAGTTGAATAACACACCATAACCATTTTTCTTCTAAGTTTTTAGCCTCTATTATTTTCAGATCAATATTAGTCCACCATAGGGAAAAGAGAAATAAGAGGATGGAGATGAAAGGGGACAAAGTGCTAATGCTGCAGTCCTCAGAAAGCTGGCATTTTTAAAATTATTATTAAATCATAAACTACAATCTTCTTCAAATCAAAATGCTCCTTTGAGATTCTTGGTGTCTTCACAGACAGATCCATGTAATTTTCTTAGTAACAGTAGGGAAGTGATTTCATTGGATGTTTTTTCATCTTTCCTATTTAGTCCAGATCCTCGAAATGTCTTGTAATCCACATTTAAGTACAATCCAGCCCCAGCTGCTGAACTTTTTGAATGATCCAAATTCTGCTAGATGTCAGCATTCCAAGTAATGTACCCATAGAAAACAGAACTCCAAGGTAGACAAATTCCTCAAAGAATAATTTATTGGATACATCATAATGACACAACTGGTGAAAGCCAATTCTGAAAGTTCCCATTGTTTTCACCTAATTAAAAGGTAAACGTTTCCCCTTTCGGTCAAGTCCCTAAATCATGCTGTCCAATCCAGTTGCTAGCCGGTTGCTTGGTTATTTCACTCCTCCTCTGGGCAGCCACCTGTGAGAATGTCCTTGATTCTCACAGGAAAACTTTATTGTTTTGGCTACAAAACCTCATCTAACTATCCCCAACCCCACCCCATTATGTGGCAACCCTGAAGCATCCAAGATGGCCTCAGCCAGGTTCACTTCAGGGTTAACACTAAAAGCTTAACAAGGAACACAAACAGCAATAAAGTACAAACCATTGCTTCCAAATTCAATGGCTGCATCAAAATATCCTGATATTTAACCCAGGAGATCACATTATGATTCAATGGGATATGTGAATTTAGCCAATGAATTTTAAAAACTTCATTAACTTGAGTTGTAATAAATAAATAATATTCTATTTGTTTAAATGTTTACAGTCTTCATTCCTTCCAAAATGGATATCAAATTAACCTGTATTTACATATCACACTAAGCTATAATGTTATTTGTTTGGTTTTAATTTAGTATGTTGCATAACTCAGCCAGTAATAGTCAATTCAATAAATTATGATTAGCAAACCATGGTTTAACATGTGTGAGACCAACTTCATATTTAGCTAGTGCACTAGTCAAAATGTGGTTTGTATTCTTTTGATTTAGCATGCTATATGAATTCAACCATTGTTATTTATATCTTAGCATACTAGATAATCCCAGACAACCATAGTTTATTCAATAACCCATGTATAAACCAATTATGGCTTATCATAATTTATATATATCAGTAAATACATGAGTATTATATATCAGTAAAGCTGGATTATCTAAGTAACATAGCACTCAGATAAGTATTGTAGGTAGGTACTATAAC
The DNA here is from genome assembly GCF_049901715.1 of Pseudonaja textilis. Lineage (NCBI taxonomy): Eukaryota > Metazoa > Chordata > Lepidosauria > Squamata > Elapidae > Pseudonaja > Pseudonaja textilis. The sequence goes on along the minus strand of NC_141990.1, from coordinate 35,415,147 downwards.
AACCAAGTTTCTAAGCAATATTACACCTGGGCAATAACCAGACCTTTAATACATCTCTTGAGGCATAATCACATTCCATACTCTACAACAAACCCTAAGAAGGGTGCCAGAATCAAAACTGCCTGGCTGTATCAAAAATTGTAAATAAATCCGCAAATAAAAAAGCAGCAGTTAACCAATGTCTTTATAGGGCAAATTAATTTCTCCTCTTACGTACAGCACTTGATTAAAAAACAATAGCACACAATTTAGAGAGAGCATCTTAGTGCTATTTTTTTCCTTAAAAAAAATACAGAAATACATGATTACCCCAGGCAGAACCCAGTGCTGTTACAGATAAGCGACAATGAAAAGCTGTTTTTACTCAAGCCCAGGAAAGGAATCACAATCAATCAATAGTCTCTGAATGTACTGAGGTGGAAGGGCATGTATAAAGATGTTTATCAGAAATCCACCAGCCATGCTCCACTTTCGATTACCCTCTCACAGCCTGACCAGGACAGCATCAAAGGCAGCCTATCAATAGGAAATCACTTACAGTAAAGTTATTCCTACAATGCATATTTAAGAGCAGATCCAATTAACCATTTTGCTAACTGATATTGCTTTATTATTAATTTTGTTCCAATTTACATTAATACTTTGGCAGGAGGCATGAAAAATGACTGAAACAGCAGAATGGAAATTTTAGAAAGGAAATATAAAATGTGGTAACTTAAAAGTCCTCTTTGGAGAAGACTTATAAGTCATGATCCTGGTGCCAAAAAAACCTTCTCTTTCATTCTAATGGAATGCTCCTTAATTGGGGAGGCCTTGCAAAACATGAATTAACTAAAGAATACAAAGATATTCAGAAAACTATTTGATACATCATCCCATCTTCTTCCCCCAGAAACCAAAACCAGAAAAGCACATTAGCAAAACAACACTGTAAATTTGATTTCAAAGCTTGTTCTTACACTGTTAAGGTGCTCATTAAAACTCAAGGCTGAATTAAATATGCAGATGTTTCTACATCTGCATATTTTCACACAATTCTGAACACAATGAATACTCACCAGCCCTATATTTGGGAAAGGGCCCACTCTGAGAGGATTTTGTGATGAGTGTTTATGAGCAACATTCAGATTTTTTGTCCTGAAATGTGCAAAATGTTTCATGATAGAAATATCCTGACTTTGAAATATTCCATTCTGATATCAACAGAAGTCATTCAATATTGAAATCACTTGTTAATCAATCTTAGCAAAAGGTTGTCTTTTATCATAAAAGTAAATGTAACATAGTATACATTTCTAGGTTGAAGTATTTCAAACTTCTATATCTTTCCACAAGATCAAAAAAAATCCTACCTTTTTGTGGTCCGAAATTATTTGAATGTAACAATTTACACTTGAGAACCAATTTGGTCTAGTGGATAAGGCAACAGGTTAGATATGGGGAGATATGAAGGCAGCTGGGTGAACCTCAGCCAGTCTCTGTATCTCAGATCTAAGAAGCAAGCAATGGCAAGCCACTTCAGAAATTGGATCTATGACAACTCATCACAGCCAACTTGCCACACCACCAACTTGCTGCAGGACAACTCGCCACTCACTGCAGGACAAGCATTGACACTAATATAAAAAATAATGGTGGAATAGAATCATAACATTAAAGAAAGGATGCAAAAGGAGGGACAGAATGGAATGTGAATGGCAAAAATTAATATATATTTTTTATTTTAAATAATTAAATAGAATTGTTAAGTTGTCCCACAGTGAGTTGTCCTGTGGTGAATTTTTCCTGTGGCAACAATAAGTTGGCTGTGGCAAGTTGTCCCATTCCATCTGAAATCTTACCAAGAAAACTATACAGACTTGTACATTCAAACACCATAAGTCAACACATACACATTATTTACTTCTACAGGATATGTTTAATATTTGGAATAATAGAGAAGATTGCAAATTGTCAAAATATGTACTTGTTAATCCATAGCCTGTATGGTTTAGGTTTTTCCTATCTCAACGTCTTCCTTCACACCTACACTTTCCAACTCATTCATCTCATTAAGCTGACTTTTGAGTCTTCAGGTTCTGCTGTCACTCATCTGCTCCAAGTAGGGCTTGTTCTTTTACAAAGTATGAAATTATTAGTCCAATCCAAATATTATTAAATCAGATTATAGGCAGGGAAGATTTTTGTAGTTAAGGAATGCACTATTTTAAAATAGCTGAAGATACCATTGTTGGTCTCTTAATTTCGAACTGTTCTGGAGAATCATAGATCATTCCTTTGGACCATCATGAGGAGAGATTCTCAGCCAATGCCTCATGAGATAGTGAGAAAGACTCTTTTCATAGACTTTCAAAATGCTTATATAAATGATTTCCTGGTGGGATTTAAGTGGGATTTTAAGGCATTTATTTAAATGTCTTAAAAGAATATTTTATTGCTAAAGTGAATCCTGAGCAGATTTATTCCTCATAATTCCCCAATCAGGGAATAAAAAAAAAATACAGTTCCTAGAGTTCTACCTACAATGCTGAAGAGATCCAAATAGAGAGTTACTTCCTTTCAAATGAATGGGCAGAACTTTGCTTAATACCAACAATCAGCTACTCTATGACAGAGTATGTCTAGGCTGGTGAGAGAAAATGTTGTTGACATGGCCCAATACTGGGCAAATATCATTTAGTTTTAATTCCACTTAGTTTACATACTGTTTACATATGCTACATTTTATGACTTATTTTATATCTATTTTATTTGCTCAGCGTTGAATGTTGTATGTTTATAATTTGAAGGTGCTCTGACACAAATAATGAAAGAGTAGAAAATTGATTCTACTGTATGAAACTGAATTTATAAGCCATGTACAATACAGATGTACAATTAACCACTGTTTTCTATATCACACTAGCCTTCCAGGCTGCTAACCTTCTAGGCTGCTTTATCCTATTTAAAACAAATCAGTCAAAAAAGAAAGAAAGTTATATAAATATGCTATTTCCTGCTACAACAAATAAGTTCCTCCTACAGAATTCTTATTCACTTTTATACATGACATAATTATTTAAAAAATGTTCACACAGCAATAGTTTCCCTTTTCTAACTCCCCTAAATCATTTTTCTATACTACCAACAAAGGGATTTTATTGCAGAAATATAAATCTTCAAATCCATGAGGTTTCTGGAAAGCATTAGCCCTGTTTAAGTATTACATAAAGGGTTAAGTTCACTAGGCAAGCAGCTTCATATAAGCAAACAGTTAATTATTAATGTAATGTAATGAAATCTAATTTATTCAACATTTCTTCTTGATCAACATTTTTCTGTTCTTATTAATAGGTATTCTACCACCATTACCACCCCACAGATATATTTTCAGAGATAAAATACAAACCTACTTTTCAGCAAATATGGTAGTAGTTCACTGTATTCTATTGTGACACAAATAGATCAAACTTTTATTATTATTTTTTGTTAACAGGCGCTACATTCATACACATTTTAAGCACTTTTATGGTAATGTGTATTTTATAGCAGAATATATCTTTTATAGGGATTTTATAGCAGCATATACATTTTATACACGCTATTGTAAAATATGGATTTTATATGCATTGTGGTCCATTTTAAAATAAAAAACCCAGAATAATAAAATTTGACAAAGGGCAGAATCAGCAAGAAAACTATTCTGAATTACACATTAGTTTGAGAGATGTGAATCTAGTCAGTTCACTTCCAAATGTTAGCTAAATAAAGTAAATATATTTCTAAATGTGAGGTCTTTCAAAATGTATGGTTAGTTCATGTATTACTTTTTAACAGAAATTGTGGAAGGCTTCTTTCAAGTAATTTGTATGTCACATGATTCTTTGACTCTGACAGTGCTTGAACTTCCTCCTCTTTTCTCTGGCCCCTTTATGTGTGTGGTAATAACTTCAGAAGTCGTAAACAATCTAAACTATAACAAACAAAACTGAGAGGCTATATATGCATTTTATATCTCATACCCCAGATGAATTTTACTTTTATCTGGTAATTCAGATCTGTGCATCAGGATTTGGTTTTAATCTGCTGTAAAACTCACAAAATTTCTCTGAAAGGGTGACCGCTCTTGATTCTACATCAACACTTTCCTAAATCCATGTGATGTTTCTACTTCCTTCTGTCTAAAAGTAATCTATTTCAGGATGGTTTATTTTTTAGTAACAGTATGGAAACTGTTTGTCACAGCCTTCTTTGAAAGGGGGGGAGGAGGAAAATTTCCTACTCTAGCCTACAATGTGATTTCCCATCCAAATACTAATGCCAAATTCTGATTATCTTTTCAAGATCAACCAAGGCCAGTTAAAATTACCACTTAGTTAGTCCATCTTCCCAAATACAACTGTTTGTTCTTCTTCATAATGATACCAAAACAGGAAAATCTAAGAGATAAAATATAATTTATCAAACTCAGCCAATGACACATGTATTCCATCACCTGAAGTCTAGTGGGATTTTATGATAAAGAAAATAATAAAATAAGATATAAGAAGTAATTTTCAAATCTGTAAAAGGTTACCATGAGGAGAGTAAATATTTTGCCAAGGCTTTCACTGTCATAGATTCCAGTTTCAAAATCAACATTCAAGTTATATATTAGGAAACATCACTTCAAATTTTCATCAGATTTAAATCCTTGGGTCAAACTGAGTTAAAAATAAATCAGTGTTAGAATGATAATCAACTTCTTAAAATTACTGAAGATAGGATATAGCCAAGCTGTCTCTTTTTAAAATTGGGTCTTGTCCTTCCCAACAAATTTACTCTGGATTTAGTATCTATTACAAACTATAAATGGCATCATAATCAGTATTAAGCTTTTTTTTATAAGATTTCACTGTATGATCTGGGGATTGCAAGATTTTGTTTCAGATCTTATAATATCACAGAAATCGAAATCTTTATTTGATTTCTCCTTCTATGATCTTATTCTTCTATTTTGAGGCTATGACTGCTACTTATTCTAAGGAAAAAATGGAAATCATAAGAGCAGCTGTTACCAAAAGACACAGACTCCTCTCTGCAGATGGACAATGAAAGATGCTTCCTCTAGGACATGTAGCAGCTCCTTTTTAAATGATATTCATAGAGATAGAATCTGTCATCTATGATTTCTTTTTCATCTAAGGCCTAGCCTGTCCATATTCTATTAATAAAATGTCTATCTCTCTTTTTTGTCATTTAAACTATTTGAAAGTAGTGAACAATCTCAACAATTCTTTCATGCTTCAAGCAGTACAGTGTCTAAAAGGGAATGGGACACACATAATGCCCATCATGGATTAGTCATTATATCTCAAGGCTGCTCCTCTTTTTTTTCAGTTCCAAATTAACCTCTTTAGATATAGACCTAAAATCTAAAATGGAGGAATTCATTCACTGAACAGATTTAGACCCTATATTGTCTTTTATGTAGCCTACTATTAGTTTGGGATTGGAACCAAAGCAAAGTTGGATGGGAGATTACCAGGAAGTGACAAAGTTGTAGGCTAGACTAGGTTGTTAAAAAAAAATCAAAGAGAAATGCAAAAGTAAGATTTCTTCTAAATTCCGTTGTGCTTTGCCACTCCTTAGTGGATAGTGACCCATAGTGGATATGATCAAAGGTGTGCTGTGGAAGTACCCATTAATTATATGTCCATCACTTCCACTTTTAAAATGAACTTTTCTCCAGGCTTCCCACAAGCCAAAACATAGTTCAGCAGACCTTTATTTCATCTGTTGAAAATCCTGAGCATGTTTATATTAATCTACTTTAACAGTATTCTGAAATACACCTCTTCCTTAACAAGCATGCAGGTAAAGAAATACATATTTCCCCTAATATACATTGCCATGTCCCGAAATAACGAGGCATGCCGGACTGGTCTTTTATTGCTTATTTGCTAGTTTGCCTATCTCTATTGTCACTTTCAATCATTTTCCTTCTTCCTGTGGAATAAGAAAGTTGTTGCCCAGCAGCTAATCAGTTTCTCTATGGAGTTCTACTCTAGATAGTTGCACAATCAGGGCAGAATCTATCTCCCTCTTCTTTGGGCTACTTCTGCCCTACTTTCCTCCTTTTATTCTTTTATTTTACCTTATATTTTCTTTTATTTTACCTTATATTAAAGCAACCTAGAGAAGCTGTGCACTCTCAATTTCTGCTTCAGTGCTCTGAAGGTGAATATTTTCCCCACTTTCCAGTGACCTACTGAAACAACATCCAAACTAAAGAAAAAATGACTGAAAGAAGGTAACATTCAAACTAAAATAGAAAACCAATGCCTATAAAGAGTGGCATATTCTCAAAATTGAATGGTGCCACTTTTCAGTGACATGTTATAGGCAGCACAAGGGGTGGCAATGGGTAAAATTGTAAAATGTATGTTACATTATTTTGTCCCATTGCAAGTCCTTCACTTAACAGAGAGTACTTTAATTCAGTAGAAGTACAGAAGTACAGAGTTTACAAAAAAAAGAAAAACCAGGAAAAGCATGCAAGATTAGGATCTTGCCCTTCTATTACTGTCAAGCTGTGGGGTGTACAATGCAAAACCCACATGCAAATCAAGATATACAGTATAAACTGAACATGGCAAAAGAGCCTGGTTCCAGTTTGGAAAAGGAACAAGAAAAAGTTATATAATCTCTCCTTATTTATTCAACCTATATGCTGAAGATACATTAAAAGAAACTAGATTGGAAGAAGATGAGTACGTGGTTTTAAATTTGAAAGAAGAAACATCAATAACTTGCACTATGCCAAAGACACAACGCTGATTGCTGAAAATGCAAAGAATTACAAGTTCTAATAATTAAAGTCAGAGTACAGGAGAAAAAAAGGACTAAAATTAAAGGACACTAAACTAATAACAACAGATATACTGTAACTACCAGCCTTAAAAATACCAGCCATAGACAATTAAGATTAAGTAAACAGTTTATGTTTTTTATGATCAACCATCAACAGCAAATGAATAAGTAATCAAGGAGTACACCGAACTAACAATTAGTAGAGAAGCCTTGAAGGCCTGTAGAAGTTATTCAGATGCCATGATAGGTATATATCTACAAAGAACAGCAAACAATGTTATTCTCTGTGACACTCCAAGGAAGGGAAAGTTGGACATTCTAAGTAAGGGAAAGTTGGATTTTGAAGAAACATAATAGAAAGAGTACTGACACATTTGAGCAGTAATATTGGTAAAGACCTCTAAGACTAGCATGGACAGCTAAGACAACAAATAAATGGATCAGTCTAGGCATAAAGGATCAGGCTCAAATTGTCATACTTTGGACACATTTTGTGAATATCTAGCTCTATGTATAACATACTTACTACTGAGAGAAGTGAAAGGAAAGAGAAGAGGAAAAACAGTAGCAAGATGTTTGGATTCATTACCAAATGTGCTGTTGGAAGTCTTTAAGGACTAGGCTAGGGACAGAGCATCATGAAGGAAATCTATCCATATGGTTGCTAAGAGTAAACACCAATTTGATGGTACATAATCAATCAAAGGTTCTGTTACTACAGATATTCTTGAATAATCTAATTGAAAGTTTCCCAAAGTTCTTATAAGCAAGTTGAAATGTTTTTGGAATAGCTTACTGAAGATTGGCCTTAATAATGCAGACTTTTTTCATAAAAAACTACACACCTCTTCAGACTTTACCCTGAAATAATCCAGGTTCATTACTTGGCAGAGTCCCACAGGAGTAAAGTTTTGATGTATGAACTTATATGAGCTATTTGTTTCCCAGTATTTTTTTTTCTCATTCAACTTGTCCCTTTTTGACTGAACATGAAAAGTTCATAGATATTCCATGATATTATGCACACAAAGCACAATAAGTTTTATGCAGGCATTATAAAAATGTTTTTGTTTTGTTTAAATATATCTTAGATATAGAGCATAAATATTGTTTCAACCACTACGCATGTCCACCAACAGTCAGACCTACATTTTATCTATAAGGTAAGAGCTACTGAAGAAAGCAAGCACTAAGCACATGAGGAAGGTAAAGTATCTGAGTCTCTCCCAAATCATGCCTTTGGCAGCTGCACTAATGTACACTGCAGGACCATGATCAGCCAGAAATTTCTGCTCCAGTGAAGCTTGTACAAAATGGGGAGACTTCTTGCACAAATATTAGCAAATGAAGATCATAAAAACCTTCCAAAAGCTTTCCCTTTTTCTATCTAGTGCTCCTTCAAATTTCATCCAAAACACTAAGGGAGAAATTACATTGGAAAATTGCACTGAGATGTGCAAAAGAAATCTGCATCTTTCATCAGAAAAGCAGGTTGTATTAAGAGGCTGAACATATGTTTGGGTCAACAATAAGACAATTGTTTATTGTTGACCAGCCATTAGGCCATATCAAAATACAGAATAAAGAACACAGAATTAATAAGGCCATATATTATAACGGAACCAAAAAAAAAACAATTTTAATAGAATAAAAATAAAGAATGCAAATCATCTTTTTGCATTCCCTCTACAATTTAACTCAATCAGACCCACATACGAAGATGTCAACTGAACTGTTTTATTCAAAGAGCTGCATTATATGTAATTTTTAAATTCTGACTGCACATGAAATTTGCAGTTTTAATATAAAGATGTGTACATGTTTGGGGAAAAGAAATATGAAATGCAGCAGCATCTCCAGGCTGAATCATTCTTTTCCCCATCCACAAGTAACTCTAATCAATTATTTACTGGCCCTTATTAATTACAAAGTCAGCTTAGGAAATTCCTCTTTAATTTATGCTTGAAAGTGGTATCGTTTGGAAGTATGTAAAAAAAAAGCAATAAAAATAGTGATAGATTACAGGTGGATTTTTGGTGGGTATTGCCTATGACATCATGCAACGAAGTAATTTCCAAGAATCCCATCACCTCTAGCCTAAAATACTACTATAGAACTTTTTTTTAAAGCAAAAGTGGAAGCTGCAGCAAAGATCTTTTCCTCATCACCATTTTCTTTCCCACATAGCATAAATGAATCCAAGGCAAATGCATATAAATAACTGAAAGCACTGCCTAAGAAACATAACCCGACAGGCTTCCTGGACTGTTGTTCTCATTGCCTTCAATCTCACCCCCTTTAAATTTTATTCCAGGAAGTACTTAATGGATTCCCCCCCCCCATTTTTTTTTTAACCAAATGTGTGATAACTGAAACTACACAAAGCCTTTAGTTCTTAATATCTTGCCATGTAGGCATATGTGATGAAGAACAAGCAGAATCCTAGAAAAGGCCAGGAACAGAATGCTAGTCTGGTTAAGGGAGTTTCTTCCTCTTCCCCCATCCTTTCTCTGTTGGATTTAGGCCAATTCTTTTTTCAGGCACTTATAAAATTAACACAAGGAAAATGACTGATCATTATATAACCGTTACTTGACAGTGAAAATTCAAAATGCATCATCCAAAGAAAGGAATTTTTTCCAAGGTATTGTTTTGGGTATTATTCAATATTTACAAGTGCTGATTAGCCTCACCAAATTCAAGGGAACTCTCCTGTTGAGGGTATACATCACAGTTACCTTTAGTATGCATGACGGAATCTTTCTCCTGCAAGTGGGTCACTTATGCAAGGATACAATGGCTTCCCTCAAGATCGCTTCACTACCTTGCAAAGCTTGTGAATGACACCACATGATAGTGGAAATGAAGCAGAGCAGGATATGAAAATGAAGAAAGATGAAGCCATAACAGCATACCAAGTACTCTCCAATGAAAGCAAAACCAGGTTTAAAACACAAGACATTCATTCTAGACACCTTCCATTCTGCCAATGGATTAGATTAGACTACCTCAGTGAATTAATACCCTTAAATGAATATGGAGATAAATAAAGAAGTGTGTGTGTGTGTGTGTGTGCGCTCTATCATAGACATTTTACAAATACATCCTTTTTCTGTCTTATTCATTTGGCTACACATACATAGATATATGAACTCAGATGTTCCTATTGAAATGTTCCTCCTCTCATTCCCATTATTCTTAACTCAAAACCCAGCTTTCCCAGCAAAGGACCTCATTGACTCTTTTTATTTTCCATTTTCTGACGATCTCAAGCTTTCTCCCTCCCCCCCCTCTCCTCTCTCTCTCTCTCACACAATCTCACTTACTCTCTCTCTCTCTCTCTCTCTCTCTCTCTCTCTCTCTCTCTCTTTCTCTCTCTCTTTCTCTCTCTGTCTCACACATACACATACACAAAGTCAAACATCAAGGCTATTACAGCTGCTTTGAACCATGAGGCATTTACTCCTAGGGGGTTGGGCCCTTTATCTAATTAGACAACCTTAGGTTTAGCTCATCAGCCCAAGATAATTAATTAGAAGCAGTTTAATTATCAGAAGATTCTTCAATAACAGCTGTGTTGCAGTACAGACATCAACCAATCCAGAGAGACATTCTATGCTTGGCCATCAATTGTCTATTTGCACTTAGGAAAACTGGTTTCATGGAAACTGTTTTCAGGGAACAAATAAGAACTGTTGTAGCATAAAAGAAAATGGGACCAGAGGAAAAAGGGAAGGTAGGGGAATTAATTTTGTTTGTACTTTGCATTCCCAAACAGAGAGAGATGTACAATTATGTTAATGGGCCACATCTAGAGAGCAAAGCATGTTCGCTCTCTAACATGACACAAATAAACAGGCAGCAATAGAAAATATGGTGTGACTTTCTGTTGAGGACTATTCTGTAGTAAGCAAGATTTTTTTCCCCATGCCAAGGGATCTCACAATCCACAAAGTCCACCTCTCAGCAGCTGGATATAGAGGATACAGAGGTCAGGAAATATAGGCAGCTTCTTCACCATTATCTTTAGAAGACACCCAGAACCCCCCCCATACACACACACCTTCTGTGTTTAGCAAGGCCATCTGGGCATCTTGCAATATATGTGCCATACATGAGCTTCACTTACATTCAAACAAAACACTGCAGAAATGGGGGGTGGGTGGGAGTCTGAGCATCTTGAATGCCAGGAAACACTGCCTATGTATCTATAAGCTTACATCTCATTTATCATTGCCAAGCCCACCTTGCAAAGCGTGTAAATCATCAAATAGATAATTCATAGATCACCAACATCACAGACCATATTTCTTTAACATGTCACTGGGAACCAATACCTTCACAATAGGAGGCACAGAGCAGGCTGGAATTGCTCTTCTTGTCACCAAGACAAAGATTATGACCTCCAATAAAAGAATAGCACCACAAACACACAGGCACACTTGTAACAAAAGTGGTATTCCCAACAAGAGAAAAGGAATACTGAAGGAGGGGGGAAAGTGTTATACTGCCACTTATTAAATCCCACGCCACTATTAAGCAAAAACAATCTATATTTTTCTTTCTGATCGCTGTTAACACACACACACACACACCACTAGATCAGAACAATGAGAGAAGAAACACAAAGCACGGGTCATAAAAGCAAGCTGGCTTCCTGCAATTATGTCAGGTCTCCTGGTGCAATATGGTTCTCTCAGGTGGTCGTGGGGTAGATCATAACCGATGCCCCTCACATACACTTCCAGACTGCAACACTCTCATCCTAGCAGAATGGCAGACTTCAAATGAAAGAGTTTTGCCCTGAAGCCAAGATCACCAGCTGCACATTTCTGCTCCTCCAGAATCTGACCCCATTAATAGGAAAGAGAGAGAAAGAAATCAGGGTGAGCTGGCAAAGGAAGGCAGCGTTGTATCTCTGGATGAGCCACAATAATAATAAGAATAATGAAGCGGCGGAGGGGGGGGAGGATTTTCTTCCAGCGCCACCCAGCTTCTTTTACAGTCATCGCTTTAAGCTGAGAGGAAGGTGGGGAGAGACTAGAAAACTGGGCTAAAACAATCTTCTCCTAGGCAGGAGTCTGCAGTTCCGTCCCTTCCCCGCCTCTGCCGAGGGGGTGTGTCTTTTCTTCCCCTCAGGTGTAGCGGTGGCTCCTACTGTCCTAGTCCCGGCGGCTGCCTCTGGCTCCGCTAAGCTGCACCTTCAGCCTCCCTTCCAGCCTCTTTTGCGCCTTTCTTTCAGCACCCGGCGATTGCCCCCACCATCCCGGCGCACACAACCACAAAGCCTTGGGACAGCCCGGGGTTCAACGTCAATCATCCCCCAGGTAGCCAAATTGCCGGGGACCGCCCTGCCTTTCCAAAGGGGAAAACAAAACAAAACTGCCCCCTCTGGGTTGAGATTTAATGGAACGCTGAGCCTCTTTCTTCGCCTCCTTGTTGTCCGTTCTTCCCCACCATCCCCGTCCTAACCCACCAAACCTAAGGGGAGGGGGGGAGCCAGAGCGATCCCTGCAACGCCCTCAATCGCGCACCTCTCGAGGTTCCCTCGACTCTCCTTCAGTTTAGGCGTGTTCCCTGGCTCAGAATCCACCCGCTCCCCGCCGCCACGTGTGAGTGTGCCACCCCCATTTTCTGTCATTAGAATGGGGAGCTCCCTACTGCCACATCGACCCCACGCGTCCCCTCCAGCCGAGCCATCCGGGACCCACCGTGTCCGCCTCGCAGGGAAGCCGGGGACCTGTAGATCGCGATAGGCACTGAAGGGTGCTTGCTGTTGCTGCCATGGAAATGGTGGATATGCGGCGCCCCCAAACTGGAGGCACCCCAAGCCACCCCGAGGAAGCCACTGAGAGTCAATGGGAGTATCCAGAGCACGGCCAGCTGGCCACGGGACTGGACTGGCTCGGACAGCACGAGCTCCCTCATCCGCTGGGGCATGGCGGGGCGGGGGCACCCCCACCCCACCCCGTCAGGAGCGAGGCAAACTTTGGGCGAGGACAGCGCAGGCGGGCGGCTCACCGCACTAAGCGGTTCGTCATTGTGGGCGCTTCTGCTGGGCGCCGATCCCTCGCCCCGGGTCTCTTCTTGCCCCAAAGAGGCCCGAGCATAGTCCAGGGCGGCCGAGAAGCGCCAAATTCCCGCGGAGAAAACGCGGCGGGACGGCCCCGAGGAGTCTCCAGTGCTTCTCCGTGCGGCTACCTCCGCTGTCAAGCAGCGCTCAGGGGACTCTCCTCCATAATCCACAAAGCGGGCGATCCTCTCGCCGGGAACGGCCAGCCAAGGGGAGAACGGGGCGCCCAATTCCCAAAGAAAAGCAACCGTCGCAGGGGGGGATCCATCCAGCGGGGCGAGCGGCAAGCGCTTCTTTCAAGGCGCGCCGAGAACGCGCGCAGCTCCCCGGGCGAGCCTCCTCTTTCCTTTGCTCTCCACCTATTGCCAGCGCAACGAGGGCGAAGAGGAAGACGGCGACGGCGACGGCGACAGCGAGGACGGCGGTGGGCAGGAGGCGGCGAGCGGAGCTTTGCAGGGAGAATCCATTGCACGCGTCTGAGCGGAGCCACCGCGGCGAGGGGGGCGGGCGAGAGTGAGCGAGGACCAAGCCATGCTAGCTGGCAGCGAGGGCGAAGCGAGCGCTATGCAAATCTGCAGTCTCCCAACAGCAAATCACCGGCGCCCCTATGCAATGCAGCGGACCAGCCTATGGGGGAGTAAGCAAGCGGGCGCTGGCCCCGGCTCGCTTCCTCGCAGCGGCAGCGGCGGCGCGCTCATTGGAGTGGGCCATGTGGCAGGCGGGCTGCGTGCCGCTCCTCATAGCCTCCGGGCGGCTCTGCAGCTTCCTTGCTCGGGGAGAATTTCCGGGTGGGATGGGGAGCTGAGAAGACTCAGATACTTTCAAATAACGTGGTTTTGTTTTTTTGTTTTGTTTTTTGCTCCACGCCCTCCCCTAGAGATTTAATTCTGTCCGTATTTCAGGGCCGATCTGCGGGTGACGTTAAGCGAGGGATGCCTCGCCGCCTCTTCTCATCTTTAAGGGAAAGCCGCCTATTGGAGCGGAGTGGAGGTGCCTCAAAGAGGAAGCGCAATGGGTCCTCCTCTCTTCCTCTGCCCTTTCATAAGAGACGCCTCCTCAAACCACACAACCACCCCGCCACCTCTGAGAACAAGCAAGACAGCGAGCATCCAAGATGAGATCCCTGCCAGGCCCGCCTCTGCTCCCTTCCTGACTAACCCCCCACCGCTGTTCTTTTCCACTGAGTTTACACCCATTCCATGAGTGATATGGGGGACCCTACACTGGTTCCCTCTCTGTGCTAGACACCCTTTTCTGCTTTCCTGTCCTGTTTCATCTCACTGGAAGAGAGTGAATATTCCAACAGATAAGAGTACCGCAGAAGGATTAGGCAGGTGAGCCACCCTGTTCCTTCCAAAAAGAACAAAAGGCAGGGCGAGCCTCTGCAACAGTGGCAGCACCTTCCCCCTCTCAAGGGAGCAAGTGACAGCATGATCTGCTATGTTGTCCAGAGAGGGAGAGAGATGATACAGGTGGCCTCTTTCCTTCTGTCCCCACCCACTTCCAACTGCAACTTCAGCAAGTTCTGCACTACCTAAGGAGGCTTGAAGAACAGCCCTGTGTAGGAATGGCTGCTTCCCCCTTGCTAATCTTGTATTTCTCTGCTCTTCTTGAGCCTGAAGAAATAAGGATTTGACAATTGATGGTTACTGCTACCTCACTTTGAAATTTGCAGTGGAAAGAATTGGACCCAATCATCTATTTTTTATGATGCTAAAAATTCCTTTATAATGAAAAGCATCCACCACTTTGGGCAGCTTGGTGGGCAGTACATCCTACCTGAATGAGGTAGATGTTTACATCTACAAACCACCTGAATTAAATTCTTGGAGACCCAAGAGATTATGTCACTGAAACACATAAGCAAACTACCAAGCAACACTGCTCCAAATTTATTGCTGATTTTTTAAAGGAAATATACATACAAAATAAAATAAGTGTATCCCTCAGATATTTAACACACCTAGACAACTGAAAAAGTTTGCCCAGAATAGATAGCAAATCCTGACCTATCACCTCTATTTATTATTTCATAGTCCTTCCCTTTGTGGTCTCTGGCTCCCCAAAAATGTTTCTCTTTAGATGTCCCAGCTACTAAAAGATTTTACACTTATAGTGTAGAAGTTCACACTAAATGCCTGCTGACATATCACTCGGAAGCGTTCTGGAGAAAAGAAGGACTGCCTTGGGAAAGGAGAAGGAGTTATACCAAATGTCCTCAGTCAATAAATTGTGGCTCTTTATGAAATGGCAAAATGAAAGTATACCTAGCACTCCTTTCTTTGATTTTAATCCCATTAAAAAATGCCTCCAGGAGATTATGTTGATTTAAAGGGTGAGAAGTCCAAAAGCAACTGCTGAGCATCCAAACCTAAGAGTAGATTGGGATCTTCTCAGTCCATCCCATCTCACCAACTATATCATATTGGCCCTTTTGAAAGATTCCGTCATAGCATATAAACATAAGGAGTGCCCTGCAGGATTGGATCCCTGGTTCACGTATAGCAGCCTGTTCTCATAGTGGCCCACCAATTGCACAAGGAAGCCCAGCAGATGGCCTTAGAGGCAGTCACACTATCATCAAGGCTAATAATATCCATTGATCTTCATGATTTTCACCAGTTACCAAGATGTGGTAAGCACCACTAATCTCATGGTAGTGAATTCCAAAGCTGAATTATGTGCTGTTTGAAAATACTTTCATTTCTCTATCTTGATTCCTCCTGGGTTCAAGTTTATTAGGTGATCCCTCATTGTAATATTTTAGGAAGAGGAAAAGCTATACTTTTCTGGACTAAAAAGTCACAAATGTCACAGCCTTTCTTTAAAGGGTAGCTGCTCTAGCCTGTTGATCGTCTTAGTTGCCCTCCTCTGAAACTTCTTTAGCTCCCCATAACCTTTTTGAGATGCAGCCACCAGAACTGCACACAGTAATCCAGAGGCAGTTGCATCATTGATTTATATAATATCTTAGATGCTACCACTTAGGGTTAATTGTGCTTTGAAAATGTCCATTGTTTTGAGCCACAGTTGTCACACTCCCTTACCACTGACTGACTGACTGATTGATTGACATTGATGGGAGTTAATTCAAAATGTTTATGTTATCTAATCTATCTTCCTAAATTGTTGTCCAGAAACATAGAATAACAATAGATTTAAGGGAACATCCTTCAGGATTAAAATGCCAGAAGATTGGACTACAACCAAGCATGTGCGGGCCCACTATTTTTTAAATTTTATTTTATGTCACTAGTGTGTAGCTATCATTTATGGAAGTATTGGAAATTAATCAAGGGGCAAATATTGCTTGAGGTTACATGTTGCCTAATCCTGTTGTTTTAAATCATGCAGAACATTTCACATTCATTAACTGATTTAGTTTCGTAAAATAATGCAAAATGTATTGCAGATCAATACATCTGAAACTATAGATGGGAAGGAAACAGAGGCTCAATTATGCAGGGGAGTCAGCTTTTGAAATAGGGATATTTCAAAATAGGAATACCGATTGTGGTTATTTTTTTAGAAATTCTGTTACAGGTTTGAGCTGATAGAATGAATAGCTGGGTTTTATTTATTTGAAAACCAGTAGCTGACAATCCAGGAAGATATGCAAATAAATACATTCCAAACATAGGACTTGAACAAAGATGCAATTTCTTTCTAAAACAGATAATGTAAAAAGCAACACTTCATTAACAGATATGTTAAAGTCAGTAAAGGGCTCATGTTTCATTTCATTGCTACATCATGCAATGTATTTTAATGTCAAAGCAGCCATTTGCAAACCTTGTGTTATCACTTCTCCACACATCTCGTTTATGCCAGTATTTCAGTGTTTTCTGCCATATATTGTGAAGCTTCTCAATATTTGGTAGTTTATTCTAAGGTATATGTGCTTTTATTGACAAGACTCAGAACTTGAAAAAAGTTTTTTGTATCTCCCTTTGGCACAGAGGTCAGATGGCTAACTGTTAGCCAGACACTCTTTCTCAGCCCAGCCCACCTCATAAATATCGAGAGCAAAAGTATCTATAGAAGTGCTAGAATCTAGGACAGAAAAATAAACCTTTAAAACCTGTCAGATTACTAAAGGCTAATTTAATTTACATTTAGTATCGTTTGGGCAAACCTGCGTATGGAGGAGCATTGTGTGTATAGTTAAATAACAATCTCTTGACTGCTGTTCAGCCTCTGATTAATTGGTTAAACATTAATTGGTTGAATAATCAAGTTAAAATCTATTGAAATATACATTCCTGGGCAATTGCTGAAATAAGAAGATGGATCTTAAGTCTCTTTTGTCCCGGCAGAGCTGTTATTAGGAGATGGCCAAGAGACTTGTTTCCAGGTTTCTTGGGTTCTCTGTGTCTCTCTCCCTTTTCCTCTCTCTTATGTGCATACATACTGATTGACCCTTTGTGGCTAAATCTCAAATACTACACCTTGAATAATTCTTACAGACAATTAAACTGGAATTCATCTTACCCATGCATGCCACTAGCACTCATCTTTTTCCAATTTGAAAATGATTAAATTATACAAAAGTAACCTATTTTATTAAAAGCACTTATTTTTGATTTTTGACTGCTTTACTCTGCTACATGCAAATCTTGCCCAGTCTTAAATGCTGCCTTTAATTTTTGCTGGGGGAAAAAATAGCTCTGGACTGTGAAAGAGGGATGGAAGACTCAAATCATATGTGTAGTGGGATAGATTTGAGAGCAAGAAAATTGCAGCCAATCTCAGCCCAAAAAGGACATGTTTGGACATTTTATTTTTTTAAACTGTTATTTTTCATAGTGAACTATTGATGAACAATTATTTGCTGTTTCACTGTTTCCACTTAACTTCTCCTTCCTATAGGGGCAGCAAAACATATCCAAACAGCTTTATACGTATCTTTCTTAGCATTATGTATAAAGTAGGAACTCTGCCTCATTTTGTTTCCAACAAGCTAAAACTATAAACTCTTCATTTATCCATTCATAATGGCTCTGACATCTTAGGAAAGGAACAATTCAGAGTTCCATTTGAGTATAATGCTAAGAAGCCCCAGAGAATGATCCAGTTTTCTTATTTTCCTACAGGAAGTCATAAGGAGGAGGATATGCATTTATTCTCCTAGTTTCCAAATGTAAGACAAAATCCAGTAGATGGCATGTTTACTAAGGAAGATCTGAATGTGAAATATGGTGGAATTTCCTAATCATGAGAGTTATTAAGCAATGAGACAGCCCGTCTCTAGGAGTAGTGGTGCTTCGTCACGAGAAGCTTTCAAACAAAAATTCAACATCATTTTGTCTCTGGTGAAATGATGATTCCTCCTCTGGGCAGTGAGGTTGGACTAGAAGACTTCCAAGGGCCCTTCCAACCCCATAATTCTAAATCAAAAGCTATTTAAAAAAGAAACAAGAGATGTTGAGGTTATAGGCAAGGGAAGATTAAGTGAAGTTTGGGTCACAATAGTAGAGAGAGAGAGAGAGAGAGAGAGAGAGAGAGAGAGCGCAAAGCTTGGGGTTGGAATAAAAATTACACTCTGTCTAGTAATTCTGGAAGATAGTGGATTATAGTATTAAGGATAATATGTAAATGGAGCCAATAAACACATAGGTGTTGGAGTGAGCCTATTGCCTATATTCCCCGTGTTTCCTATTAGCAAAACTGGCATGTTACCACTAAAAATATATATCTGGATTCAATATATTATAAGGCTGGTCCAGCAAGACTAGTTTCTCTTTTTCAATAGTGCAAATCAATGTTTCTTTTCAGGTGCTGGACAGCTCCCAAGAAAAACTGCTGTTTGACATCTAAGCTTAGTTAAATTCCTAGACATCTTATTATGCCTGTATTTCTGTTTTCACAGACACGAAAGCAGTACATGGATAGGAACTGACTTGGAGAAGTTCCATTTACATGCTTTGCAAAGACGTTGTGATTGGAAATAAAAAGGATAGCTCTAGTAAAGTCCTTCCTACATTGAAAATTATGACTAGCAGTTGAAAAATTATATCTTTCTCTTCTCCTGCTCCCTTCCCATCCCACATCAGGAATAGAGGCCCTTTCAATGACCAGATGATGGTGAATAAAATCTCTCAACATCTCCCACCATTGACCCTTGCAGCCAAGGTTTTTGGGAGTTAAACCAGACATATAGAAAAAATTAGATTGCCAAAGCAGGATTGTAACAGATATTATTTACTAATTATTTACTAATTAGTTATGAAATAACTTCAGAATGGTTCAACTGTGAAAGTCCTCTTCATTGAGGAATCAAAAAGTTACAATCTAAACAAGTGGGAATAATGAATAAATACATTAATTTTAAATACTATATCGAAAACATAGTTCTTCTTGCTGCAGAGAGTGACATCTACATTTTAAATATGTGATATTCATTCTAATTCATAATATGAATTTCCCCCACAAATTAAACATTCCATTAATACATGAGATTAAATTACAGCCTGTTGAAATAAAACAATTTTAGCAATCCTCTAAACAGGGAACATCAACAAACTTACTTAACTGGTATGAGAAAAAACCTTTTGCTTTTAAAATAGCTTTCAATGCCAGTTTTTTTTTTTTTTAAGTCAGCAAGTTGAAATATAAATATGGGTTTTAAAAATGATTTAATTATACACTAAAGTCTACCTATTTTACATTAGTATAAATATCTTAAGACAGAAGTGTCACCAATTTACCCAACAACTTCCAATACTTTTATTCCTGGAGATGCGAAAGGATAGAGTTGAGCTTTGGCAATTCTATCTGTTATTTCATTTCACCCATCTTAAATAAATTTGTTATTCCCACTGAAATGAAGTAGCAAATAGAATTGGTAAAACCTAAACTGTATCCTTTTAGTATTTCCAGGAATGAAAGTGTAGAAAGTTGTTATTCCCACTTGTTTATATTGTAACTTATTAAATGTAAAGTTAAATCCATGAATGTATCTTTTTAATAATTTGTATACCACTACATATTTTAAAAAATAAACATTACACTTACATACATACATATTCCAAGGTTATACAAAGTACAGAAAAGGACTGCAAAGTAATTAGCCAGAAAATTAAAGGCATGAGATAAGAAAAAGAAAAGGAAATACATTATATCTAGTTTACACCAACAGCATTCTGTGTACCTTTCTGTTCTTATAAACCTATACATAATCTAATTCACAAATCTCCTTTGTGAGTAAAGCAATAATAATAACCAGTAAGTAAAGCAATAATAAGTCAATTAATAAAAACATATATTGAGATATTATGTAAAATGTATGGTACAATATAAATTAAAAAATAACAAAAGAAACCAATAGATTAAAAATTATGATATTACTATTATTAAAAGGAGCATATTATGGGAGCATAAAAATATTTTCCCTGCTACTGAAAGGCATTGCTATATTGGGGCAACTACTGAAACTAACCTCCCACTAACTACTTCACCATCTTCAATATGGGATGGCACCTGGAACAAATAATAGATCAAAGGAAAAAGTCTTTCCTCAGATACTGCATTTCCAGACTGAGAAATGCATCATAAATTTTATTTATTAACTTAAAGTATTTATATAGCCATTCATCTTCTAATCAACTCTGAATGACTCCCAATCAAAAGTTAAAACAACATATGATTCATGTTAAAACCATAAAAAAAAAACAAAGATCTGACCCCAAGTCAAAATAAGAACTTGAATTGGACCAAAATGAACTGTTAACCAGTAAAGAACATAAACAGCTGCCATGATTTGTTCATACCACCCAGTTCTAGCCAATAAATCTTGGAGTTTTGTATTACTTAAATTTTCTGAACCATTGGGAAGGGCAGTCTCAAGTTTACTGCACTGCAGTAATCTAAGTGGAAAGTTACCAGGGCACAGATTACCTTAGCAAGGTGACCTACATGCAAGTAAGACCTTTGCAAGTATACAGCCTAAGCTGATGAAAGGTGCTTCATGCTGCAGTGCCACTAATGTTAAAGACATAACCAGAAGAACCTTGATCTATGATGTTTTTAGGGAAAGTATAACCATATCCAGAACAGATTTAAGCCCATTCCTCTAGATAAATAAACAGATGCAACAGATTGTTGGTCCATGCCCTCAGCAATGTCACTGTCTCATATGAATTCAGTGAAAAAGAGAGAACTGGGTATCTTTGGCAAATTTAGATATTTTATTTTAAATCAATAAATAATCTCACTCAGAGTTTTCATGTTTAGTGGTGTACACAATGGTTATAAAATGGAACCGTGAAAATTTATGGCATAAGCATCTGGAAGTTAACCAGGAATACCCACAGCACTATCTTCTGAAGAAATATGTCATGGTTGCTAGTATCAAACACTGCTGATAGATCTAACAGAATGAAGTCCTCTCATTTCTCCTATAAATTTTGTCCAACAGGGTAACCAAGGAGATTTTGATGCTCGGATTAGATCTAAACCGTAATTGAAATAGAAGTAGAAATTCACTGGATGTATTTATTTATTAAATTTATATACCACCCGTCTTGCTGTCCAAATATCCAAGAGTATCAGAATCTGCATATACCCCTTGCTGGCCATTGGTTTATAATTATTTCAACCTTTGGATCAGTAAGTATCCCTTACTTACAAGCTGCAATAAGCCATGAGGAGCATGGTTCAAGCAAATACATAGTTGGCTAAGCTCAACCAAACATCTTGTCTACATCAGTCAAGTCTGAAAAATTAAATCTCATCCAAAATCCTGAGCAGAGCCATGGGCACTTCTACAAATTTAACTGCTAAAATGATAGAGTCTAAGTTATGAATTTGATCAATGTTGCTTTCAAAATGTCTATGCAACATGTCATAGTGATATGCTGTGGGATTGCTGAAAGCCCCAAACTACTCAGAAAAGTTCCACTGGGTACCATTGACAGAATGCAATAACAGAGAATAGAATCTACTGTTTTCCATCACCACCCTAAAGTTTACTTGAAATAAATTCTAACTAGTATTTGATCAGATGCAAAATTAGTATCCCTTCACTTGTACTTTAGTCATCTGATTTTCTTCATTGTGTACTGTGGGCTGTATTGTGGAGTGTGTAATGTGGGAGAGAATTAAAGGAACAATCAGGTCAGTGGTATTGTCATTTGTATATTCCATAAGGAAGATAAATCATTGAAACAAGTACCAGCCATAACGGGGAAAAAAGAAATCTTTTACAAGTTTCTGAAATGCTATTAGCTTCTGAGGTGCTCCATTCTCATAGGTGCCTGTCCTCTATAGAAAGGAGTAGTTCTTGTAAGGCTCAGCAGAAAGTGCTTTGGCTATATAAGGGAACAGATGTAACAAATTCTCCCACTTTCAGATTGCCATCCTTCTGCCCAATAGATAAATCCAAATCCAGTGTGTGAAATCATGTGTGTTGAGTCAATAACAAGTTGAGATATGTATGATTGTTATGATGGCCATGTGGTATCAACCAATGCAATTAAGACTTCCCCATGGTTGCTGAGGTCTCTCAGAACTAATTTTCCAGGACAGGTGTCAAACTCAAGGCCCAGGGCTAGATCTGGCCCACGGAGTACTTAGATCTGGCCCATGGGACCACCCTGGAAACAGTGAAGGACTGGCTCGTGGTACTTCTGCCAGCGAAAACGGGCTCCCATTTTCGGCTGCCATGGCCTTGTGCAACCCTCTGCCAGTGAAAATGGAGTTCAGGAGCATGTTTTTTGATGGCAGAGCACTTGGGCCACCGCAGGAGTCCCCAACAGGACTGATGTTGAGCTGGCCACACTACCCTGGCCCCTCCACCCTGGTACCCCAAAGTCAAACACAACCCTGAGGTGGCCCTCAATGAAATCAAGTTTGACCCTCCTGTTCTAGGAGTCCTCATCATCAGATCTGAGGTCACCTTCATTGATTTAGATAGAGAAGCTGTTGGCAGGTATGGTAGTACAGCACAAAAATCCTAGATACCCAATACAAGCTGCACTCAAATGCGGCACTCAAATAGACAGAAAAACTGGATAAATATAATTCCTATAGAAATTTCCCCTCAGCCCTATTCTGTGCTGTATCAAATATCCAAAGGAGCATATCTGGGAGAGACTACAGTAATACCTCTCAATTCTCCAATCCACGTCTCAGTTATGTACATCAAGGCCCACCCATCTACAATAATAAAATGACTACCTCCATGCTTCTGTGCAAAGCAATAACCAGAGAAGGAGATAGGCACATTATGTCTTGTCTCTTATTGTTTTAAAAACATTACAGTGCAAACATGATGGATTCAGACAGACACAATGGACAGACAGGCAAATAACATACAGTGTGCATCATGCTCTATCTTCTTACTCTATTAACTTATTATAATGCTTCATCTAAACAATCAAGGCTTATATTTTTCTTTATAAAAGAAAAATTGATTTTTTTTCCAATATGGTTTTTTATCACATTTATCTTTGAATTGCCAAACTACTCTCAGATTTTTCTGATGACCCAAAATCACTTGATACAGTTAAGAAGAAGCACACTTGAACAAAGACATCTAAATTTTTAAAATGCTGACTATTCTAGTCTGAGATTCAGGATTCATCCAAATTCAAAGCACACCTCTAATTGAAAACCAGTTATGGTTCATGAATTAGTTTGGGCACATCAATAAGAGACTGTGCTTTTGCAATGAAGTGAGTCCTTTTCCTGGACCTAGGACTAGTGTGAAAGCTGGACAGAACAATGTCTTATGATTGTCACAAACCCCAATGCTGTATTAGAGGTATGTGCAAAAGCCTTGTGGGCTGAATTAAACAATGCAATTGAAGGAGCTTAGACATTCCAGTCAAATGACCAATTTTAAGTAATGGGCTTTGCTGAGCACATGAAGGAAAAAGTCCCTCCTATGCAATTAAAAAAATTGGGTATGTTTTTGTACAAATCTCCACTTTCTCAACCCAACTTATTTCAGAGTTGTAACTGGGATAACATGAGCCTACATTTTTTAATTGTTCTAGAAATTTCCAGTATGATTTTCTCTTAAAAAAAAAAAAGCAATATATTTTTAGTTTGAAGGAAACAGACTTGAGACAAAGTCATCCTTCTCATGCTTTATTGAAAAGGCTTAATTAGGATTTCCTCATTCTGAGTATTAAGCTTTTAAACAAAAGGTAAAGGTTTAAAGCAGCTGTCGGTAAATATTATTAAAATATATAGTAAGCACCATGTCTTATTCAAAGCTTGGGAGGACTGCAACATCTTTTTTAATCTGTTGCTGACACCAGATAGGAATTTGAATGTTTCAGCAAATTACTGTGCACTGGGGCAGGGACAAAAGGAATTGAAAGATTTGGGTCCAATTTTAATCAGTACCTGAGTAGGAGGGAAGCAAAGTTTCCATTTCACATTGTGACCCCAAATAAAAAAGGATAAAAATTATAAAAATGAAGCCTCCCTCAGAACTGACAGTGGTTATTAACATTATTATCACACACTTAATTAGGTGCAATGAACTCTTCATAGTAATACTTAAATTTGTTCATGATTTTTTTTTCTGAATTTTCACTAAACATTTTTCATTGGGG
This sequence comes from Pseudonaja textilis, assembly GCF_049901715.1. NCBI lineage: Eukaryota > Metazoa > Chordata > Lepidosauria > Squamata > Elapidae > Pseudonaja > Pseudonaja textilis. The sequence continues at coordinate 35,390,679 of NC_141990.1, read as the reverse complement.
AATAAAGTAAATTGTGTAGTTTCTTTTTTGAGACCACTATGTCAATAGATGCAAATCCCTCTTTTCAAAACAGAAATGGATAATGCATTAAACAGTTGAAAGTTTCACACTTCTTGGATATGTTCAATCCAGTGGGACTTACAACTAATATGCCCAGGAGCTTGTGTGGAACAGCCTTGTGAAAAGCTACATTGGAGTAAATCTCATTGAACAGAGCAAAACTTATTGCTGAACATACAAGTGAAACTCAAAAAATTAGAATATTGTGCAAAAGTTCATTTATTTCAGTAATGCAACTTAAAAGGTGAAACTAATATATGAGATAGACTCATTACATGCAAAGCAAGATAGTTCAAGCCATGATTTGTCATAATTGTAATGATTATGGCTTACAGCTCATGAAAACCCCAAATCCACAATCTCAGAAAATTAGAATATTACATGCAATCAATAAAACAAGGATTGTACATAGAACAATATCGGACCCCTGAAAAGTATAAGCATGCATAAGTACTTGGTTTGGGCCCCTTTTGCAGCAATTACTGCTTCAATGTGGTGTGGCATGGAAGCTATCAGCCTGTGGTACTGCTGAGGTGTTATAGAAGACCAGGATGCTTCAATAGCAGCCTTCAGGTCTTCTGCATTGTCTTTCATCTTTCTCTTGGTAATGCCCCATAGATTCTCTATGGGGTTCAGGTCAGGCGAGTTTGCTGGCCAATCAAGCACAATAATCCCACGGTCATTGAACCAGGTTTTGGTGCTTTTGGCAATGTGGGCAGGTGCCAAGCCCTGCTGGAAAATGAAGTCAGCATCCCCATAAAGCTCATCTGTGGAAGGAAGCATGAAGTGCTCCAAAATCTCCTGGTAGATGGCTGCGTTGACCCTGGATTTAATGAAGCACAGTGGACCAACACCAGCAGATGACATGGCTCCCCAAATCAACACAGACTGTGGAAACTTCACAATGGACTTCAAGCATCTTGCAGTGTGTGCCTCTCCATTCTTCCTCCAGACTCTGGGTCCTTGGTTTCCAAATGGGATGCAAAAGTTACTCTCATCAGAAAAGAGGACTTTGGACCACTGAAAAACAGACAATTCTGTTGTTCTTTAGCCCAAGTAAGACGCTTCTGGTGTTGTTTATTGTTCAAGAGCGGCTTGACAAGAGGAATACGACATTTGAAGCCCATGTCCAGGATCTGTCTGTGTGTGGTGGCTCTTGATTCACTGACTCCAGCCTCAGTCTACTCTTTGTGAAAGTCCCCAAAACTTTTGAATGGCCTTCTCCTGACAATCCTCTCCAGGCTGCAGTCAGCCCTGCTGCTTGTGCACCTTTTTCTTCCACACTTTTCCCTTCCACATAATTTTCTATTAATGTGCTTTGATATAGCACTTTGGGAACATCCAACTTCATTTGCAATTACCTTTTGATGCTTTCCCTCCTTATGGAGGGTGTCAATGATGGTTTTCTGCACAACTGTCAGATCAGCAGTCTTTCCCATGATTGTGCTTCCTACTGAAACAGACTGAGAGACCATTTAAAGGCTCAGGAACCCTTTGCAGGTGTTATGGCTAAATTAGCTGATTAGAGTGGGACACTTTGAGCCTAGAATATTGAACCTTTTCACAATATTCTAATTTTCTGAGATTGTGGATTTGGGGTTTTCATGAGCTATAAGCCATAATCATCTCAATTATGACACATCACGGCTTGAACTATCTTGCTTTGCATGTAATGAGTCTATCTCATATATTAGTTTCACCTTTTAAGCTGCATTACTGAAATAAATGAACTTTTGCATGATATTCTAATTTTGCGAGTTTTACTTATATACGCACAAGAGGCAAAAGATACTATATTTTTAGTTCGTTCTCTTCATGGGTACCCTTGAGATTTGAGCATTCATGTTTTTGTACAGCTACACAATACTCATTCTCAAGCAGCCTATAGATAATGAGATTCAAAAAAACCCCTTTTTTCTTCCTGAGGGAAGGTTGAGGAGCAAACAGTAGGAATAACATCTGCAGAAAGTCCAACGAGCAGGATAGTTCTCACTTGTGTCCAGGAATATATAAGTATTTCAGATCTTGAAAAATAGCTACACAAAAAGAACTTACACTTAAAAGTGGAAGAAGTTGTGTCAGGTGGACTTGTGGCATCATTATTGTCATGATAGATATGTCAGAACAAAACCAAAGCAATTTGGTAGACTGTATTGACAAATGATCATGTAGAAAATGAGGAGAAAAGAGCCAAGTTTCTTGTTAAGCCTGAGGGCAGTGGATAAAAGCATGCATGAGTTTTGTAAATTTGAGTTCAGAACAAGTAATTGTTCTACATTCTTTATTCTCTTCAAATTGGGCTTGAAGTGGAATGTTGAAGGCTGTCTCAATTTTAATTATTCCAATAGCTATGTACTATTTTTATTCACTTATCTGTTTACATTTCTGAAATATATCCTTCATACTATTCCATATTAAGGTTTCAAGTTGCTTGATGATTTGCTTTTAAATTGTGGATTAGTAATTAAAGACTCCTTGAACCAGTTCTACCTTTCTAAAGAGTTGCATTTCTCACAATAGTCTTTCTCACAATAAACTAAATCAGATTCTTACAACTCAGGAACAATTGAAGGTAACAGAAATCTCTTCATTCTCTTCCTGTTGTCAGAGTTCCAAGAACAGCCCATAGGAAATCAAAACTCCAAGATGGCTCCAGGTTTGACACCTGTAGGTAATAGAAACCTCTTCCTTCCTGTAATGACTTAGAATTAGAGTCATAGGGTTGAAAGTTACTTTAGTGTCTTCTAGTCCAATCCCTACCAAAGCAAGAGTCTTTATACCATCCCAGACAAATGATTGTCCAATCTTTTCTTGAAAACCTCTAGTGATTGAACATCTACAACTACAGGAAGCAGGCTGTTTCATTGGTTAATGGCTTTCACTGTCCAGAAATTTCTCCTTAGTTCCAGGTAAGATCTCTGTTTAACAAGCTTTCATCCATTGCTTCTTGTCCTAACATCAGGTGTTTGGAGGATGTCAATCCCTTTGTCTCTGTGACTACCCATCAAGTACTGAAAGACAAGTATCATGTTACTCCTAAACCTTCTTCATTAGGCTAGATATACCTAGTTACTTAACTGTTCATTGTATAGTTTAGTCTGGAAACCTTTTATCAGCTTTGTTGCTCTTCTGCAAAGTCTTTCTAGGATTTCAGCTATTTTTTGTTGTTTTGGTATCGTTGTAACCAGAATTGGATGTGGTATTCCAATTGTGACTTCACTGGTGCAGTATAGAGTGATACTATAATACCTCATTATCTTGATTTCATGAATCTATTGATGCAATCTAGGACTACATTGGCCATTTTTTTTGGCACACTGCTGGCTCCTACTCAAATAGTGGTCCATGAAGACACTTAGATCCTTCTGATAGTTTCTACTGTTGAGCTTGGTACTGCCAATTCAAAATGCACTGACAATGTCTCCTCGAATGGTGACAAAACATTTGCAACTGAATTGCCAAGCTTAGAGCTCAAACCAAAAGCCTGGGCCTGGTACTGCCTATTCCAGAGATGGTGAACCTTTTTGTTGTGGTGTGCCAGAAGTGTGCACCTGCATGATAGCATGCCTGCTGGCACCCACAATGCAACGTGCCCTGCCCCTGTGCATGCAAACCACCCCCTTACCTGCACTGCCCATTTCGGCACTTCCGGTATTTCTGGAAGGCCCATTTTTTTGCCTCCTGAGGCTGCAGAGGCTTCCCTCAAGCCTCTGGGAGGGCAAAAATGGCCTTAAACAGGCCAAAAATCAGCTGGGAGGCACGCACATGCGCAGTGCAGGTAAGTTTGGCTGGGGCTGACGTGCCATCACGGGCCTATTATATAACTGCATTTGATTTTTTTCTGCCTAAGTGCAGAACCATATTTTTCTCTGCAGAACCTTACTTTTATCTATTTTTTTTCGTAATGTTTCTCCTTATTTTCACTGATGAGCTCGTGTATAGGTATTGCATATCTTTGCATGCAGAATATGTGAATAAGTAACAATGGCTTATATTTATCTGTATGCAGCTACTGCTGCTGCTCCTCAGTTAATATCCTCTTAGCTATTACACATGCACTCCAATGATAGATGACCAAAGGCATCAGCCTCTCTCTCTTTACCAAAGGTGAAAGAAATTCACCCTGTAAACATTTTTGTTGCTTATGGGGCCAATAGGGAAATCTGACCCCATTTTTAGTATCTGTGTGAAAAGCTTGCTTCTCTCCCCCCCCCTTCCTTGTGCCATCCTGCCCTGGTGACTTCCTCTATTAGGTTGCCAAGATGGTTTCCTCAGAGAACTCTGTGTTTATCTTGACAGGTGTTACTGAGTTCTACTGTGCCTCCCTGGAATTGTTACTGCCTGCTTTGAGGTACAGTGAAAAACATTAAGGCAGCAAACTAATGAACTTACCTTATTGCATTTCATATCAACTACACAATAGGTTGGATTAATCTACTAATGCTCTTCTAATGATGCCTTCATTGGGCGTATGGTGCTGACTTTCTATTTTCTTTACCATCACGTATTCCTGAAGCTTAAAATAATTAAAAGGCATGGGTATTTTTTCTGCTTTCCACTCCTCATTATATAAATATGTATTTTCAACATTATTTTCATTTTGTGGCTCACCTTATTGTTTGGTGAGTATGGATTCTGATTACTACAGTCATGGAATTAAAGGGAAAGGAACAGTAAATGATAAGAAAGTCAAACACATGCACCTAAAACATGTTTGTCTCTGGAGAAAAATAATCAAAAACAGTTTCTTTTTTTTGCGAGTTTGAATGTGTCACAAAATCTTTCATTGGGAGTCCCTGTACTCAGTCATTCAAGCACTGGCCATCTCATTCCTGGACTATTACAATGCACTATATGGGGCTACCCTTGAAAAGTATTCAGAAACTATAAGTAGTACAGAATGCAGCAGCAGAGGCAGTTCTTAGGACTCCTAGGTTGGCCCCATGTTACACTGGTGTTCCATGAGCTGGATTGGTTGCTGGTTTGCTTACAGGTGCAATACAAGAAGTTGGTTATCACCTTTGAACCCTTCATGGCATCGGTCCAGATTTTTTGAAAAAACATCTCCCTCCAATGGGAATGGTCCTACCCCATCTGTGATTGCAGAAGGGGTATACTGTCAGGATTCCGGCAGTTGCCCTAATTAAATCATGAGCCTCAATCCAAGCTTCAAAAACTTCAAAGGATTTATTAGGACGAACATGTCAGCATGACCTGTATGGAGCCGATTCTGAAACACATAATATTCTATCACCTATGACCCTGTTTTCCCCCCACCCCTCTGGGTGTATCATAATTCATATTCTCCAACAAAACATGTTCATAGCTGAGAGTCATCAATCACGTCCTCCAATTAGGGATTTTCATGGAAGAAATTCTGGTAGCTTAGTTACAATCTTTGCAAGTTAAGAATGGAATGCACTTTTGGTTTAAATTGCCACATTGCTCCTTCAAATTCCTCCTCGCCCCTTGTTCATGGCAACTCTAAAACAGGCAGAGAAATTTTTATGAGTTGACACATACTGTAGACTCTGTCAGTCAAAAATTTTTGGCTGACAGAGTCCAGGGAAAGAGCCTTTTCTGCCTTAGCTCCTGCCCACGAGGTGAGATTTGTGACCACCATGCTGACCTTTCTTAAGGGCCTGAAGTTGTAATTGTCTGCCAGTTGCCTTGAGTTCCCAGTGGGGATGCACCTTTTTAGAATTGGCTGTTGCACTAAGAAAAGGTCCCACCTCTTCCCATGTACTTCCTGCTCCCCTCCTCGCTATCTTTTAACTGCACTTATTTTATTGTTGTTATTTATTATTTTATTATTTCAGTGTCTACCAATTTATAAGTTGCCCAGAATCACCTTTAGACAAAATGGGCAGACATAAATCAAATAAATAAACTAATAAACCAATAAACAAACAAATAAACAGTGGCCAGACAATGCAGATGTGCTCTCTATTTATTATTTACCAGTATATAACTTGAATTTGTATAGAAGCAGGACATTTGAAAAGAAAGTAGAAGGCCACCACTTCCTGCATCATCATTTTGAGACCTTTTAGAACCCAGGCTAATATTCTGTTTCTTTTTTAGTTTCTAACTCAAACATCGATCTATCATTCTTTTACAGACAGATACACACTGAGCCCCAAGGCATGAGAAGGGGATGGTTATTTATACTTATTTTTTAAGATGAACTTTCCTGAGTGTTGTGAAATTAATATTGGTTTATAATGATTGTTAATGACTACACCAATATTCCACAGTGTAGTTTTCTTCCAATACATTGGACTGCAACTTTTACTATAGCAGTCAGATGTGAAGGGTTGAGCCAGAACTAGGCGGAGAAGGCAGTCTTCTAAAAGTCCAGGTATCAAGCCATAAAGGGCAGTACAAAACCATCTTTTGTCACTGTATTTTTCCCTCCATCTGTCCATATTAAATTACCTTCTAGTTATTGCAATTACAAATATTGTAAAAAACCAATCAAATCCTAACTGTTTCTATTCATGTACAGCAACAGGGAAAGAAAGAATGGAGTTAGACAACACTAACTACCTGGTTAGCAAGAAAGACACTGTAAGTTGCAATGAATGGACAATAGAAGGGACTTTTTAGGAAAGAAAACAAAATTCAGAGCTGATCTAAGAGTTAAGCCGATTTAGCTTAAGTTAAGCTAATTTAAAATTAGCTGGCTTGCTTTTAAACACAAAGGCAATATTTCAGTTAGGAATACTATGGAAAAAGTAGAAATGAAGTGTTGGTTTTTTTAAAAAAATTACTGTTCAATTCAAATCCCTAAATAATAAATTAAAACAATTAATTGGAGCTGAGAGATTTAGGGCACTTGTTCTTGTCTTGACTTCTCTTTTCCTTTTAGAAAATCTGAGATTTCTTAAATCTGTTCTTTTTTTTTTCCTTGTTCACTCTGAAATACTCTATGGACACTTTTAAAATCCACTTTATTCTTATAAATGAGTTATAGCTATATTTTATTGTCAAATACTTTATTATCATTTAAGCTATGTCTGATTTTTCTAAAAAGTAAAATAAATATCTGTGAAGACTGCTTCTCCTGGTATTTTGATTTGCATGTATTTCCAACAAAAATACTTGCTGGATCTCCAAGCTAAATCCTTACTTAACCCACGAGGGTAGTACACTTTTAAAGCAGAAATCTCAAGCAGGTTATGTGTACAACAAAGGGATCAATAAAATAATGCTTTTCTTTTAAATTGGTTTGTTTTGTGTGTGTGTGTGTGTGTGTGTACAATGTTAATGAACGATGAATGAATGAAATAATTCATTATATATAATGAATGAATATACAAGTAGCCTATATTCCATTTTTAGAAGGATTATTCATTTGCAGTTACTGAAATGGAGCAATAGTGTAATTTTAAACCCCTTAAGTGAGGTCTAGGCAACCTGCACACAAATGTAGCCCTACAGCACCTCAATTGTTGCCCTTACTATGACAAATTAGTTTGGAACAGAACTGCCCTCCAATTTCTATCTAACCTTAAAGCCTTAAAAATTTCAGCCATTTTGAAACATTACTATGGTTTTCTGTGGCCCTCCAAAAGACTGTGAGTTGTAGGCCTTGACCACTCAAGTATTCACTCCCTCCTGACTTAAGGACTCGGGCAGCATGGTTGCCATATAATAATTCTGGTTCTTTTCTGGAAATTTGCATTTATTTATTTTTTGTATTGATTTGGATATGAGATTCTTAATGCACCATGTTTGGCCCTCCACTACCCATATGTGCCCTATTTATCTATCCCTGTTATTTTGACTGCATGTGTGTAAATTATTCTCATTCCCTACCTTCCTTCCTTCTTCCAACTGTTCACAGGCAAAGACAAAAAGTTTTATTGTCTCCTTTTTTCTCCAGCCAGATGTATCCAGAGATTCCATCACTTTCATCAAAATGATGAAAGGACTGTGGTGCAAGCAAAAACTGCATCCCTTTCAAAGTTGCAACATCAGAACACATGTACAAAAGGCTTGGAGCTTTTGAGATGTGATGCTGCTTTTGTCATTCTCCCTTCCCACTGACTGCCCTTGCAAATGCCTCTGTTTTCAGCATCTGCTATTTAGAGAGACACTATTTGTGAGTATTCCACTCTGCCACTCAGTTTTCTCAATCCCTCAAAACAGTTCAACCTTTCCTCTTTTATTGGACTTAAGACTTTGAGGATAAACAGGGAATACCATGAGCCAATCACTCCCTTATTAAGACTGAAAAGAACGCAGTGCCCTGTTTCCTGAAACATTATAGGTCCCAGATAATTGGCTGCTAATTTCTCCCTATCTGTCTACTCAAGAGCAGGCCAGGATTAATTAGTGCATCCATCAGAACCTGACACTATCTATGTTTTAACCCATGTCCAGTGAATGTATCTGGTTATAACCATTATATGAAAAAGAACTGAGGAGCTAGGAAGGAAAGTGTGACGTTGCCAAGCTACCTTTTCTCTACTGCATTTAACAGTTCTTATTAGTTGTGATGGTGAAAAAGTAATGTCAGCATTTTTAAAGCTGGCATTTTCCCAACACTTGTAAACACAGCTGCATATTGTGCAGCAGCCAGAGTAGGAGATAGTTTGATCAGATATACTCTAAATGGGCAGGACACCAAAGCTTAGAAGACAGACACAGACATATGATTAATAAGTAAGTACACAAATAACATTAGCTGAATGACCTCCAGCTCTGCAGATTTGGAAAAAAAAACCTATCTAAATAAATTGTGTTATCCATAAATGGATTTGAATTATAGAATTATAGTTTGTTCTAATCTCAAATGGATTTTGTCACTGGGAAGTTTCTTCTGAGGTTTAGTTAATTTATGATTTTTCCTCCATCTTTTAAAACAACAAATGTTGCCTTTTGTCAGCACCCTTCTCAAGCAATGTAGCCAGAACTTACAGAGGAGGGCAGAATAATATGAAATTATTGGGTTTTTTTCTGAATTGGAATACAAAATCATTGGAATTGTATCAGGAGATTCGAAAAAAAAAAAATCTTGTGCATGTAAAAAGATTGCATCATACACTATATTTTTACTGATAAAGAATAATTGGATGCTTGGATGGCATGCCTGTGCTTTTAATAATTTGGATTCTTGTTCTGTGTGCTAATCTCAGCCATGAGTCTATGTCAAAACAACACAGGATTTGCTAGGATTTTCCACCTCAGCCCATCTGGTTCATCCATTTGCCTGGTGCTTCACATGTAAGCATAAATATTAAGCAGAAAGCGAGTCCAACTTGATAGCTGCATTTCTGAGCACAGCTTTACAAATAGTGGATTTAGAGGAGAAACATATGTGATTAATGCCTGGTAATGTTCAGATCAATATAAATCTTCTCTATTGTGCTGGCTATATATTCTGGTCAACAGTGTTATTTATGGAATAAAAATATCTGGGGAAAATAATATCTTTTTGTTCACAGCTTTCTTTGATGTTCCGAATGTTTCTTTACAACTTTGCCTAATGTACTTAACGGTTAACATACATTCCCCAGGAAGTCCTTTTTAAAAAAAACGCAGATGCCCTTGATGCAGTCATTTTTAACATAAATTTCTCTGGTGCAAGCCTTTTAAAAATAAGAATGTATCTTTTTCTGTATATACTATTAAAAGCTTGTATTTTGGGGGTGAGGTATAGAATTTTCAGCAGAGAAAGATATTAGTACATTTCATTCTATGCTGCTGCTTTTATACTGACAAGAGTCAGTATAAATCTTGGTAGAACTTGAAAGCTATGGCAGGTTTTTTTGCATCCATTCAAATGCTGAGTGATCATATGGTATCTATTAACCTTTGTGTTTCTCATACAACACTATGCAGAGTGGTTATCAACAAATAAAATAAAATGTAAAATACAAAGGGAATTCTAAATAGAATCCACTAATCCTATCCAAATTTATCCCAATTTTAGCCAAATCCACTCACATCTAGTTACCTCCAGAGGTAATCATAAAAAGTAAGAGAAACAGCTTCCTCTGCCTTCCCCTCAAAAATGGGTGGAACAATATATTGTAGCTCCCTGAGTGAAGGTGACATGGTTGAACACTAGTTTGCCTTCCATTTCATCATCAGCCAAACATTAGGGCTGGGTGAAACAGTAACCAGAGAAAAGCAAAACAAACAAAAAAACCCACATAATTCAATCACTGCATCTACACATTGATTTTTGTCATCTCCAGAATGACTTGCAATGCAAAGCATAGAATGATACCAAATTGGGGACTGTTCCACTGCGGTTTTCATATGATTCCGTTCCTGCTGTCATAAAACGAGAACCAGCTTTTAGAAAGCTTTCTACGGTATGTAGAATGACCAATATGTTTCCATCATTTGTTTGTGGTCTTCATGCCAAGATAATCATAAACTCAGGCTACTGAGAGATGAAACAAAACTAACATTGAATTCCAAACAGCTGCGTATAAATTTTATTGTTCGTTATATCTTGGTCAGATCATCCCGCAGATTAAAAAAAAGAAAGAAAAGAAAAGCTACTTTTCCTCCCATCTTTTTCAAAACCATTTTATGGGCAAATGCTTCTGAATGCTTTCAGAGATTTGGAACATTATAAATTATTGCTACAGAGCTCTAAGGTGTCAGGTGTATAATTTTTTTCCTTCCTATGTAAATGTCTGCCTTGCTCCAGTGTTCACAAATGTTCACCAGAGACTCAATGATCATTTCACTGGGAAAGTTTCCCTCTCATCTTGTTTGGTTTGTTTTTTGTTTTTTTTAGGATTATTTTCAGCTACAATTTAAGAGCCCGGTTTCAAGAACAAAATCAAATAGAAGAAATGAAGCACACAAACAGACAAAAGGTTGCAAAATGGTAAGAAAATTTCACTCCTCTTCTTCAGCCCCTGTAGTCAGAAACAGAACAAAAGCAATGGATCATGACGAACAGCAATTTCCTACTTCAGGGATTAAACAGTGTTCTCTTTTGTACTGTTAAATCAAAGTTTAAAATTATTCTTCCCACCCCATACAGCTGATTCTTCACCACTCTCACATGGAAACACATACACACCTTAAATAAATATTCTCCAGAGAAACAACAACTGAATCTCAAACATATTACTTCCTGAGTAATTAATAGCACAGATAAAAATCCTCAATGTATATTCCTTTGAAGCAGACCCTTTGATAGACTGGGAAAAATTAAGCTGCCATAGAAGCTAAAATTAATTACCCTAACAAGGAAGACTTTCAAGTGATACATAATCTCTTTGTTCTCTTGAGGACAAAGTACAAGAGGTTTTATTGCAGGGAGAAACATATATTCACACACATGCAAACATACATGTATGCACATACTCATGCACACACATACACACACACATACCTATGATCAAGGACAGTATGGATTTATACACCAGAAGTCCTTGTTACCTGTAAATATTTTCATATTTCAATAAATGCCAGAATTCTGAGGCCCTTGTTTAACAAAAGCATAAGCCAATTTTCCCTCAAGTGGAGTTCAACTCTGGGTGATTCTTTTACAAACATCAACAGGCAGTTTTATTCACAACAGGATGAAAGTCATTTGCCATTGCCGACTTTTGAGTACTTTTGACTTTCAACTTCTCAGCTCTGGAATTCTCCTGTGGTCTCCCATATAACACCAAGCAGGCCTGAACATACTTAGCTTCCCAGCTAAGATAAAGTTGGCTAGATGCTGCCATCTGTTGTGATTAGGAGGAGGAGGAGGAGGAGGATGCATAGTACTTAGATTTGGGGTTTCATATTCTGGGAATATAATAACCAACCATTTGCTCTTCTTTCATTATTTCTAGAATCATCTTCTTGAAATGACCTATTTCAGGTTTGCACAACTTGTAGAGGGACAAAGGCCACATTAATAAATTAAAAGTAATTGCAAAATCAGAAAGGCATTGACCTGGCATGTCAATCAGCTAAAGGAACACTAGCAGCACTGGAGCTGGTGACACAAGTGAAACTTGGAGTCACTGGAATCATTCTGCAGAGAACTTTTTTGGACAATGATGGTGATAATTTATTGACTATTTCAAAAAGCCAGCAGGGTGCATAAGACTGCTTGGAAGCCACATACAGTGCATAGGCCACGTGTTGTACAGAGACAAAATGTACCATCCTTCCCACAACAGCTCTGACTGTTGTAGCGGTGGGTTGGCTGCTGTGGTGGAAGAGACTGGGGAAAGAGAGGAGGAAACAAAAACTTTGCAAAAGAGACGTCTCAGTCCAAGGAAGGGGGTTAAAGACTCAAAGCAACTCTGCTTTAATTATGCAAAGTATAAGTTGAGTGGGAGAGTTGCTCTGATAGGCTTTCAAGATTACATTGCCTACCAGCAATTATTATCTTTCCAGAAATCTAAAGGATTCTTGTTTCCTGAGTTTGCCAGGCTCACTGGGAATATAGGTAATGTGGACTACAGTAGAGCACAGGGGTGTCAAACTTGATTTCGTTGAGGGCTACATCAGGGTTGTGTTTGATCTCTGGGGGCTGGGGTGGGCATGGCCAGTGTGGACATGTCCAGCTTGACATCACTTGTGTCAGGGGCGCCTGTGGCAGCCTGAGCACTCAGGAGCAAAAATGGGCTCCTGAGCTCCATTTTCAGCTGCAACAGCCTTCTACCACCCTATGCCAGTGAAAATGGAGCTCAGGGGCTGCATGCAGCTGGGACAGTTCCCGCAACCCTCTGTTAGCAAAAACAGAGTTCAGGAGGATCATATACAGCCCTCCTGAGCTCAGTTTTTGCTGGCAGAGGCACCACAGGCTGGTCCTTCACTGTTTCCAGGGCAGCCCCACTGGCCAGATCTAAGCACCCTTGAGGTTGACACCCCGATATAGCATTTGTCCACCCTTGGCCTAGTGGAAAGGCTGATCTATCTATCCACTGCTACATTCAATTGCAATCAGTTATTGAGTTTTTTTGTTTACAAGATTTCAAGAGTTTTAGATGGGGGGTAGATCAGGGGGACCTAAAGTGTGTATGAATGCTGTAATCTCATCAACTGTTGCTACCTTTTGCTTTTGTTATGAGTCATGCCACATATTTTCCTTTCCTTTGCAAAGAATTGGCACATATATTGCAATTAAATAAAATGACAAATTCTGTTTATTTATATAACAACTTGCAAAAGGAGGGAAAGTGCTAGGACATTCAGCCCATGTAAACCTGAAAATAACACAACCAGTAGGCGCACCAAACTGTTTTCTTCACCATTTTCAGATAATATATTCTCTCTAGGGTATGTCTGCCATTTGCAAAGATGCAAAGATTTTTATTGGAACTGGACTTCTTGCTGATACAGATTATAGTCCATGTATGTTATTGCTTGTCTCCAACTTTACTTCCAGTTTTCTGCATCCATAAGAAATTTGAGAGAGATATTTGCAACTATAAAGAGCCCACAAATATTTGTCTATAGCAGTGTGTTTTTCACACTTGACAACTTTTAGTTGTATGGACTTCAGCATGCTGGCTGGGGAATTCTGGGAGTTGAAGCCAACATATCTTAAAGGATCAAATTTGAAAAACACTGATCTATAGCATAATTCTGCAACAAGCTTAGATACTTATGGATATACAGATGCAAGTCCAAGAATACTTCCACATTTTAAAATGATGCTCCAACAGATATTTCTAGCTGCACACAAGAATGTTCATTCTGAATTTTCCCAGCATAGAGAATTCTGGTTCCATCTTTTGCAGAGAAAACAGCCTTTTGGAATGCTCTTAGTTGAGATCTGTCTAGTGGAGAACAATGTGGATTTAAGGGCACACTTTCTGAGAGATGTGACTAAGAAAGATTGAGTTAGACAGCGAATGTGTGCAGAAAGTAAATCATAATTTGGTAATAACCTAAAGGCCACTTGTCAGTGAACTACCTCCACTCACATCTTATGTTAGTTAAGTCTAAACACTGAAAAGTATATACCTAGTATAAAAACATCATTCCTTTTTTTTTTCTTTTTTAATGCTGAATTTGGAGTTATTAAAGAAATCTATTGAGATTGTTTAGAATCTCAATGGATTGTCTCGATAACGCCAGATTTCAGGATCAGAAAGGAAAAAAATACCTAACATACAATATCTCCATTATATCCCATCTATTCTTTCTTTTTATTAATTTTAGGCACTGGATTTTTAAATGCTACTTATTTTAATTGTATAAGTGCTGAACAGCAAGCAATAAAGTTGAAATTTTCTCCCTGCCTTTATGAATGGTACAGCAAGCATGAACAAAAATGATTCTGCTAAAAACATTTATACATTGAGGCAATGTTAATGTTGGACAAGACAAAATCCACAGCATCTACAATTTTGGCATTGTTCCAACCAAGCTAATGGATGCACATCTGCAGCCCACAAGCAGAAGCCTCTTGGTCATGCTTCTGAATGGTAAAACATTTCAATTCAAGGAATAGAAATTATAAAACTGTAGGTCAGTTTCTTATATTCTCAACTTGCTTTCTTGATGATTAATTAATGATTAATAGAGACTAACATGGTCAAGGATGACAACTGAGAAATCCCCCAGAAACATATAAAGAGATTCATTGAGAAGATCACAAATAATGAAGGAACTTCTACAACACATATATCATCATTACATTTCCCTTGTAAGGCACAACTGTAAATGTCTGAGCTATGCTATAGAATGGCATTCTTTATTCATGTGGAGGAGGATCCACCCAATAACACTGTGATGTAAATCAGCTGGAATGGCCATTCTCTATTGGAAATGTCCTCTGCTTGAGGAATATTTGTGATTTAAGATGAAGTTCCTAAGAAAGGAAGGGATGGAAGCTTTGAAGTGCTTCCCGGGAGAGATATAGATAAACAGTTCACAGGATTTGCTTCTGCATTTTATTTAGTTATATTTGTTATATCTACATTTGTAGTTCATTAACTACAAGGATTGTAGTTAATCCTTGACTTACAACCATTCATTTAATGACAATTTGAAATACAACACTGAAAAAAATGACTTATTATCATTTTTCACCCTTAAAATTGTTGCAGCATCCCGGTGACCATGTGATCAAAATCTGGATGCTTGGTAACTGGCTTGTATTTATAATGGTGGTCATGTCCTTGGGTCATGTGATCACCTTTTGTGATCTTCTGACAAGCAAAGTCAATCCAGAAGCACTTAATAACTGTGTTATTAACTTTAACAACTGCAGTGTTCACTTAACAACTGTGGCAAGAAAGGTCATAAAATGGGACAAAAGAACAACTGTCTTGCTTACCAATTGAAATGTTGAGTTCAGTTGTGATCATAAGTCAAGGACTACCTGCATTTCGGGCATTAGATGTCAAGGACAAGATCTTTCATTTGTAGATCTCCAGGGAATGCATTTTTATTCCTCAGAATTGTTAAAATGTTTTTAAATTTAATATGTTAATTTTTTATGCATGGAAGGCTCCTAACAACTCTGGCTTATGTTTTTATTATAGGTTTTATTATGCCATTTTATTGTATGTTCTAATTATATTCAATTGTTATTATAGAATAAATGTGATATATATATATTTACATTGTGATTATTGATCTAATTCATCCTTTGTGATTTTAATGCCTTAAGTCAATTTTCTTCCTTTTTTACCCTTTAAATGGCAATGCCATATCAGACAGGTACTTTTGGTTTATTTATTCTTTACAAGTAATTATAATGGAAGAGTCCATTATTATGGACAGATGCTCCTGTATTGTCTTTCTTTATAGGCTCTTTTCTCTACCTACCCCTTTCCACTATAAATATAAACTTTCTGATTATAACCTTTTGTGTCCAGTCTTAGACTATTTCTTTTCCCTTGAAAAGGGCTTTTAATGCTAGCACATAATTCAGTAGGACGGTGGAAGAGGCAGCCAAAAACATCCAAGACTCAACATTCCTTGATTAAACTGGCATATAATAGCTTTTCGAGATCTCAAACAGAGGACTTGTTAATCACTTACTACACGGTTCTTTTTACTGGCAATAACAACATTTGAAATGAAAACCATATTTATATGGTTACAAAGCACTAGGTTCTGCCACGAAGCTATAACTTTCCTTTTCCTTCAAAACATGTCATCTTTACTATTTGATTGTATGTCTGCAGGCAATATCTGGTTCATGCTTAATTTCTATATACCTAGCAATGCTAAATGCATTAATTCCTCACTGGCAGAAAAAAAAATGCAATATTTTAGGAAATGTCTTTCAGAGTTTCATGGCAGAATAGCAGAGCTTCCTTGAAAGTTCATATCTTTTACAGAACCTCAACCCAAGTTTAAACTAAACTTTATTTCAACAATGTGCAAATTTATTATCCTGGCTTTTTCTTTGGGAACTTTCCAGTAACAAGTCATGGTGCCTAGAACCACTTTCTTCTTTCTCCTCTCTTTCAAGCAGTACTTTTCTTTCTTCCATAGTCAAACAGTATCCTAGCAACATTTTTGTAAAATCAGACAAACCTGTTGCCACCCATTTATTCTTAGATTGTTAGCGGCCACATTATGTACTAAAAGAACTATCTCAAAATAAACTTTGTTGATGTGTGAGCATTTACAGAAAGAAGTGGGTGAGCATTTCTAAGGCTCCCTTGGATTAATTCAGAAAAGATGCTGGCTTTTTCTCCCAAACCAATTCATGGACTCGGGAAATATGCTTTGTTTAACCTTCTATTTCTCTGCAACATGACATAGTCTATGATTTCCTGGACAATTATTTTGACTGAGGCTTGTCCAAACAGTGCTACTTGATAAAGAAGGAAAGGGAAAAAATAAAATGGACCAGTGTTTAGAAACAGTAATAGGGAAAGAGGATCAGAAACCAATGCTTTTGTTGCTGCATGGATTTTAATACACATCAGTGAATCATTTAAAAGCTTAAGAAAGATGCCTCTCTTCATTAATTCCAAAATTCTTCTACTCAAAGATATCTGATGGTACAGTGAAGAACTCATCAAATAGGATGTCTTTCATGGTTTCAATTATCCTTTGTGTCTACTGTGAAGCAGGCAGTGGATCTTCAACATCTCCCTAGGCTTCTTTCATGTGTGATTCTCTAAAGGTAAAGCTTCCCCTCACACATATGTGCTAGTCGTTTCCAACCCTAGGAGACAGTGCTCATCTCCATTACAAAGCTGAAGAGCCAGCTCTGCCCACCCCAAATCGTCTCCATGGTCATGTGGCCGGCATGACTAAATGCTGAAGGTGCACAGAACACTGTTACCTTCCAACCAAAGTGGTCCCTACTTTTCTACTTGCATTTTTACATGCTTTCAAACGTTGGCAGAAGCTGGGACAAGTAGCGGGAGTTCACTCCATTACATAGTGCTAAGGATTCAAACTGCTGACCTTTCTGATCGACAAGCTCAGCATCTTAGCCACTGAGGCACCCTGTCCTGGATTCTCTACTTCACAGTAAAAATTCATGATCACCCCAGGCCAAACCATGATTCTGCTCAGTCTAATTATCAATGGATATGATCAGATGCACCCTAGATAGTTTTTTCAATCAACCAAATGAATTAGGTGGTAGCTGAGTATTGAGAAAGCAAACATGCCTTGCCTGACTTTTCACTCAACTCCTCTCCTATTTCTGCTTCCAGCATTCTGTCATTTCTGCCATTTTTGCATTCATCCCAATAACGACACCACTAAAAAAAAAACACTGCTAGACCCCTCCATTCCAAAAAACATACATCATAACAATGATATTTTCATATTAATGTGAGGACTTTCACTTGATTTATATAAAATGGAAGTTGGCAGAGCAGGAGCAGAACAGCTTGGATTTTGACCACTTGAAAGACAAATGGTTACAGAAATTCATCCCTCCCTCACTGATTTCCCTCCTACAATGATTTTACCCTTACCACAATGCACAATGATTTCATTGTGAAAATAATTTTTAAAATCTGATTTTGCTGTAATTTTTAAACAGGTTCTTTTAGAGATAGTTGAAACTGGGGGATTTTTCTTTTCCTTTTCCTAATCAAGTTCAGGCAGACTTATACAATAATTGAGAAAATCTCAAGTAGTAGCAGTAAGCTTTCTCACATATGTGGCTGACCTCTTTCTCTTTTTTCTTTTATGAGGAAATCAAAAAGATAATTATAAGTTCACACCAGCATACCTGCACACTGCTTCTCTTCTTTGACCCAAAGTGATATCCAATATCAATTGTGAGTGCCCTCTTAGCAATTCCAGCCTTAGGGTCCATTCTGAGAATGAACACAAGTAGGGAGAGAGTAAATAGACTGGAAGAAAATTGATAGTCAAGAAAGAAAGCTAGAGAGTCTGAATATAGCTTGTGTTGAAGAAAGCTATTCAGACTGAAGAGTCAGGAGGTTAGAAGGACTAGCTTAGTAAGTCAAAGGAGAATTATTCTGGAGGGGAACCTGGTCTCAGATGACTGGGGAATTGTAGTTTTGCCCTCTGCAGAGATGAAATGGTACTGAGCAAGAGAACGTGAGATGAAAAACAACATACTGCCCTGGCAACTTTTTGTGCAGCACAGCACTTTGGGCATTTAGTTGCCTTTTTGGACAGACAGTTTAGAAAAGAAAGCAATTGGGGGGGGAGGGGCAGTAATTAGGTAAGACACCAGTTAATGAATCATTTCAATCTGCTCCTGAATTCTTCCACTATTCCAGGCCTCCATCATTTAGCTTTTTTCTTTTCTGTAACAAGGAGGACTCCAATGTCCTGAGAAAGTGGACCACTCTGCCCTTTGGGGTTTTTTATATTGTATAATAGTTATTAACCACAGTAGGATAATCCTCTCTTATACAGGAGACATCAGAGTTGAAGTAGGCAGTGAAAAGCTAAATATTCATCCTGATGATGTTTTGGAAGCATTATTTTTTAGTCTCTCCTGCCCAACGTACAGACAATGTAGTGACTAAGCTAAAGCAAGATTGATGATATATGGAAGGTATCTTGAAACCTCTTTTGGAATTCAAAAGAGTTCCAAATTTAATAGGATAAATATGTAAAGGCGGGGAAGGGGAACCTACTATCTATAAAGACTTAATTCTTATTGCATAGGGGAGGAAGGCTAATGCCAAAACCATGACACGTGTGTGGGTGCATTAGGGTATATGTACATGTTAGTATCTACATACTTTATATAGAGCACATTTTTTACTTCCTTCTTATTTTGTTCATTTTCATGGTCATAGTATTGTAGAAAAATTCAGAGAGCAGTTTTCTTAGGCCAGTGAATTCAGTTCCTTGCTTGATGCAAGACAGCCAAAACTTTTCCACCTGTCCAGCTTCTGCAAGAAGGCATTCTATGAAGAGAGAGTATTTACTGAGTATTTGAAAATGTGTAGACTTCAACTTCCAGAATTCACCTGCCAGCCAGTCCACACATCTTCAAGTGGCCAAGGTTGAGGAACACTGATTTAAGTGGGTTTTTTTCTCCAAAATATTCAACTAAAATATACCCTGCTGCAATTTAAAACCACTAAATCAAGTCTTGCCTTCTAGGCAACAGAGAACTCTACTATGATTGTACTATAATCTTTCCTACTGTCTAAATTTAGATTAAAAGGTTGACACTACTGGGAGTCTCTTCTTTTATTATTCTGTAAAGTGCTATGTATGCTGTGAGCATCAAACAAGAAATAATAAACCATTTAAAAAAGTTTTTGCTTGGATAGTTCATTTTTATGCTGCTTTTCTGTTCAATGTGAACAATTTTAAGATGAGCAAATCTTCTGAAAACATTGTGATGATGTTTATATTTTAAAATGACTGTGATGAACATAGAGAGGCTCAAACTATAGTTCTCACCCATATAAAGAGATGTTCTATATATTTATTTAATCAGACCACCTAAAATCAGAAGAGTCTTGGCAGTTTGTGTTTTAAACATGGAGTACAAATCAGGATAAAATTATTAAAATGCTAACAAATCATACCAAGTCAAAAAAATGCCAGCAATCCCTAAAACCCCCTGGGATGCCATGTTTTCACATTCATTCAGAATACCAGTGAGGAGGGGCATCCATGCTTCAGAGGACAACCTATTTCAGAAGAGTGGAGCTGCTACAGAGAACATTTTCTGTTGGGCTACATCACACCTTACTTCTTGGTATATGGGGACTTAGCAGGCATTCCCTTACTGCCTGGCTAATACAGGTAGAAGCTATTGGGGAAGGCTTGTCCCTGAACCATATTAGATTTTTATAGGCTAGCATTTTGAATTATATTTGGAAGCCTACTGGTAACCAGTGCAACAGAGAGGTAACACAGCAGAACCATGGCTGAAAGTCATCATGCCATTCCATTCTGAACTAATTAAAGTTTCTGGGTAGTCTTCCTGAGAAGCCACTTTTAGAGTAAATTACAGTCATCTGAGAAAGATGATAAGGACATGAGTGACCATCTTCAGTGCATCCTGAAGACAGAAGTTGAAGGGCTATAAAATATGTTTTTGTTTCCCTGGAATTTTCTCCCTATTGCTTTGGCTCACTGCATGAGTTACAGGAGGAATCTCTATGATGCTGTAAATATTGGATTTTCACCAAAAAGTCTTACTTTTAATTTTAATAATACTGGTGTTTTCTCCTGTGTACATCATTTTGATATCTAACCACCTAATTCTAAATTAACCAAAAACAGTGAGTCTGATCTCAACAGATACTCAGAAAGGCTAGGTATTACTTTGCCTTCCACACCCAAATCTCACAGACAATGCAGAAGAATACCATAGTTGACAGTACTGAAAGTCACTGAAGGATCTAAGAAAACAAGAATATTCTTCCACTCCATCCAAACTCTGCCAAAGTTATTCATAAAAGTGAGCCATGCTATTTCCATCTCATTCACAGTTGTGAATCCAGACCGCAAAGTCCCAGATAATCTGTGTCATCTGAACCCCTCGTGCATCCACAACCCCACCACTTTTAAAATAATGGTATTTTTTTTCCAAAAGGAAAGGTTAAAAACAGGATAGTAATTGTCTAGTTTTGTTGCATCCTGTCTTGGCCATGTGGGTGAAGCAGCTTCTTTAAGAACCTCTGACATCTCTCCTGCCAAAAGAGGCATTGACTGCAGACTGGGTCAACTCTTCTTTTCAAGGAGGCATTAACCACAGCTTTGGTCCAACTCCCAGTCCCCTTTAGTTAGCCAGGTAGGGCAAAGGACCAATGCTCGAATTGCAGAGCTAAGATTGCAGAAAACTCATTTTTTTCAGGAGCTCAAAGGCCTACCAGATAATCCCACAAGTTGTCACTTCTGTTATCTCGGTAGATTCTGGCCATCTGCTTTCCAAGCCAGAGTACATATGAGTGATTTTTTTCTCCCACAAAATGCCCAGCCAAATGACTGAAAATTCTGCTAACTGGGACACTTTAAACAGTGCAGCAGGCTGACAGTCTATGGACATAACAAAAGTGGAGAAATAGCTTTGTACTTTTACATTAGTATAAACTTGATTTCCTAGCTTATCTATCTTGTTCCAGAAAAGCAGGAGGAAGTCAAAGATTGAACTACTAGGGATCATGGTTGTAGAGATAGATGGATAGGACTAGTAGAAATTATTATTTTCTACCTAATGGAAGAACTGGAAATGGAGGAGTTGGGATTAGGAGTATAAAATAATGTAGATTGATAGGTAATATTAAATAAAATCTAGAAGTGTTGTGAACTATAATTCCATCAAGGAGCCATGGAAACTGCAAATGCTACTAGCATTAATACCATTATTCACTTTTATTTTTTCTCTATATTTATTCCAGAATACTGTATTTGATCAAATGCAAAGAAGCTTCCTTAATATTGTGAAAGAAAAGGGAACTCTCTCTTAATTCCAAACATTCTACAATAACAAGAAATTTTTGATGAACATTTTCATCAGACACAAGGAATATCAGGAAAATCTAGGACAGAAGAAAAATCTATTTTAACATTTCTTAAGGTGGCTCATGTGATCTAATGGTGATCTAATTTTCTTCAGGCTAAATGAAAGAATTCCAAAGTAGCATTGATTTATAACTTTCCAGTAATTAAGTACAAGATTTATGTCTGTTCAATAATGAAGCATTTCATAGTTATTATTTTTTGCTGGCTTCCAAGGTCTTTATTTTAATATAATATCAGTATTCAGGCAGGGGCATTTTAATATTTTAAAAGTACTAAAAATTCCTTGACACACAGAAAATATGAAAGTTAACATTTAGATATTCAGGCAGACAATCCCAAATGATATTTATCTATGTGTAGATTACACTAAAACCTAATAAGGTTTGTTTGATTTTGACTTAGCATGTTGTATAATCCACCATATGAAATTATCACTATTCAATGACATATGCCTGCAAAGTAAGATCTTTGTAAAACTCTGGCTTACTAATAGAGATCAGATATTAAGATAACTGAACGATTAGATGACTGAAATTTGATGCTTATACTTTCAAAATATTCTGATATATAGGTGGGCATTCCTTAAACAGTGGCAGTCCATATGTACCCCAAAATAATTGATGAAACATATATGTACATGCATAAATAGACACATCAACAAGCTACATCTTTCCTATTTAAAATATATGTAAATGGATGCAAAATTCAGCTATTCTACAGCCCCTGTATTGACTATGGGATAAAACACCACCATTCAAAAGCAGATCACTGAACTGTGCAATTAAAAAAGAGCAGTAAAAATAGAAGCAAGAAGGAGAATCAGAACTTTAATATCTTCTTCATGTAATGTAAAAGAGATGATCATTAACACCTACATAAGTTTTCACTCCAAAGTCTTTCTCATAAAGGCAATGCATATTGAACACTCTGATATTAAAGCAAAATTCACTAATTGTGGTAAGTAAGGGTAGAAAGAAAAGAAAAACAATCATGAGAATATTTCAAGTAGCAATGAAGCACACTGGTCACCTTGGATGAGAAGGAGGAAGAGGAGATGACTTATTGGGATTTCCATTTCCCCCCCACATTCCTGTGTTATTAGAAGCATCAAATGTTATTTACATGTTAACCTCAAACAATATTTTCTCATTGCTTCCCCCTGTTGTCCCCAGAACTTCCCAGAATCATTTAGATGAAACGGGCAGCATAGAAATATGACACAAAAGCAAGCAAGCAAACAAACAAACAAATAAATATTATATAACTTGCAAATAGTAATGATTGTTCACATAGAATAACTATCCCATTGCCTGGAGGGAAGCTACCCTTCACCTTCCATCTGCAATAACCTAGATATCTACTAAATTAGCCTTTTGGAATCATTTAATTTGGTAAATGGCTGCAGCAGATGAAAGCCAAGGACTGGCTTGGTGCCACTTCTTTTCAGAGTACCATGATTTACCACTACATTATTCATTTCTGATAGACTCATCAGAGAACACATTCCCATAAAGGCCAGCACTATCTCTTTGTAATGGGATCTGAATTCAGAGGCCTCCTATCCTTCTATGTAAAGGGCAGTAGTTAGAAATCTGAGAATTCCCATGAAAGATCTGGTTGCAGCTTGACTCAAGAAAAGTATTCAACCAATACTCTCTTGAAAGACACTTTTTAAATTCTGTTAAACTTCCTAACTTATATGTCTGACTTGTCTCCAAAACATTATTCGAACATGCTCTCAAGTCTGACCTTTTTAGCAATGTGGCATAAATTTTGTCAAATGAAATGAGGAACATGTTAATTATCATCTAGTTGATTTCACTCCTCAACAGGGCATGAGGGTTTGTTCAGTCCCAAGGAGGACAATTTTCACAGTAACAACAGTATTTACTTAACAGACAGGCCCAGGGTAACGTACTTACACATAGAAATAAGGTTAAGTCCTTATTTCAAGTTTCATCCTGTGTAGTGATAGTAGCACATGGTGTTTACTCTTACCCCTATCTTTTTTAAGTAATGCCAACATTACAAGGATGAGAAAGAAAGGATGGTGACAGTGAGAAATCATCATCTCAGATACTGATTCTCACTTCACTTTTAAATACTGATTTTAATGCAAGCTCTTTTTAATTCCTTCATGCAGGAATTCACACAGGAACATTAACATGTGATAATGTTAAAATATTATTGTTATATTTGTAATATTATTGCACATGGAGATGGTTTGTTTTAATGAAAACATGAAGATTGTGAAATCAACTAGATGATTAGTAACATGTTCCTCATTTCATTGGGAAAATGTCATGCTAAAAAGGTCAGAACTGAAGGCATGTTCAAATAATATTGTAAAAGACATGAAAAGTGGTCTAAAATAATATTTATTCCCCATTTATATTTAAAACATACATTTTAATGCAGTTTCTTTGATGTCCTCCATTCAGTTATTTGCATGGGTGCATTACATTTTGGAATACAATACAAACACAGTTGCAGAAACAGCTGCTAGCTCTTTCTATGTACAATATTACACAAATGTTTCTCCATGTCATTATATGTTTGTTTGTTTGTTTGTTTAATTATTTACAAGATGTATAGGCCACCCATCTTACCTCAAGGTAACTCTGGGTGGCATACAATCATAAAAAATAAAAACATAAATAAGTTAATATAAAATCCAGGACACCATGGCCTAATTAAAAGATGAACCAGAATGGATGGGGAGGTGGGATCCATTGCTAATCGATCAGCCACCTTCACTGTGATACTCCCCCACTGGAGCCCCAGGCTAACTGGCAGAGACAGTCTTTAGGCTCTTCCAGAAGGTCAGGGCTGACTCCATACTGGGGGAGGGGGGGTGAATGTTCCATAGGGCAGGTGCAACAGCAGAGAAGCCCATCTCCTGGACCCCATCAGCTGGAAGAATTGGTCTGACAAGGCCTGCAGCCTGCCTTCTCTGCTGGAAGTGGTGGGTGGACCAATCCCAGTAGAATGAGATTGATTGAGACAATCATACACCCACATATACACAAAGGCAAAGGAAACAGACAAGAATACAAGACAGCAGCTTGAGATATTGTAGTAAAGATTACAGAACAAATCTTGGGTAGCAAGATCAGCACGTCGGAGAAATTCAGGGAAAGCAAGAATTGATCTAAGAAAATACCTGATTGAATCTTTTCTCACTCTAGGTATGTGTTAGCAGGGAAAGCAGCTCAACGGTTCACTGACACAAGACATTGATTAATAATAACACTCAGATAAACATGTGCTGCTTTCCATAATTTTGGCAGAAAAAAAAAAAGCTAAGAGCTTTCCAAAATTGGGTTAAATAAGTGCTAGTAATTGCAAGTGTATAGATTTGCTATTATCCAGACAAAATTTTACTTGTCCCTTTGATAAATAAAAAAACCCACATTTTGCTTGCATAAAGGATTAAGGAATTAGGAAGCATGGGAACCCTTATGCTGAGATGGAACAGAGATGCTGGGACTTTCATATCCTAGCAATTGTTAAGAGTTCCAGATGTATGAAAAGTTTGAGTTTCTAATGACAATGCAGTGCAATCCTGAATGTATTATTCATTACCCCATGGAATGAATTCAAGAATTGAGAACCTGTATTTATGGCATCTTATGATTGCAAAGTCAATTTGGAGATGCCAAAGAACAGGGCAGGAGAGATGGAATGGTTTGTCAAAAGAGATGGCTGGTTGGTACTCTGAAGATGAGACTGCTGTAAGAAAGGGAGATTCCTTGCAATGTTTTCTTGCATGTCACATTTGTTTCTATATACAGTTCAATTATGAACGTACTTCCTGGGATCTATTACTTACCCTTTTCCCTATACTACCGTCTCAATAGGTCATGATCTGCAATTCAGGATGTACACCTGCCTTTTCTTGACTAGCTCGTACAATGTTGCATATTGTTTCTGCCAGGATTCTTCTGTTATCCTATACTTTCCAACTTGCTTTTCTTTCTCCACTGTTGGGAACTTCTTTGGGCATAACCTGAAAATAACTCTTGAAACTTTTTCTGCGATTGGCAAGCATTTCCATGTCTGAGATTTGCTTAGGAACATTTGTTCCATTATTTACTTTGATGATATAATCTTGCACACTGATTTAGGGTATAATTGTAGGCAAGCAGGGTAGCTGACCATCTGTTACTGACTCTATAAAAAGATTTTCTTGTGTAATTCTTGGCAATACTCAGTAGTGAATGTAGAGACACAAAAGGTACATTTATGGAGCAAAACATATCCTGCATATCCAAGCATACCCACTGATTCCAAATGAATTTATTTCTCCTCATGTATTATGCCATAGACAAAGCTTTTCTTTATATATTCCTACAAATGCACCCCAATTTGAATGCTCAAATAGCTGCTTTAAATCCAGCTGTGAAGGGGCTGTTTCACACAAAACCCATTCATTTAGTTTAACTCAACTCGAGGAATAGATACTTTTCACCCTAAACAGAAACTTATGAAAAATTGTGAATTTCACTCTAAAACTTAACAAAGCTTATAACAAAAACTTGTGGTTCCACATAGAACAAATCACTTGTATTGTATATTTCATAAGAGAAAAAAGAGGGAAAACATTACTTGTCTTTATTCCTTACTCTTACCCACAAATGTTGGAATCCAGACAAGTTCATATAACCTGTGGAGGTTCATGTTCCAGTCATTTCTCAGGAAAATATTTGCCTCCTTACTGGAGATTCATTTGTCTTCTTGCAAAAACACAGAAATATGAAGAAAAAAATGCCATTTGATCCTTATAAGTTCAATCTTTTTAGGAATACCTGGTACTAGATCAGAGAAGGATCCAAGTCCTTGGTAGCTGCTGTGGACCCCTATTAAGTATGTTCATGGCAAAATAGAATGAATTACAAATTACAATGAAAGAGACCCAAAGCAAGGCTATTGACTGATGCCTTTTCAGCCCCTCTGTTCGATGAACAAGGATATTTCTCTTCTTTCTTTCCTCTGTTGAGGGCAGCTTCCTCTTTTCCAGACAGACACTTGTCTTTTAAACTCTTATTCAAATCAATTAACAACCAGGAATGCATGTTGCCATTATCCTTTCAGATGTTTCCAAGACCACTCTTAGTGGTCAAGGTGGGAATATTTGATTTGTTGGAACATAGCAGTGGTTATGCCCAGAAAATCACCTTCTTCACTAAAAACAGTACTTCCTTTCTCCACTATAAAGCTAATACTATTCCAATCTCTGCTTCATCTACAAAAGTGGCAACAGCTTTTCATCATTTAAGACTGGGTCTTTTCCAACTTAATGTGTTTCTAGGCATTGATCTTGGAGTGATCTGCAGGTAATGTAGGTGCTCTGTCATTAAGTATCTGTGTTTTCAAAGTTATTACAAGGTTAGTCATGGATATTTTCTGTGATCAGAAACTTTCAAAATTAAAAGAAAATACCTATATAAAGCAGCAACAGTTCAAGCTCTGACATGGTTATAAATTTTAGATGCTGTAAATTGTGGAAGAAGCAGTATCTCCTTGATAAAAGTTTTACCTATATATCTGAGGTTCACTGACCTTCCTCCAGCTACACCCATCCACACCTTCTCAATTTATGCAATCAACCATTCTGATAGAAAATATATAGACTTAAATCACTCTCTCTCTCATACACACACACACACACACACACACACCACACACACAGAGAGAGAGAGAAATGGTGGGAGAGAGAATGGACAGAGGGAAGGAGAGAGAGAGAGAGAAATTGCATCAATTTATGTTCTTGAAATGTACCCAACAATCCTCCCTCGGTGCAACGGATAGAAATTTAACATTATTTTTTAAGCTATTAAAGTTAAATTGGGAAGTTTCCCTTTCTCTCCCTCTCTCTTCCCCCCACACACAACTAGTACACACATTTCAAAGCAATTAATAGCTACCATATTAATTAAAATTCACAGAAGAGGTGGGGGGAGGTTGATTCTAACATATAACCATATCTCTAGAGTCAGAAGAGATGTGGCATCACCTTTATTTATTCTATGTGTTATTATTCCATGGTAATGAATGTTCTAGGACATTCTTTTCTTGAAAGGTCAGAGGTTATTTAGTTAGTTAGGGAAAGTCATAAAAGGAAGATACCTTAAATAATGAAATAATAAAGCAAATAAAAACCCTCTCCCACTACACACAAAAGTTACGATTGCCACCTTGAACTGTTAAATTTCTTCCACTAAAGAGTGGGATAATAAATTCTGTTATTTTTCCAGGCTATAGGTTCAATGTTAGTTTTTTTTTTTTTTTAAAATATGTTGAAATAACCAAGTAAAAAGGTCCAATAGCCCAAGAAATCACCTTGTAATTTTTATAAGTGTAAACTACATAGTTCCTCTAGTTTCTGTTGCACACAGATAGTAGACCCATGGGGGAAATGAGCCAGGTCAGGAGAACCATTGGGGTCTAGCAATTCTCTTCTTCCTTTGGCTATAAAAAGCAAAAATAGATCCCTTAAAAGGGACCTTCTGTACTTAATCTTTACTGATGTGCTATTAGCTTCTTTGATTTATAACTTATCTTTCTACTTTCTACTAAGCAATACTTTGAACAAAAATGTAATAGAGTGTAAAATACAGATTAGCAGTTACAAGATTATAGTCCACACAGTTAAATGCCTAGCCTAAGAGATTGGTCTTTAGAAATATTCTAGATATTGAGAGAAGAGGGCAGGAGAATGCAAATTCTGAAGGAGTGCAGTCTACAGGTTGGGAGCAGTGTAAGAGAAGGCAATTTCCAGATGCAATTCCAAGTGTTGGTGATCACTTTTGAAGCGGCAAGGGTCCAGATTATTTGAGGGACCATCTCACCTCACTGGGTTTGGCCCATCCCACTCATGTCAGTAGAGGACATGCTGCTGGTGTCATCAGCCTGATTATTCTGGTCAATGGGGTCCAGGAGGAAGGCCTTCTCTGTTGTTGCTCCTGTTCTCTGGAACATCTTGCCCCCCAATTTGGGGTTGGCCCCAACCCTTCTATCCTTTTGTAAGGGCCTATAGACTTGGCTCTGCCAGTTGGCCTGGGCCCCCAAAGGTGGAAAAGCACAGTAGAGGTGGTTGATTGAGTGACAACAGATCCCACCTCCCCTTATTCTGCCCCTGCCCTCTTTATGTGTCCTTGATTTTAATCTCTTGTTTTCATTTATTCAACTTTTAATGTGGACATGTTGTTTATGTATGTAACCCACCCTTAGTTATCTTGTGGTAAGGCCTATACATTTTATACATAAATAAATTTCCTAAGGGATAGAATGGTAAATCTCTGACTGAGGCATTTGTAAGAGGACTTGCCTTTTACATAGCAATAGTTGGTAAGGGGAGAGAGGGTTTTTAGTAGGCAGGCCTTAAGCCACATGCTCTACAAACACCTTGTGGTTAGTAGGCAACTGGCAAACATAACAGATCTTTCAGTATAACCATGATTTGTTCCTTGTACGTTTTACCACTATGCAACCTACTCATTACACTTTGCACCAATGATTTCTAGACTAGATCAATGATTTGCAAGAGTCCTCATTATAGAGGATATTGCTCTAGCCAGGATGGTTTGTAATCAGCATAGATAATTGTTGCCAAATCCAATCAGTGTGGAAGAATGGTAGCTATCACATAGTAATAGAAAGGTTTTTCCTAAAAGTTTATTGCAACTTAGGATCTGTCTTTCACCTAACAAAAAACAGTAGTGGACCTTATTTAACATTTTCACACTATCCAATAATGGCTCTCTAGCTTTTGGAGAGCTGTTTTTTTCTTATTCTCTTTGGAAACATCACCTATATGCTATACAAATAGGTTATGCAAGCTAGTATTGCATTATAGCCATTTATGAATATGGTAATATACTTTATCTATGTTGGCTTTCTTCTATTTATGATTTTCTGACTTTTTTTACTTAGTTGTATAGTCACAAAACCTCCTGCTGATATACAACATAGGACTTCTGATAAAGATTTGGAAATAGGGCATCAGTGACAACTGCAGGATAAACAGCCCAAGAGGAAAAGTATAGAAGTATAGAATAAGTGGATAGAAATATAGAATAAGTGGACAAGCTAAAGCACTTATTTGAAAGAAGTGCTTTAGCTTGTCTACTTATTTAATTTTGGCATGGTCTTATTTATCTTTTGAAATCATGCTTAATTTTGACCCAGATTATATCTTTTTTTTTTCTGAAGTGTTCAAGAGTGGGAAGTATTAAGAAGAAACAAGATGTAGGCAGATTCAAAATGGAGAAGCTTCTTTTTCTAAAATTATACTTTATTTTCCTCATTTAGCATTTTAGACAGAAAAAAACCCCTCTCCTACTGGATAATATGTTTTATTTATTATGTTTATATGTTTATATCTTTATGTGTGTAAGGAATCCATGGAAAATCTGGCTTCTTAAATGTAAATGTCTCCACAGATAAATTCTTCCTTCAACTTAATGAAGTAGGTTATTAAACTGGTTTATCAATTTATCAAACAGTTTCCCTTTCTCTAAAGTGTTTCCGTTTTGCAAGTTATTTTCTGTACATCCCTGATTGCCCAATTACAGAACTTGGCATTTAAAGGATGGCAACAGAAGTACTGATGATGAAGTGGCTGATGATGTTTGAAAAGGATTAAATCCTCCAGTAGTTAGTTCCAAACACTCCTGTTATACGGATGAATTCCTAAGTCATGAGGCCAGCAATCATACTTTTGAAAGGGATGTCTCTTCTATACATTCACATATTTCCTTCTACCAGAGACGGTTCAGAGAAACAGACCTTTTTAAAAAAAATTAGGGGATCAGTAAAATATATAATTTGTGTATTTATTTATATATGTATCAATCATATGTATATCCTGCCACAGTTCAAAGACTCTCAGACGTTTCCTGGTATTAAAAATGAATTAAAATGTACACATAAAATATTCAATCTAAATCACAAAAATCATAAATAAATTTAATCAGCAACAATTACTAAAACAAAGTAAACATGGAAAATAAGATAGTAATAGAGACGTTTTTAAAAAAATATGAACATAGGTAGGATGCCTTATGAAAGAAATCCATGTTTAACATTACTTTAAAACTCATTGGAAGGTAGGGGCTAATCCGATCAGTACTACTGTCCATGAAAAGCAGTATCTCCTGGTTTTAGCTTCCTTCCGCAAGGGCTGTCAGGAGCTTCTCCCTAGGTGATTTTGTAGGTTGGGCTGATTTAGGCTGAAATCTGTGGTTTTGTGCAAAACCATAAAAAGGCTTTATAGGTCAAAACCAGCATTGAATTACACATAGAAATCAACAGAGCCTATAATATCAGTATTATAATGTCCCTATTTCAGAAGTCCAGCAAACATGAAGACTACTACATTCTAGACCACCTCTAGTTTCTGAATAGTCTTAAAAGACATCTCCAGATAGCATGTCTTATAGTATTCTAAACAGGTGGTGATGAAAATGTGAGTTACTACAGCCATTATGAGTTGGGGCCTGAGCAACCTGATCTATCAATCTGTCAGCCTTGGGAATAGGCAGACCACCCTAGCTGATTCAGCAGAAAATCAGCAAGAGCAGATGCAGGGGAGTCAGATGACAAACTGGAGTATCCTGGCAGAGTGCTCATTCCAGGAGACTTCAATAGCTTCAGTTCTTCAAGAAGCAAGGGTGTCAAGACCTGTAATTCAGCTCTACCTGCATCTGGTCTTTTTAAGAGCAGGCACTGAAACATGGCCCTTCTTCAAGGAAAACCTTGTCTTTCAGTATCCTTGCTTCCTGCTCTGCTCCTTGACTCTTGGTTCTGTCTCTCAGACTGGATCACTAATTTACTGGTTGATTATGGAATGTTCAGATTGTCTATGCTTCTATGCATCTGTGCTTCATTTGATTTGGGACTCTGGTACTATACGTTTCAGGTCATTTCTACCCATCCTGTCTGATCAGACAGGAGGGGTGTGCTCTGGGTACCATTGACTAAGAATCAGGCCACAGAAAAATAGCCATGGCACCCTCTATCTGAACATCATTCATCCAGAAATTGCCCCAAATCTGCTGTTTTTTCATAAGGTCTTGAAGACCTGGTTCTGTACTTGAGCCTGGGCCCATGGATGAATGCAGAGCTGCCTCGTGGTTGGGTTGGCTGTCTTTTATGCATTTCCTGACTGCTGTGTGTTTTTATGTTTTTATAACTTTGTGTCTGTGTGTGCATTTATGTTAATGTTGTAAGCTGCCTGGAATCAAGTATTTGGCTTGAGTAGACAACAGACAGATATTGAGTTCTGTCATTTGCTTTCCATTCACATGAGTGTCTGCTTGTTTTGGAGTATTTGAAATTTTTTAAGGAGTCTCGGGGCTTGATAAAATGTCTCTATTGCTTGGTCATCTGACTCAATTATTCTATTTTAGAAGCAATAGAGAAGAAAGATCATCAGCTGCTCACTTATAATTGCTTAAAATGACCCCTTTTCTATTTGATAGATCACTCTTTTTCTCAACTATTCATAGAAAAACAGCATCAGAAGATAGAAGGAAAAAGAAGTATTGTGATAGGAATTTTAGACACACTTTCCTCACAGAAATATACCACTAAAGATTAATAATATGTCACAATGATGAAACTCAGGAGACAAGTAGAATGCCTACTAGAGGGAATGCAGTGGCTAGTTCAATACAATATAACAACAAGGTAAATTTGAAAAAGTACTGGTTGAAGTACATAACCGTACATAACTGAGAACAATAAGAAAACATACCCTTCACCTTCAATTTATTCTTAGCCTCTTTTCCTAATGTCTTTTAGAGTATCAATCCCATCAAATAAGTAGACAAAATACTTGTCAAACTCACAGATGACAATAAAGTTAGCAAAATTTTAAATATATCAAATAATAATATTCCAAGCAAACTTTGTAAACTACAGAGGTAGTATGTGATATGCAGAATTGCAACTTTTTTCAGAAAAGAAGGAGAGTTTGTGCTGCCCTACAAATTGAAAGAGAAGTTTTGAGATACTTCTTCCCCACCCACCCCCCAAAAAACAGCCCATGGCCCCATTGCTCAGAACCAGTTTGGAATGATGCAGCATAGAAATCCCAGAAATATGTGCAAAAATAAAATTTAAACTATGTGACCTACCTACAAAACTGATTTCTGCAGTTCCTTAATTCCCCCTTCCACAATTTAGTACTATAAACTTAAGTGGCAACTTGCCAAATTATGCAATTATGCAGGAAATTTCATATAAAAAAACCCTTTGGATTGGTTTTAAAAATGTAAAAAAAAAAGTTAAGCCCTAAAATATACAGCTATACATTGAAGAAAACCTGGCCCTGCCCATTTGAGTGATATTAGGAGTCACAATAATATCGCCCTGATCTTTGCAGCCTCTCTTTGCCAAAAATAATAATTTTAAAGCTGTAGCATTAGCTATCAAAATTATGTCTGATCTAAATATTTATTTCCCAAATTGAACTGGCTTGATCCTAAAAATGTCTAGAAGAGGGGCCACCCACAGCCACATGTAGAAGGGCCTATCTCTGAAACTGTTGTGCTTTTTCTCTGTCACAGCCCCATTTCCCCTTGAGATACCTCTGGTTGTCAGTCTGACCATATTCAAAGAGAGCTTGAAAACCTGGCATTTCCCCAAGAGCTTGGGTTAGAGTAGGTGGTGGGTCCAGCACATTTTATTGCTTTTAATTGTTGTGTTTCTTCTAGAGTGTGGGTGTTTGATTGCTTTAATTTTATTGTATTATTGCTTTTATTACACGCTACCCAGAATCATTATACATGATTGGGTGGCCTTATAAATTTCTAAAAAAAATAGGTATTATTATTGTACAGTGCCTAATATAATTACTCAGCTGGGGGCTGAACAATTTTTAATTGTGTTATATTACTGCAACTCTATATGGAGGAACTTTATTATCCTCGCATACAAGATAGTCCTTGACTTACAACCATTCATTTAATGACCGTTCAAAATCACAGCAGCACGGAAAAAAGTGATTTTTGACGTTTTTCATACTACAAACAGCTCCTGCATCCCCATGGTCACGTGATCAAATTTTGGATCTTGGCAACTAGCTCATACGTTTGACAGTTGCAGTGCCTCAGGTCATGTGAGCACCCTTTGCAACCTTCTAACAAGCAAAATCAATGGAAAGCCAGATTCACTTAACAAATGTGTGAGTAACCTCACAACTTCAGTGATTCACTTAACAACTGTGGCAAGAATGCTCATAAAAGGGGGCTAAACTCACTTAACAACCACCTCACTTAGCAACAGAAAATTTGGCTCAATTATGGTCACAGTCGAGGACTGTATCCTTCAACCATTTATGATGGGAGTAAAAAAAAAAAACTTCAAAAACTGGATTACAGATAGTCCTTGAATTTGTCCCATAATTGGGACCAAAACTTCCATTGCTAAGTGATGTGATCATTAAATGACCATGGCTTATTTTATATCTTTCTTTGATGCAATTGTTAAGAAAATCACATGGTTGTTAAGTGAATTTAGCTTTCTCCATTGACTTTACTTCTCAGAAGTCAGCTGGGAAGATTGCAAATAATAATCATGTGACATGGGGATGCTGCAATGATCATAAGTCTAAGGACTAGGTGTTTTTTTCAGCATTGTCTTAACTTTGAATACTTGCCAAACAAATGGTCATAAATCGAGGACTAACTGTAATAATAGCACTGCACTTCAGACGAAAAATGTATAGGTCAGCCTCAAAACACTGGAATGTTTTTGCAAACAATTACCATTCTTAGATTTTTGATGTTTATTTTACATTATATACAATATTACTATTTTGATTTTCTGTCCTATAGCAGGAACATTAACTATACATTTTATAAAATGTTTTTCTCAATTATTACATCTCAAAATAAATTAATATACTGCACAGAAATGGAAAGGCTATTATTTCATATTTATTTTCTTTTTGTGCTTGCTCATACAATCTTCTCTGTCTGTTTTCAGGACTTCATTGTCATACCATGGGAGAAACTGAATTACAATCTTTGGTTTGTGAATTCCTAGAGTAAGAGAATTGAATTTCGTTTGGTTGCTGGTTTATATAATTGTTGATTGCAATGTTATATAAAGGATATAAATGCATTTTACCACACTTTAATAAAGAGTAAGGATGAAGCCGGGTGCCAATTTGACATGCCTGGGATAGAATAAGCTGCCTTACAAATGAAAATATTAGATGCCTGCATCTCTCTAATATCATGAATCTTAATTCTAATCCCACATGGTTTGAAATAATATCATTATCTTTGAAGATTCCTTAAATGTTGACATCTTTCTGCAGATGAATGTCATGGATGAAACAAACAACCATCGATAAAAACTTAATAATAAGTCTTCTGGGTCACACTGGTGGTCCTTCTAATTGAATAACCTCTCTGAATGCTTAATCATTAAATCCATTGGGGGAAAAGTAAAACACATATATACAGAGCTAACTGCTTTTATTTAAAGAGATCACTACAAGTTCTGGAATGAAAGAAAACAAACAAACAAAAAAAGATCCCTGGTGGATCAGATCAATGGCCTGTATATTCTACTGTATCCCACAGCATCCAACCAAATACATTCAGGAAGCTCACTAGAATTGACACAAGGATGATAATTGTCTCCACTGCTGCTCTTGAATAGTTGGCATTTAAGTTATGCTGCTTATGATTCCGCTCCTTAGTTTAGAAAAAGATGTCACTCAAGGAAAGTATGCATGCATGGCTATTGTCAGCACCTAATTTGAATTAATAGGGAAGGTTGCTTTCCATGAGATTCCCCAAAACATCTGCTAAATTGAGTAGATGCAGCTATGCTTTTAGGAGCAAGGGCCTGATTCAGTATTATGCAATTTCATGGGTTGCTAACAAATCTTTACAGTTTTAGATGGATAATCAAGATGTTTCTATTTTACCAGGTGTTTAAGACTGATTAATTTTGCTGATTAGATTTTATGATAACTTTACTTTGATGGTTTTCCTATGACGTCTTAGGTTTATGTGAAACAAAGGACAGTTTAAAAAAGTTTCATTACATCAAGCAACTGTCCTTGGTTTAGCATACTTGAACTTTTCAAAAAGAGGATACTTCAGAAAGGGGATCAAAATATATCTATTAATGTTGCAGTTAAATATTCAGATGTTTTTGTTAACATCTGGTAGTTACTCTGTTACCATATAGTAGCAGTATTCCTATATTAATTTAAATATTCCTCAAAATGAAAGCCTGAAAATAATAAAAGGTACCTTTAAAGGAGAACATTTGTAGCTCAGGGTTAAAATGAAGGGTTTTTTGTGGTCTCTGAGCTTGGTTATTTTCTTGCAGACATTTCATTACCTGAATTAGGTAACATCATCAGTGCTATTTTGTTGGGGTGATGAAAAGTCTGCAAGAAAACAATCTAGCTCAGAGACCACCAAAGACCCTTCAAAATAGTGCTGTTTGACTCAATGTACTTCTGATAACATTCTTCATTCAATAAGCCAAGGATACAGTGCTTTCAAATAGTCTCAATCATTTCGTGATACATTTGGTTGAACAAGCAGGATGAGGCAGTTTTCTTCTCTTAAATGTAAAAGTTACATTTAGTATTGCTGTTTGTTATCAATCAAAATGAATCCAATGGAGAACGTATTTGTATGTTCTCCATAATGGTGTCTACATCAGAGTGGGACAGGATGAAGTACATTTAATTGGAAGTTTACAGAGACAACTACCTCACCTTCAACTATTTAGAATCAGAAGGTAAAGTTAAAAACCAGGCAGTAAGAAAAAAAAAACATACTTTTGTTTCTACTGAATGGCACTAAGAATATTTAACTTTGATATCCCATCATGATCTCACTGAGAGATCAAGGAAATAAAATGGGACACACATTTTATTCTACATTACAGACACTGGAAGATATGAAATAGTAATAAAATATAATAAAATAACCCATTTTGTTAAAAAAAAGGTTTAAAAAACTTATACATAGCCAAGAAAGAAAATATTCAATCTTGCAATTGAATAAAGTGGCAAGTCAAGTAAGGATCTTTTTAGTGATTTTGATGGGTCTACTAGTGTTGCTATTAAGATTCAAAAGAATTTTGAACATAAGGCCCTATCCAAATATTATTCAGTGGTAAGAGAGCAGTTACAAATCTGACTATTCCACTATGGCAGTTATTTCATGAAGGACCAGTCCATGGCAGCCCAAAATAACACAAAAAGTTGTGAAGCTAATACATGATTATAAGAATTCACCCACTAAATAAATAATGATCAAAAAAAAAAAAATCTAACTATGAGGTGACAAAGAGTCAGTAATGACTTGATAACACATAATCACTAAATAAAAAAGATTATATCCAAATGTATTTTAGATCTGCATCATCTTCCCAGGAATTTGGAATAAAGTAGGCTTGGAAGAGATGGGTTCACTTAGTATTAGCTTTAGTTTAATTACTGAGCAGGGATTGTATACATATGTTTCATAACAAAACCAATATCTGTTGAATATATCACAGCAAATACAGAAGCCTTTTGGCTGAGAATGTGTAACTCCCAAGTCATCACCTAACCAAATACTATTTAGTACTCAGATAAGTCTCAGTGTACTGTGATTGGATGGTAGCTGCTTCTACACATTAGTAGAAAGGTCATGCAAGATGATATAATGGAACATAATGTTGAACTGCTCTGTTATTACTTTTTAAACAATCAAGTAAGAGTATACTGAATATACCAACTAATCTGTAATCTTCAAACTGATTTGGATATTTTGAACAGAATGCGTATGTGAGGAAAGGTGGTAAAGAAAAATGGATCCATTTTCAGCAATTTGTTTTCCATTTCTTCAGTAATGTTGCTTAAACCACTCCCCACAATATCTCCCCACTTTTAAAATTACAGACCAATGTGGATTTCAGATTGTTCATCCGTTACGTTTCAGAACTGTCTTCTTATCTTGTATCTCTCCAATGAGTGTATATGATAGTTCACAGATTTGTGTGCAAACTGTACTGTAACAGCAGAAAAGAGCTATCAGTTAAAGGAAAGGCCACAATATACACCTACTGAAATATATTTCTACAGTGGAGGAATATGACAGCATTTTTCACTTTCTTGAAGGGTTACATGTTATGAAAAGTCAAGAGTTGTTCTCAATCATGCCCAAGGGCAAGTCATACAACAATGATCCCAAGATTCTGGAAGAATATTAGGAAAATGGTGAGATGAGTGTGACATTGCAATTAATTAGTCAGGGAGTTGAATGGCTTCTTTTAACTGTCATCAAGCAGAAGCTGAATAGACATCTGTCAGGAATGATTTAATAAAAAATTCTTACACTAAATTGGAAGTTATACTTGATGCTTTTACATGTTTCTTTTCAATTCCTTGATTCTGTGATTTATCTTAATGAATTATATGACTCTGGTCTCCTTTGTTAGCCAGATATTTGCATGGACTGGATTGTCTCAGAAGTCAGAAAGTGCACATTTTAAAAGTAGTTTCAAGAGGAAACAAAACACTTAAGGGAAGCAATCCTTGAATAGAAACTATAAGTAAAACATTTTGAGGCTTTTGAAGAGAAGTAAGAAGGCTAAGAGAACTAAGAACTTCATTGATAGGACACAATAAAATAACTAAAATAACATGCTTCAAAAAGTTAAGTACTTGGTTCTGCTTTTGTCTCTTATCTAGTAGGTAGATTTAACGTAATTAAATCTTAGCATAAAAGTGGTAAATAGTGTCAGTTACTTGGTGCATGTAATATCACTACTTTGTGAGCTGCATTAGTTCCTGATGTGCTTCAGGGTTCAATTCAAGATGCTGGTTGTCGTCTTTAAAGCCCTTCAGGAGCCATACCTACCCAACTGTTTTTACATGTCAAATCTGGACATGTTTGGGATCGCGTTGAGTAAGGAATGCCCATTGGTGATGCTCAGAAGTGCCTTTTCTGCCGTAGTGCCCAGCCTATTGAACATTCTCCCTCCAGAGATCAGAATGACCACAACCCTGCTGCTGACCTTTCATAAAATTCTAAAACCTAGATCTCTGTCTAAGCCTGGTGCCCCAAGGGTTATATCTCCTGGCTGTATTAATGATTCTTGACTGTGTATTATTTCTTTTGGTGCTTTGCATTTTAAGTTTTTTATGTATGCTTGAAATTATTTTTATTTAACATATGCACTCCCTAGCATCACTTGTTGAGATGGGTAGCTATATAAATTGATTAAATAAAATAAATAAATCCAGTGTAAGTAAGCATCAGATCATATAATTAGGGGGAAATATGCACAACTATAGCAACAACTATAAGATACAATTGAATTGAATTGAATTTAAAGTTAAAATATATAGGATATATTTTTAAAAAAATATAGAAGAATTAGTACATGGATGAATGCCTGCTGCTAAATGTGTGCAAAATCTGTTAGACGATTTGAAGGTACAGCCCCAGCTAATGTCCCATCAAGCATTAGCTACTGTATGCTGAGAATATCTAAAATTCTTCAGGCCAAACAGATGTCATTTGCAGTGCCATGCTTAAATGGAACTCCTGAATTGGCTGAGGTAACCTCATTATTTCCAGTTCACATGAAACTGTTTAGTAATCCCACATTATCTGAAAACTCTACTGAAGCATACCCTTTATCACTGAGTTAGACAGCACAGGAAGTTTTAATTCCTGCCTACACTCAGAGCTCACTGGCCATTATGCCTGCCATATTATTTTCTCAGCATCCAACAAGCACCAAAAATCAGATTGTTTTCTACCACAAACAGGCAGCTGATAATGAAAGGTAACCAAGGAGTCCCTTGAAGGTTGTAATGTACTCTCATTCCATCCAGATGATGCATGATACAAGGGAAAGACATTATGTATGTGTGGGTATTACTGTTTTTGCAACATAAAGGACTGTTTTATCAAGGCCAACTAAACTCTTTTCCTCATGTAGCACTAGACAGAATGCAGAGACAGAAAACATTGAAAGAAAAATGACAGGCTGGAAACATGTATTTTACCTATTATACTTTTCAAGACAGTCACTTCAGATAGCAGCTTTCATTATTAACTGAACTGTTTCAGGAAAAAAAAAGGTACACAGGCTTTTATTGGTAACTACGAAAGTATGTTTCTGAGTTTCTGGAAAGCTCCCAGCATTCCACATTGGCTAATGTGTCAGTCAGGATGTTAAGGAGCAGATGGTATGAGCAGCGGAACTTTGCCTTTTATGGCAAATGGTGATGATTAGCTTTTTGTTTGGTACAAGCAGAAACAAGCCCATAAGATATAAATGCACTGCACCAAAGATCTGCAATTTTACTTTTAAATTTGAGTTACACAGATATTCACTATTCAGATTTGGAATAGATAAACTTTTTAAAATTATTTATTGTCAAGAGAAATCTGAAAAAGCATTGATTAGATAGGAAAGACGCATGGTACAATGCTTTTCAAATATGCACTGCATTTTGAAGATACATTGCTCCATAATTTACTGTATAACCTAAACGACAATTATAAATGGTGCTCTGGAACTGACTTCATGGAAAACTGTCTGAGAGTTTACACCAGTGTTTTTCAAACTTGGCAACTTTAAGGTTCCCAGAATTCCCCATATACTACCATATGTGTCACTTCATCTCCAGATCAAAAGGACCATGCTGCCAAATGGAGCACTTTTGTCCCTTATGATAGAGTAGTTCCAGTTGTCATGTGGCAAAATGTACAAAAGAGAGAATTGTTAACAAGGGGAAACAAGTTCTTACAGGCACATGGTGATGTATACAACAGACCTCCTTCAAATACTCAACTGTATGGGTAATATTTTTTAAAAAAACATCTTCTAAATAACTAGCGTGCAAAACTGCATAATGATTTCACTAAATTATCCATACAAAATACTTTAGGCTTTTAAAAAGATTTTGGTCTTCATAACAGATAACAGATAATCAGAGTGGAAAGGGACCTTGTAGGTCATCTAGTCCAACCCCCCCGCCCAAGCAGGAGATCCTACACCATTTCTGACAAATGGCAGAAATCTCTTCTTGAAAGTCTCAAGAGATATTAATGCAGTGAGCTCCCATATGGTTTCCCTCAGACATGCTGGAATCTAACTCTGGTCTCTTCCACATATAAGGGCTGTATCTATTCAGGATTGGGAGAATTTCCTTGTATCCCCATGACAGTGTAAAAATTGAATAGGTCTTTGAAAGCTAAGCCAATTAATTCTGGCTCTATTGTGGTTTCAGAAGAAATTAAGCAAAAACATTTGTAGCATTTACTCTGAATCCCTGAGGCAGAAAACTTCCAATTAACAAAAGTCCTGCTTTATCGTATCTCCCCACTCTTCAAAATTTCCTCTCCCTCCTGAAGACAAGATGCTTTGTGCCTTCCCTTCACACTTCACAAGCGGGAATTATATTGTGCCCTGTTCTCTTGTTTTTGCTTGTCTTCATCATAAAAAAAACAACACAGTGAGGGAAGATGGAGCACATTTTAGATGGTTGCATGCTCTCCTTCGGTATTGCTTCAGTGGAAGTATGGAAGTTAACAAGGGGGAGACACATGAAGTAACATGAAAATATCATGGACACTGTGAGGAAATTTTCTTTAATTTCTATAATAATTCAATCACTACACAGTGGCGTGATATAAGAGATTATGATTTTACACACAAGTAGAGAATATTAGATAGATATAGAAGGCTGAGATATGATGATGGCATAAAGCCATCATGGCAGCCAATATAATCCAAAATAATTACATCCACATTTCTTATTTGTATAATTGGATACTTTAAAGCAACTTAAGAGACTCTAATGTTGATATAAGGGACAATATTACTACCCTTTTACCCCTTTGTCTCATGTTGTTTTCTCCCAGAACCTGATACTAACTTTGCAGGAAAAAGAGAGGCACACAACAAACCAATGTTGGGAAAAAAAATGTACATCAAGAAAATGGCACACTTGAATCCACTTTAATGGTGATTTAACTGCTGCTTAACTAGAAACTTCCTGGGTTCTTCTTCAAATATAAATCTGCTTAGTTGAAGGTTCATCATTTCAAATTGGTTTAGATCAGGGCTTTCAAACTACTGGCCTGCAAGCCGAATGTGTCACATGCTGGCCACACCTATGCCTGGTTTTTGAAGGGGGAAAAGTCCTGATATGTCACGTGATGCAGCCATGATGACATGAGTTTGACACCCCTGGTCTTAAGTAAATCAGCCTGATAAATAGCAGAAGGTTTAGATAAATGGGTTTAGATAAATGGGAACCTTCCTTTTTACTGATGTGTCATCATTTCCTGTGAGAGAAAGAGTGACATATAGGCATTCTTACAGGAAAGGCAGGACAATGGTAGTAGAAGGCATTGCCCAAGGTTCCAAGTCTTAAGTAAATCAGCCTGATAAATAGCTGAAGGTTCCTAAAGTTTCAGCTAGACCTGGAAATGAAATGATTGAGGGCAATTTTAGCTGGAAATGACACCATGTTTTCCAGTTATAATGCACAACTGTGGTTTAACCAAGCAAGTAAAAGTTTCATCTTTCTGTTTATCTGTTATCACAGTTGGACAGCACTATTTGAAAATGGATTAAGAGGAAGTGGAGAATGAAGAGAAAAGAGCCACCCTGCCTATCTATCACTATGTCAACTGCCAAAGCTTTCTGGTTGGTTCTGTAGGCATTTCTTGACAGATGGCTGTGACTAACAGGACCCAGTGGAGAAGAGACAGCATATCCTTTACCCATTATATTGATATCAAGGAAGAAAACTGCAAGAAACAAATGATCAACTCATGGGACTTATAAGAGGGATTGGCAGGCAAGGTCTGAAAGAAAGAGCAAGAAAGGGAGAGGTGTGGGTAAAGAATGCATCTGTCTACTCTAGCAGGTCTCTTTTTTCTAAGGAAAGAAAAAGATTTGTGAAGCTGCTATGCAGCAAAAAGTATTTTACCATAGATAGAATAAGAAGTAGGAGTCAGAAGATTAACCTGGAATGGACCTGGATCCAATGTTTATGTTCCCACCTCAGTTGTTTTCTTAAAGAAAGCATGCTATGACAAGCTGAGAAAATCAGTGCTATTCTCCCTTATCTTCTCAAAGTAATTCTCCAATAAAGCCTGCTGGAATGATTTGTACTCAGTTTAGGAGCATTTCTATTAGATTACAAAAATGATGTATTAGATATAAAGTTTTATTTTGTTTCAAAATCTACAAGTTAGAAAACAGCCTTTCTTCTTCTTTTTTGTTTGTTTTAAATGTGTTGTTAACTATGACACCAATTCCTAGGCTACCTCTATGCAGAAGATTGAACTGGCATACTATTATACACAAAGACTGCAAAGAGAGCCATTAATTAACAATAACAATCCAGA
Source organism: Pseudonaja textilis (assembly GCF_049901715.1). Taxonomy (NCBI): domain Eukaryota; kingdom Metazoa; phylum Chordata; class Lepidosauria; order Squamata; family Elapidae; genus Pseudonaja; species Pseudonaja textilis. The sequence goes on along the minus strand of NC_141990.1, from coordinate 35,347,333 downwards.
GTTTCAAACAGGAATCTTTTGATTATTAAGTATTTGTCAGTTTTAAGCAGAATATTTCTTTTCTTTTTCTTTTTGTAAAATTAGGGTGATCAAATTCAATATTTTCAGATATCAAGGAAGTCTTTTAGATATCACTGAGAGGGTTCTAATCATGATTGGTATAACAATGGATATTATTATATTTAAACAAGAAAAAAGTAGAAGAGAAAGAAAATGCCCTAAAGACAATAAGAAAATAAGGACTTCCAACCTTCATTGTACCGAGCATAAGCTAATGTACTAACTTTTCATCCTCTTTTAAAGTCACAAATAAAAAACCCCTCTTCTCCCCATGGCATTTCAAATCTTACAGAAAAAAATAACTAATGTTCCAAATCTCTTTCTAAAGTTAAAATTGAATTTTCTTACAATTGCAAAAGTAAAACTCATCAGTTACCAAATTGAGCTTGCTGTTTTGAAAAATCTCTAATATCTATTAAGTAAATTTAGCTGGCTTACTATATTTATGAAAGGTTCTGCTACTATTAGGAGCAAATATGTCAACTCTTAGGAGACACACATGCCCTAAAATAATCTCTTTAAAACAAAACCAATTTTTTTCTACCATTACCAGAAATTATAAGGAATAATTTGTCCCAGTCATGCCTTCAGCTATGCAGAAAAATTATCCATAGTTTTTCCCTTCCCTATTGTTATCAGCAGCTGCTCTGGAAAATGAACTAAGTCTAGCCTACAAGTGGTGAAAGCAGAAGTGGGAAATAACATTGGGCTATCACATGCTTATTTTCAAAGGGGTGATCAAATATGCACCTCTTGTAATAAAAGTAGGAGGACTAAACATAACTTTATGGTCTGGTTTGCACTATCTGGAGAAATATAGTGGGATTGATCAATTTAAATCGCATAGGAGAATAACAGAAAAATATGCTTAAATAAATATTTTGCACTACTAATCTCTGTGTCTGCAATGAACCTTATTACATTCAAATTAATGAGGCAAATCCGTTAGCAGATTGCCAGTTATAGAATCTGAAATCTTTTTAAAAAATGTTGCTAAGGAAGAGGCTTGAGGCAGTGGCAGGTGCTAAAAGATACTTTGTGAAAGAAACTTATGTCATCAGACTCCCCAGCAACCTATCAACATTTATTGCTGAGGCTGTAACAGTGCTGATATTAGAATTGTGTCCCATTTTAGAGAGAGTATTTTTAAAATGTGAGAAATGGGAAAAGCAGGCATCAAACTTTGAACCTTTTTCCTAAACTATTTAAAATTAACTGTACTGCCAAAATATACTGACAGTGACATTTGGATCCTACATCCTGATCCCCCAAATTTGGAATTTTGTATTGAAGACGTTGTAGGTCACACCAAACTCAGCTCTCATTTGCCCAAAGTATGCCACATATTTGCTCTAAATCATAAAGAGGGTGCATTTTAACACTTACAATTTTTGACTTATTCATGAGTGTATAGTTCCTACCATTTTAATTCTTCCATACCCAATTTTCTATATATTACCATATTTTACTTCAAAGTCTGGTCGCACATTTCAATTTCTGCTCCATTGTTTTCTTTTATATAGAGATTTGTGAATATCATGTTGGTATGCTCCGTTGGCTGAAGGCTGCTTAATAAACACAAAAATGGGGATGATATGGGAGCTCCAGAAATGCTCAGATTTCTTGTACCCCTTGTTAGCTCTGTAATATATTTATAGAGTTTGTAAGCAAAATCACTGTCTTGGGTTCTGGGTATTCAAAGAAAGCATAAAGCTAAAATATTGTAGAAGGCTCCATTGATGTGGTAGCAATATCAGTCCAAAATTGATTGATTGGAAAGGAGTTAACCAGTGTGTTGCAATTAAATTTTTCAATTTAGGTGGGCTATAAATTATCTATGTTTACATTATTAGTATGTGCATGTGTGTCAGTGTGACATGCAGGTGTAAATGGCATTTAAATATTGAAGTTTCAGTACAGAAACAGCAAATAGGAATATGCAGCTTAAAAAACTTGAGAGGGATTTAGGAGTTCTAGAGGACAATCATTTAAATATGAGCCAGCAGTGTGCAGTAGCTGTCAAAAAAGCCAACCCAGTTCTAGGCTGCATAAACAAAGGGATAGAATGAAGATCACATGAAGTGTTAATACCACTTTATAATGCCTTGGTAAGGCCACACTTGGAATATTGCATTCAGTTTTTGTCGCTACAATGTAAAAAAAGGGTATTGAGACTGCCGAAAGAGTGCAGAGAAGAGCAACAAAGATGATTAGGGGACTGGAGGCTAAAATATGAAGGATGGTTGCAGGAACTGGGTATGTCTAGTCTAATGAAAAGAAGGACTAGGGGAGACATGATAGCAGTGTTCCAATATCTCAAAGAAGAGGGAGTCAAGCTATTCTCCAAGCACCTGAGGGCAGGACAAGAACCAATGAGTGGAAACTAATCAAGGAGAGAAGCAATTTAGGACTAAGAAGAAATTTCCTGTCAGTTAGAACAATTAATCAGTGGAACAACTTGCTTCCAGAAGCTGTGAATGCTCCAACACAGGAAGTTTTTAAAAAGATGTTGGATAACCACTTGTCTGAAGTGGTGTAGGGTTTCCTACTTAGGCAGGGGGTTGGATTAGAAGAACTCCAAGATCCCTTCCAACTCTGTTATTCTGTTCTATTTTAAATATACCTTGTCTTTGTGAGATTGCAAACTAAGATAATATACATTTAATATAAAGGCACCTTAATTTGCTACCCCTATGCACCAATTTGCAGACCATGAAGGCAAACCAAGAAACTCCTTCCCTTTGAGAGGAGGGGGAGACCAGCTATTCCATTCATTGTGTCTGTTCTCCTCCAAACCACTTCCCCAGCAGCAAAAGTGCTGCTGCTCGCTCTTGGACAGGGAATGACTGGATGCCTTATAATTATCTCTCTGCAGAGGCTCTTAGTGTAAAGCATTATTATGTGCATAGATCTGAGGAGTTCTTCAGAATAACATAACGGGATAATCAACAGGGTAGTAATCTGTTGCTGAAACTACACTTAGGCACAATGAGGTAGTTAGTAACTCTGGCAATGCATTGGGAGGATAATAGATATAGGTAAGTTCTGTCCTATAGCCATTTTATCTAAAAACAGGGCTAGCATTGTTAATTGAGATATAGAAGAATTGTAATAGTTATCTCTTGACTAGCCATGATAAAACTTATATAACTAACCCTAACCTCTGGTAATTCTGCAAGCAAAGATTTTCTCATACAAGCCTATTCCTTAATTCTGCCATGCATTTTGGCACTACATAAATCCATTGATAAGGTATACCTCTTAAATGTAGATTCAATCCATTTTTCAAATGCTGAGTTTTGTGTTCATCTCTGTCATTAAAATATGAGAAGAAAAACATGTGGGCAAAATTTGTTCTTTGATGCCAAAAAAGCCAACACAATTCTAGGATGCATCAACAGAGGAACAGAATCAAGATCATGTGAAGTAGTAGTACAGCTTTATAATGCTTTGATAAGACCACACTTCGAATACTATGCCCAATATTGGTCAACACAATACCAAAAGAAAAAAGGATGTTGAGACTCTAGAAAGAGTGCAGAGTGGTTTAACTAAGATTATTAGAGAACTGAAGGCTAAAACATATGACAAACGTTTGCAGGAATTGGACATGTCTAGTTAGTAAAGAGAAAGACTAGGGGTGCTGCGATAACAGTCTTCCAATATCTAAGAGACTAGAAGAGGGGCTCAAATTCTCAAAAGCACCTGAAAGTAAGATAAGTAATGGATATAATTTTAGCAAGGTGAGATGCAACCTAGAACAAAGGAGAATCAGAATAATGAATAACAGAGTTGGAAAGAACTTTGGAGATCTAGTCCAACCCACTGCTCAAGCAGGAGATCCTCTACATTTTCAGACAAATGGTTGCCAAATCTCTTCTTAAAAGTCTCCAGTGATGGAGCACCTACAACTTCCTGGGGGTAAGCCATTCCACTGATTCATTGTTCTAACTGTCGAGAAATTTCTCTTAGTTCAAAGTTGGATCTCTCCTTGAGTATTTTCCATCCATTGCTTCTTGTCCTGCCTTCAGATGCTTTGGAGAAGATATTTGAAGAAGATATTTCTTAACAGTGATATTCAGTTAAACAATAGAATGACTTGCCTCCATCCCTAGAGTTTTTAGGAAGAAATTAAACAGCCATTTGAGCAGGGAATTGGACTAGAAGAACTCCAAGGTCCCTTCCAATTCTGTTATTCAATAAAGAGGGCAGTTGACTATTTGGAAACCTATTATTATTTTTTGAAAGTCCAATATCTAAGACAATTATCAAGAAAGAAGGAATATTTGTTCAAGTTTCAAGAACTATCAACTGGAATGGCTATTATTGACAGATCTGGGATTTGAAATCTATAAATTTCAAATAGACACCCAGGTTGGAGAAGGTTAAATCAGATAATTGAGCTAATGCTAGCCACAAGCAGAATTTTGCTAATGTTCAATCCCTGCTTTAGAAATCCAATGCCACTTATTTTGTAGAAGGTTATAGTAGTACTTTTTCTTTTCTTTCTTTTTTTAACGTTTAACATTTAAACCACCTACAAGCAATCATAGCAGTATGAGGCTCTTGGCAGAGATGCAGCCTCTCCCACGGTGCTTTCTGAAATTATTAGGTGACAATGCAACATCATGTAGTCACATCATCATTTAAAGAAGCAGTATGTTAAACATTGGGGATTATACTTAATGAATACCATGTAATACAATAAATATCATACATAGTATTTAAACCATACAAAATATGTGCATGATAACAAGTTATAAATGCCTGTTCTGTTATTAGGTAAAGTTTAATACCCTTAAACAAGATTTTTTTTGTTAGAAATCAGAAAGTATGTTGCAAACTAAGAAGCACAGGTGGGGTGTATATATATATATATATATATATATATATATATATATATATATATATATATATATATATATATGGATCTTTGGTTGTTCGGGTTTTCTCCCGCGAAGATTGAAGTATCTAGGCAACGTTTCGATGAAGTCTCATTCATCATCTTCAGGCTTCTGTCTCCGGCTCTGTGCTTCTCAGAGTAATGTGAGATTGCAGCTGCTTCCTCCTTTTAACTGCCAGTGGGGTGGGACTTGATTGGGTGGGGGCTTGGCTGTGTTCTGATTGGGTGGGGTGTGTTCTCATTGGTAGGGGTTTGGCTGTGTTCTGATTGGTTGGGGTTAGCCGTGTTCTGATTGGTTGGAGGCGTGTTCTGTTCAGGTGGGGGCTTGGTTGTGCTCAGGTTAGTCTTAGTTGCTGGGGATTTGAGCTGGTGAGTTGTGATCTTGCTGTTTGGCTTCTAGTACGTGGTCCTGCTGCATCTTCATAGTGGGTGTCGGTTTGCTTCATGTATGGCTCAGAGGGTTTGAAGTGGTAGTGATGCAGCTGCAGTGCAGCTTCTGGTCCATGGTCGTGTCTCATTTTCTGAATGGGTGGGAGTCTGTTTTCTATATGGAAGTGTGGTGGTGGTATCTTGTGTGGCTCTCATGGGTGTGGGTCTGGTGTCCTTCTTCATGTTAGGTACTCGTCTGTTCATGAGGGCGGGTTTCCAAATGGCTGGAAGGCGGGAGGTGTCATCTCGTTTGTTCATGCTGTGTGGGCGTTTTTCTATCTCTATGGCTTCTCTGATTATTCTGCTGTTGAAGTGTTCGGTTTTGGCGATAGTTCTGGTATTTTTAAAATCAATTTCATGTCCTGTGGCTTTGAGGTGTTGGACCAGGGAAGAGGTCGTTTCTTCTTTTTTGATTGAGTTCTTATGTTCTTCAATGCGTGCACTTATTCTTCTGTTAGTTTGTCCAATGTATGTGGTAGGGCAGGCAGTGCAGGAGATTTCGTATACTCCTTGGTTTTCTAATTCGATTTTGTCTTTGGGGTTTCTTAGGATGGTGGATATTTTTCTGTTTGTGCAGAATGCTGTTTTGATGTTGTGTTTTTGGAGGATCTTGCTAATTTTGTCTGTAGTGCCTTTTATATATGGGAGGAGGGCTTTGCCGTTTTCTTGTTCTCTGTCTTGGATTTTGGTTGGGGTTTCTTTTTGGATTAGGTGGGTAATCTTCTTTCAATTGAGCGGGGAGAGGTGTAGTTCATTTGTTTGAGACGAGATGCTGATGACGATCGGTGGCAGTGAGAGCATGTAGATAGGCAGCATGTGTTTTCTGGTAGATGGTGTGTCTAGGCATTGATCTTTGTATAGCCACATCTAGAAGGAAGCTGATTGGTTTCAGCTTCCATGGTGAATTGTATTTGTGGCTGTGAGGCAGTGAGAGTTGTCAGTTTTTCGGTGGCCAGATTATCATAATCTGCCACACGGGAAAGAAAAACTGAACAACTTCCTCACATACCTCAACAGCCTACACCCCAAAATACAATTCACCATGGAAACAGAAGCCAACAATCAACTTCCCTTCCTAGATGTCTTGGTATACAAAAGATCCAATGGCTCCCTAGGACACACCATCTACCAGAAGAAAACACATACTAACCGCTATCTACATGCACTCTCACACCACCACCCAGCACAGATCAATTCCGTAGCCAAGACACTCATCTCCAGAACAAAATGCTTAGCCGATGAACAACACCAAAAACCGAACTACACACTCTCACCAACGTACTTACAGCCAATGGATTCCAAAGAAAGAAGATTACCCACCTAATCCAAAAAGAAACCCCAACCAAAATCCAAGACAGAGAACAAGAAAACGGCAAAGCCCTCCTCCCATATATAAAAGGCACTACAGACAAAATTAGCAAGATCCTCCAAAAACACAACATCAAAACAGCATTCTGCACAAACAGAAAAATATCCACCATCCTAAGAAACCCCAAAGACAAAATCGAATTAGAAAACCAAGGAGTATACGAAATCCCCTGCACTGCCTGCCCTACCACATACATTGGACAAACTAACAGAAGAATAAGTGCACGCATTGAAGAACATAAGAACTCAATCAAAAAGAAGAAACGACCTCTTCCCTGGTCCAACACCTCAAAGCCACAGGACATGAAATTGATTTTAAAAATACCAGAACTATCGCCAAACCGAACACTTCAACAGCAGAATAATCAGAGAAGCCATAGAGATAGAAAAACGCCCACACAGCATGAACAAACGAGATGACACCTCCCGCCTTCCAGCCATTTGGAAACCCGCCTCATGAACAGACGAGTACCTAACATGAAGAAGGACACCGGACCCACACCCATGAGAGCCACACAAGATGCCACCACCACACTTCCATGTAGAAAACAGACTCCCACCCATTCAGAAAATGAGAAACGACCATGGACCAGAAGCTGCACTGCAGCTGCATCACTACCCACTTCAAACCCCTCTGAGCCATACATGAAGCAAACCGACACCCACTATGAAGATGCAGCAGGACCACGAACTAGAAGCCAAACAGCAAGATCACAACTCTCCAGTTCAAATCCCCAGCAACTAAGACTAACCTGAGCACAACCAAGCCCCCACCTGAACAGAACACGCTCCAACCAATCAGAACACGGCTAACCCCCAACCAATCAGAACACAGCCAAACCCCTACCAATGAGAACACACCCCCACCCAATCAGAACACAGCCAAGCCCCCACCCAATCAAGTCCCACCCCACTGGCAGTTAAAAGGAGGAAGCAGCTGCAATCTCCATTACTCTGAGAAGCACAGAGCCGGAGACAGAAGCCTGAAGATGATGAATGAGACTTCATCGAAACGTTGCCTAGATACTTTGAATCTTACGCGGGAGAAAACCCGAACAACCAAAGATCCACATACAAATACCCGCGAGAACCTCAGAAAACATATATATATATATATATATAGCATTCGGGTTTGTTCGGGTATTTTCCCACGTCATTGTAGTTGTGTTTTTAAAGTTGTAGCAACGTTTCGGCAAAATCTCATCTGCCATCATCAGGCTTCTGTATTGTGTTCATCTGTGAGTCAGATTTTTACAGTGGTTTCAGTTTTAAATTTGGGGCTAGCCTACTGCTGTGCCAGAATGGTTTTTTCTTCATCCTGATTGGTTGGGAGTCTTGGTCTGTGTTTATCGGTCTTGGAGTTTGCTGTGTTCTGCTTGATTGGTGTTTCTAATATCTTCTATCTCTTTTGTGGCTCTTTTTGTGTCTTGATTGGCTGGCAACATTGTGTTCCTTTATTGGAGGCCTTTAGTGCAACTTGGCTCCAAGTAAATGGACAGCTATCATTTGTTAGGAAGCTAGGTTTCATCTGGGTGCCTGGTTGGGGTGTGTTTGAGCTGGAAGTATCAGAGGGGATCTGTTTGTGCCCAGGTGTTTGCCTGGCTAGTGGTGTGGAGATTTTTTTGTTTGTGAGTGCAGGCTTCCAAATGATTAACAGTCTGGTGGAATCATCTCTTCTATTCATGCTTTCAGGTCTTTTTTCAATCTCAATGGCTTCTCTGATAATTCTGTGGCTGGGGTTTTCTATAGTGGCTAGGGTTTTGATGCCATTGAAGTTGATGCTATTATCTGTGGCTTTCATGTGTTGGACTAGTGAGGAAGTGTGTTCCAGTTTTTTTACTGCATTTTTGTGTTCATCCAGGCGGGTACTTACTCTTCTATTGATCTGTCCAATGTATGTGGCAAGGCATGATGCACAGGGGACTTTGTTTATGCCTTGGTTTTCCAGGTCAATTTTATCTTTGGGGTTTCTAAGGATGGCTGCTATTTTTCTGATATTAGAAACACCAATCAAGCAGAACATAGCAAACTCCAAGACCGATAAACACAGACCAAGACTCCCAACCAATCAGGATGAAGAAAAAACCATTCTGGCACAGCAATAGGCTGCCCCAAATTTAAAACTGAAACCACTGTAAAAGTCTGACTCACAGATGAACACAATACAGAAGCCTGATGATGGCAGATGAGATTTTGCCGAAACGTTGCTACAACTTTAAAAGCACAACTACAATGACGTGGGAAAATATCCTGAACACATTAGTGGAAAAATGTATAAAAACTATGATACCTTTGGGTTTTTAATATATAGGAACACCATCAAAATAAGGAATCCACACATTCTTTAGAGAATTGACTAAATTATCTCTGAAGAATCCAATCAGCTAAAGATGTAGGATTCATACATTCAGAAATGATATCATGAGTAAAACAAACAAGATATAAATAACACAAACTAACAACAAGAAACAAAAACACACTGACATCCTCCCATCCTGTTTATGTCAGAGGCACCATTTAAGAATAGATTTACTTTATAATACCCACTTATGACCAGCTGATAAAGGGAAATGTTATATATAAATGAGAACTCTTTTACATTTATAAGCACTACGGGTTTATTTGAAGATATCAATGTATCTTATAGAATGGACAGTAAATGTTAATTACTTCAAAATATATGTTTGCTATATTTTGAAAACAATTTGATTTTCTTATATTACTGAAATCCGAAGCAAAATAAGAAAAATGTTCAGAAATGAAAACATATTTCATTGATAACTATTGCAGAATGTGAGAATGACATTAACAAAATAACTGTTCCAACTAACAAGGAATGGAACTCTACCATTGGGGGAAAAAGTATATTATGAATTCCTTCATAGTTCTGTAGTGCTCTTGAATCCCTAAAAAAGCATATATAGCTTTTCTAGAAGAGTACAAGAGGAAAGGAGGGAAACTGCAGGAGAAAAGAATCACCCCCCCAAAAATAGTGAAAAACAAATCCTATTTGTTCTCAATAGAACCTCCACAGTAATTTAGTGCTCTCATTGGCAGAAAAATTATGTACCCACCCATCCCCATTTCATATTCAGTAAAGAAACTCTAGATATACTGCAACACTAGAACTGAGAAGTAAATTTTGAAGTTTTGGGCGTTTGGATACAAGACATTTGCTAGACCTATACTTGAATACAGCTCATCAGTCTGGAACCCATATCATGTATCTGATATTAACGCAATTGAAAAAGTCCAGAAATATTTCACAAGAAGTGTTCTCTGCTCCTCTATTCATTGCAGAATACCTTATGCCACCAGACTGGAAACTCTAGACCTAGAAAACCTAGAACTACGCCACCTCCGGTCCAATCTAAAGGTAGTATATAAAATCATACATTGCAAGATATACAATGTCCTACCTGCAAATGAATACTTCAGCTTTAATCATAACAATATAAGAGCACACAATAGATACAAACTCAAGGTTAACCGCACCAAACTTGACTGCAGAAAATATGACTTCAGCAACAGATTGGTCAATGTTTGGAATACTCTACCTGACTCTGTGGTTTCTTTCCCAAACCCCAAAAACTTTAACCTTAGACTGTCTACTATTGACCTCACCCCCTTCCTAAGAGGCCTATAGGGGTTGTGCATAAGCGCACCAATCGTGCCTACCGTCCTACTGTTTTGTATTTTTCTTATAAGTATCTATCACATGTATTCAAAACTATATTTATTCTTATACCTGTATCTTCTAAGCGATTTACAAATCAAATAAATACTAAATCCTAATCTGACAATCAAAAGCTTTCATATGGGTTCTCTATTTATGGCGGCTTGACTAACTATGAATAAGGCTGTACATTAAAATATAAATCTCCTAAAAAGCACACTTGTTATTCCCAATTCAACATGTGATATGCAGGCAGAACCTGCTTATGTATATGCATTTCCAAACCGGATTGGGATAAGAGTTTATTACATCTATTTCAATAATCAAAGGCATCAAATAATTTTTTACTTCTCCAAGAAATCTAACATTTATTTTCCTTTTTCCAACATTTTTCCTCAAGAGTGAATCTCCTGGCTGTTCTGCAAGAGATCAGGCTAGAAAATTAAAGGACAATACAATATGCAAACTGTCTGGAAAGAACATTGGAGATCATCTAATTCATGGGTGTCAACTCAATCACACCACATGATGTATTGTGACATATTTTTGCCTTTGTGGAGCTGGGATGGGCATGGCCTGCACGTGATGCATGTGGCCTGTGGGCTGCCAGTTTGACAGGCCTGATCTAATCCAATGGCTTATTTAGTGCAGAAATCCACTATTCCTCACAAAGCTCTAGCCAATCTCTGTATAAATACTTTCAGTCCTGGGGAGTCCTTCAAGGCAGTATTTGCCAATATTGAGCAATGTTAAGAAATTCTTCCTAGTGTCCACACAAAATCTGCATTTTTATATTTCAGCCCAACAATTCTTGCATCCTAGTTACAACACTGAACATTGGTAGCCTATTGGATAGTTATCAAGGATACCCATAATTCTCTCACCTTCAAGCTAAACATATTCAGTGCCTCCAATAATTTCTCATAGTTTTTTTTTTCCATTCCAGGCCCCTTATCACCTTGATTGATCTCATCTGGTCATGCTTGTTTGGTCTATCTATCTATCTATCTATCTATCTATCTATCTATCTATCTATCTATCTATCTATCTATCTATCTATCTATCATCTGCCTACCTGCCTGCCTACCTACCTACCTACCTACGTAAGAGATTTTTGAGCAATGGTAAAACTAAACTAGAGCAAAGAAAAGGGAAATGGGAAATAAAAGAAAAAGCTAAAAGCTTAATAAGGAAAAAAACAGAAGAAAGTAGAAAAAAGACACAAAGTTATAAAGAAGTGGCTTCTGATCTACTTCAAAGCAGTTGTAAGTTTATTAAGTATAATTAATATAATTATATATTAATCTCTCTCTCTCTCTAAAGTTGCATTGTCTATATTTTCTTTCTATAGTCTATTCTGTCTAATCTTCTCATCCCCCCACCACATTTTTACACAAAAGTCCATAAGGGGTTTCATCTGGTCATGCTTCTGTCTGTCAATATGCTTCCTAAAATGTCCAGCAGTGGAAAAAATAATTTAGATGTAGGCTGACCAATGTGGAAAACAGAAAACTGATGATTTAACTTGATCTTAACACTGTCGCTCCATTGAAATAGCCTAGAATTTGACTTTTTTTTTTTTTTTTTGCAGCTACATCACACTGCTCATATTCTGCTTGTGATCTGTCAAGACAACCAGATAATTGTGTACATACTGCTGTCCAGTAATTTCTCCCCATCCTGTATTTATGCCTTTGATTTTTTTGCCTATCCAATGAAGTACTTTGGGTTGAAGGAACACTCAAAAATATTAGAGAAGGTCTTCACCTAAAGTGATAAATGAGTTTGAGTTATGAATCTCTTCCAGCTATGTTCAATATTTTGAAAAGGCATATATATTGGGGTAGGGAAGATACACACATCTATTTTAACTGTGTGTTCAATAGATTTATCTGTTCAGAAATGAGAGTGAAATGCAGGTACTTATAAGTGTCTATCTTCAATGGGATCTTTATGCATTTACTGAACTAAAAGCTTTATTGCTGAAACGTTTTAAGAAAGAATGTGGGCAAAGGTTATTTTTTATACTTCAATTTTCTGAGATGAAATGGGAGATCTGATCAAGAACGTCTTGTCGCTGATTTGTATTCTTTTAAAAAACACAATAACCTCAAATCTTTTCTATTGAAAATGAATGCCTACAATAAATATTCATTTTGAAAACCTTTAATTGGCAGATAATGATGACACTCTTTAAGGCAAGCTTTTTCTAAATAAACTATTTTGCTAATAAATATTCCTTACCTGTTCTTAGATTTACAAAGGAACATGGGAATAATTACAGATAATTTTAAACTAGTTAGCTAACTAATTACCATGTATTATAGTTTGTTATACAGCACAGAAGCCTAAAAAACCCCAAAGGTTTATTCACTCCATCCTCACCATAGCAAAGAATCTATATAAATTTAACAAATTTCGCTTAACTAATTTTGCCTACTATTACTTCCAAATCAATTCATTCATTTTCTCCAGTTTGTTTACAATTACTGAATGCAAGGCTGCTTAATATATAGCAATACTGCTATGTAAAATACTAATAGATTACCTAAATAAATAAATTTTAATATAGTAATTTCAGAGACATAGGATTTTCTGAAGGAGAAAAGAAAAGAGTTGTCTGCTAAGCTTAATTTCCTAAAGGAAATATTGGTTATGCTTGTTTAAAAACAAAAACAAACAAAATATAGCTGTTGAATGAAGATAGAAGCCTTGAACTTCAAAACTTCCAGTCAGCACCTTCACTACTGAGATAAGTTTAAGAAACAGAAACCACTGAACAGGGACAACAAACAGTGATGAATCAGGCCTGAAATCTGGGAAGGTTTAAATGCTGGTCTGTAATTTCATGAATCGGTAGCTTCACTGAGAGACCCTAAGCTTTTATAATTACCTGCTAAATCTCTTATTTACTTTGGTACTCAGTGCAAAGTTGCTTTTCTGAAAAGCCTGGCCATTCAAAAATGGTTCTAAAATAACAGATGTTTACTGTAGGTATTTATTTACTAATAAATAAATAAATAAATAAATAAATAAATTGTAGAACACCAGATGGGTGAGATGGTGAAAGTGGGTAGGACATACTACCACTTGTTGAGAAGTTTCCAAGAGCAAACATAAGGAGCTCTTCCAAGTGAAAACAACATTTGTGTTTGAGTTTTAGCCATGAGCCCAGACCTTGCACAGGGCGAGAGCAGATCCATGCAATGTGTTCTTTTACATGTTCAACCTACTCCATTTATAGAATGTTAAGGTGGTCATTGAATCACAAAGGACAAAACAGAAAAGCTGCTTGCAGTCAATATAGCTTTTTAAAAAGAATATAAACCAGAAATTCATGAAAAAATTGTGTTCATGAAAATGAAAATGTTTGCCAATATGAAAGAATGTTAATTCCAAAAGTCTATGCATTGCATATATATAGAGGCTATAATATATATGAAAGATATTTATATAAATGTTAGAAGACTGCTATAATATAAATTAGTAATTTAAAAGGCCACATGGCTGCTGGGGGATTTTGTTTTTTTTTCAGTCTCTCATTTTAAGCAAACTGTCCTCAGTCACACATCTTAAAAAATTTAATACACTTTTTTTTCTTTTAATTCTACAACTCCTCAAATTTGCAATGACGTTTAAAGTACACCTATTGCATACAAAAATATGAATATTTAGAAAGTTTCATAGCTTAAAGGAAAGCTTATAGGAAGGAAAGCTTCCTAGCTTATAGGAAAATTTGTGTACAAAGTTATATCCCCAAATACATATAATCGAAAGAGGCACCCAATGACAAATTGGGAAAGATGTACCACCAAAATTTGATGGTATGGACTTCTAACTGAACATGTATAATATTGGAACAGAATGATATAACTTGATCTGTATATATTTATTATCATGAGGACTGATGAGCTGAACCCCTGGCTAGCCAGAACCATGGTGGGATGGAACTAGACAACATTCCCTTTGATTTAGCCTTGTACAATTTACAATTGTCAGCATTTCCATCTAAAATTGAAGAGAGAAAGAAAGGGAGGGAGGGAGGGAGGGAGGGAGGGAGAGAGAGAGAGTAGATAAAAAAAGGAAGAAAGGAGGATAGACAACACAAACTACCAAGACAGTTGCAGAAGGGAATGGCTGGAGAGAAATGTGGGAGAGTAAAGCTGATGTGAGTGAGAGCAACTTTTAGAGATGATTAAAATATCTTTTCTAAATTGTTTAGCAAATTTCTAAACAATCAGTGGGAGAGGGCATTTTTTTCAAATATTTGTCATACCAAGGATGGTAGTAGGAGCAGTGGAGAAGTCAAGCATTTCAGCAATAACAATACTCAGATCTTTTCCTTGAAAATTTCAGCTTAGCCAATTGAAACTGGATCACTAATTCCGACTGCTACTGCTAATTTCCAGTTTAGTTTCTGTCTCATACACTCTCATAATATGCTGAATTCTGATGAAAGCAAGCACACATCCTGTTCAATTCAGTGAATAAAAATATGGTTTGAAGTTTATTTATTAAACATCATCAAAAATAATAAAAAGTTAATAGCAGAGAGACACTGCCTATAATTTACACTCTAGATATATATCCCAAAGTACCAAATTTTATAGAGCCATTGTCATTCCAGTCATTTCATATTTCCAGATTAGAGCAAGCACAGGCACCCCCTTCAACTAGGAAAAATACAGCTTGATGTTTATTTATTAAACACCAGAAAACATAAACTGACTAATTAATTGTTAGAAAGAAGGAGAAAAAGAGATTAACAACAGGCAACAATTTGCATTATCTAGCTATATACCAGTATCCCAAAGTACAGAATTTCTAGAGTGGAAACAATACTTAGCATGGGCATCCCAAAAGGAGTTACATTAAGTTATTCCATAGTTAACTCTTTTATGTACTGTACATAACAGCAGCAGAATGAAAGCCACCAGGTGATCCCTGTTCTGTTGTCCATAATGAAAGCAACAATTTGGTGGAAGAGGATAATGCACACAACATTAAAAGAAGAACAAGCCCACTAAGGTACTTTAAGTTCTATTCTGGCATTGTTTGTATGTTTCTTCTGTGTTATGAATTTATTACCTTTCAAGCTTTCCTACATCATTGTATATGCATTTCTATTTTAAACATAAAAGTGATATAGCAAGCTTCACCAAAGTAATGGAAGTGAAATGACTGCTTTTATTCCTTGTCTCATTCTTACATGCCAGTCAGATAACAATATGTTCAGAACAACATTCAGAAGTGCTATTAAAGGAACCCTGCTGTCAGATTGCCCTATTGGTACCTGAGTTCATGAAATCTCAAAAGCCTCTAGGAGTAAAGTAATGAAAGCACACCTAGATGAGCTTTGGAAATGTTTATTTAATGGGATATAATAAAAGCTAAATGCCTCTAAGGGCTTCATTGCATAACAATGTCTTCAACATTGAACTCTTTAGTCGAGCCTCCTATGAAGTTGATTTCTAATTTTTAGTCTATCATCTCAAAGAATGATCCGTGATTATTTCAGTCATCTTACTCCTGTGTCTATTCTTGTTTGGAACAAATGATGACAATGGAGGTAGGTGGGTGGGTATGTATGTATGTATGTATGTATGTATGTATGTATGTATGTATTTAATATGGCGATCCATCTCAGGCCAATGTCTCTGGGTCACTAACAGAAAAAGTTGGTGCCTCTTTAAAGATATAGAAAATAACTACAGATAAAGAAAATAACTACAGTGTAATTTATCCAGCTTTGTCTTAGCGTTCTACAATCTTGGTGGCTTTAAGAAGTTTGGACCAGTTCTCAGCATGCTGGCTGGAGAATTCTGGGAGTTGAAGTCCAAACATTTTAACACTACCAAGGTTGAGAAACACTGACTCAGATAATCTGTGACTCACCCATACAAATGCATCCAGGATAGTTTCAAAATGAGGTTTACATATTTTATTTAGTTTTCAAATTTCTATCCCAGTTTTCCTTTAGAAGCTTAGGGAGGCATACATCGATGACCTTTTCAATTTTATCATGTAACTATTCTGTGGGTTGTGTTGAATGGAGACAATATAATTTGTGTGTGTGTGTGTGTGTGTGTGTGTGTGTGTGTATAAAAGTCACTTCTGAAATCCTGCCAAGAAAACTACAGAAATTTGTCCAGGAAGTCTCTGACTTAGGCATATCAGAAACATGAAAAAGAGGATCAAAAAATACATAGAATCCTTAATGTTTCTTATATGCTATGAAGGAAACCATAAATGTGTGTGTGTGTGCATGCAGGCTTGTGCCTAAAGTGGGGCTACAACTCATAGTATCCGCCTTATCCACTACACTAAGCTGATTCTTTTACTATAAATCCTTAGCCAGACAAAACAGCTTACTTGATAGCTACTGAAGGATGCAAGCAAATCACACACCTCATCACCATACAATTTACTCACATTGAATACTCTAATTCATGCCCAGTGGGCCTTTCCATGAAAAGCCACTTTTGCTTTTCCCATCTCATTGTCTTTTAACTTCTAAGGTGGAGAGATTGATGACCAACAACTGTATGCTGCACTCAAGAGTCTAGGCTTTGCCTTCAGGGACTACCCAAACTTGTTTTCAAATTGTAATATTATGGGGAAAAAAGTGAACAGGGAACAACATAATTAAATGCAGGCCCAGAAAATGAATATATTAACTAGGTTTAATTTTAATTAAATGCAAGTGTAGATGAAATTAAATAAACTGCAGTTTCTGATGTGGAGATCATGACATGTAACTGAAGGGCCAGTTGTGGGGCCCACTGAAGAAAATTCTGTCCAATCTGCTATATTTATATAATTATTGTGTTCAACCTGATGGATCAGTATTGATGTAGACCCACTGGAGAAATTGATATATAGAAGAAGTCTGTCTGAATCTATTCTACATACAGTACTGATAGGTAAGTCCCTTCAGTTTAATTTCAAGATTGTTTATCAATTGTGAGCATCTTTAAAAAAAACATGTTTTCATTATCAAAAATTTGAGCTGTCAAAGAGCTTTAAAAAGAAAAAACAACAACATTGTATTCTTATTGCCCCTTAGCACTTTAAATTGAGAGATTAAAAAAGTAATTCATGAATTTCAGGAGAAATTCATGAATCTCACAGGAAGTAATTGGATATCTCTATGATTATGGAAATCAACAAAACATTACCTTTGTAGTTCTCATAGCAAACAGAGCCAGAACAATGCTCAAACTCAATTAGAAGTAAGTCTCACTAAGTTCAAAGTGGCTTACTTCCATGTAAGTATATTTAATCAAACTATTAATCCCAGAAGAAAAAGAATTACAAAACAAGGGAATATAAAGGAAATGCCTTCTAGCAACATACAAAGTTATTATCTTGAGGTCAGACCCTCAGGTAAGCTTGAGAATGTGAATATAATGAAAGTGAGAGAATAATAAATAGCTTTGAGTGGAAAGCTAGTAGTTAAAAGAAGAATCATGACAAGTCAATGGGTATCCTCAAGATATGATCTATAAGGAATAATAAATCTGCTACTAGCTCTGAGAGTCAATCGCTTTAGGCATATCGAAGCTAATCCTCACCCTTAAAGATATTGCATTATTGACTGATTTATGATGAATAGTCCCTCACCTCTCCCTGACATTGTGCAGGTTTGCAAAAACTTTTAAATGTGACCTTTCAAGTATACAGTTTCTCAAGCCTTCTCAGTCAAGTTCTGATGCAAGGAAGAACAATGATCAGACTTGCATATGAAAATGTCTATTTTCAGATTGTATTATCTCCTCCACCACTTGAATAAATACAATTCATACCTTCTCTTTGAGTTTTCAAGTTAACTCGCCATTTTAATCTAATTCAATTGATGAGGGTGAAGGAAATTGAGTACTCTCCATTGACTATTCAAACACTGGATTTGCTTGAGGAAAATCATAAATCATGGCTGTCAGAAGTTTCATGGAAATCAGTCTATAGCTACCTTTCCTGCTATTTAGAAAGGCTAGGACTCCAACAATATCTTTTCTGCTATCTGCCTTTATCTGGTTTGCATATAGTGGCTTCCCCCTCTCTTGCTCTCTACCTCCCTCTCACTTTCTTTAACATAAGCTTCTTTGGGTTTTTTAAAGGGAAGATAATTACAGCTTTTCATTTTAACTTTGAAACCAGTGACTTTTATTTTGATTGCCTCATAATTACAGGCTCATGTCGATTTAGCATCCATTTGGATTCCTCTGCAGTGATGTCTCTGTATGTTGGATTGGCAAGTAATGAACCGTGTGAATTTAGAGGTGACGAACTATTGCTTTCCAGACACATAACTCACCGTGAAATTGCATAGCCTTTAGTTAAGGTCTTTTTGCTTACTCTTAAATACTTCTTGGCAAATCTACCCAAGATTCTCTAATGAAAAGGCAGCATTACATTGAAGTTTCCCATGCTAGTTAATGAAAAAGCTTTTGAGAAAAAAAAGAATACAGGCTTATTGGTTTCCTTGCCAGAATTGTTCCTTGGCATTTTATAGTTCTGATGTACTGTGATGATGATACAGCCATGCATAATCTTACATAACCAGTGAAGGAGCTTCCATGTCAGTAAATTATCCACAACCTATATTCACCACAAGGGAATGTTGCAAACAAGGTGTTTGACTGGAGCTGACTGATAATAGGAAGCATTGCATTTTACAAGGCAGAAATATGGCCACATTTAAAATGTATGAACCAATGTATTATTAAATGAAATTCAACTTGAATAAAACCTATTTATCTATCTATCTGTCTAGGATTTATGGGTAGTCCATCTGATATGTTACTGCAACAGGGTGAACAGCCTGTACTCCCACATGCATCCCCTATGTACAATAGCTAAAAACAGTTGGCACTGTTTTCTACAATTTTAAGTTTCAAGGACAAATAGGCTGAAAAACATATTCTATCCCAGGCAGTAGCTCTTTTGAATTCTGCTGTATAGTGCAGTGTTGGTGCAATGTCGGGGGTTTCCGGTTCAATGTGTGGAGGGTGAAAGATGTGTGTTTGTGTTTATCTCATGGTCATAGTCATGATGTACACTGAAGATAGTGTTTGATTTCATTGTACAAGGTGCAATGACAATAAAGTAAACTAAACTAAACTAAACTAAACTAAACTAAGTGATGCATAAATTTAAAAACACAAAGAGCTAACGAAAAAAAAATCCAAAACCCAAAAATCTATTCCCATTTGCATCAACATTGGCATCTTGTGGCTTGAATGAAATACATATAGAAATAAAAAGATATAAACATGATATGGGATGGAATATGCTTTTTATTCATCTCCATCTCAAGCTATGCTTCAAGCTATATCTTAAGTCCCTTCATGACCACATAAGAGATCTAAATCCAGCCTACCTTGAATTTTTATCTACCACCAATTTGCTTTGACCGTTAGTAGTTCAGATTTTTGTAGAGTGTTAGAATGCATTTAAACTGCTTTCACTTCTGATTTTCTGCACTTGACATTTCAGTGTGATCATTTTCAAATATTAGCTTTTGGGCTTGATCTTTGTGCAGCCATGAATCTAACTCAGTGACCTTAAGCAAGTTATATTCATAATAGGACAATTCTGATTATAAAAGTAGTTAACTTCTAGGCCTGCTTTGCTAAGGAAATAGATGCAAAGTGGGATGCATTTATACCACATGTTCCTTGATTATTATTATTTTTTTGCCTTTACTTCTCACATTCATCCAACTGTTGCTTATATAAGTAGAAAAAAGATTTGTTTCATTTGTTTCTTCTTCTTATTAGTAATAGATAACCTTCTTCCCAGTTTTAATCTGAAATGGACACTGAAAAAGGAATCTTGGAGATAGTTTAACCAAAGTTCCAAGAAACCTTTTCACCAGATTCTGTAAAACATTAAAAATCTAGACTGAAATAAAGCTCTCCATGAAGAGTATTTAATATTTGGGAGAAAAAAAATTGAACTAAGTTCAAATCAAAGAAAAGCAAAGTATTATCTACAAGTAGACAAAGTATTGTGTGTTCTATATATATATTCATTCCAAACCTTAGAAAAACTTATGAAGATATAGTTCTTTTGAACAGAATTAAGACTACGCAACATGGGGAACTGCATCCTCAGTCAGGCTACTGTCTATTAGTTGAATTGCTAATTGCACTTAGTAGAAGCAGTTCTCAGTGGGTTT
This sequence comes from Pseudonaja textilis, assembly GCF_049901715.1. NCBI lineage: Eukaryota > Metazoa > Chordata > Lepidosauria > Squamata > Elapidae > Pseudonaja > Pseudonaja textilis. The sequence continues at coordinate 35,326,717 of NC_141990.1, read as the reverse complement.
ATCCAGCCCTAAGTGGGGATGCTATGAATTCAGTCAGGCATTGTTTGCATGTTCAAACAATAGCACTTAGACTTACATATCACCCCATATTACTTTACATAAACTCTGGGCAGTTTTCATATTTCCCCCAACAATCTGGGTCTTCATTGTAATGATTTGGGAACGATGGAGTTCAGCCCATCAGGATCAAACTCCAGACTGCAGACAGAATTAGTCTGCAATATTGCATTCAAATCCACTTTGCCACCAGGTCTCCAGGGCAAATGTGCTCTGTCACTGAGTTATGTTTTATTTTATTTTATTATTTATTTATTTTTATTTATTTGATTTGTCAATCACTTACAAGATAACAGGTATAAGTATAAACATAGTTATGCATACATGAGATGGATACATATAAGAAAAATAAAAAAAAAACAAAAGGGCAGGGACGGTAGGCACGATTGGTGCACTTACGCACACCCCCTACAGGCCTCTTAGGAAAGGGGTGAGGTCAATAGTAGACAGTCTAGGGTTAAAGTTTTTGGGGTCAGGTAGAGAGTATTCCACAGACTCAGGTAGAGTATTCCAAACACTGACCACTCTGTTGCTGAAGTCGTATTTCCTGCAATCAAGTTTGGTGTGGTTAACCTTGAGTTTGTATCTATTGTCTGCTCTTATGTTGTTATGGTTGAAGCTGAAGTATTCATTTATAGGTAGACATTGCAATGTATGATTTTATATACTGTATTTAGATCGGACCAAAGGCAGCATAGTTCTAGGTTTTCTTGGTCTATAATTTCAAGTCTGGTGGCATAAGGTATTCTACAATTGGTAGAGGATCAGAGAACTCTTCTTGTGAAATATTTCCTGACTTTCTTAACTGTGTTAATATCAGACGCATGATGTGGGTTCCAGACTGATGAGTTGTATTCAAGTACTGGTCTAGCAAATGTTTTTTATTCTCTAGTTACTAGTATGATTGTCAGCTGGTGCTCCATTCCAAGAAAGAAATCCAAGAAAGAAATACTTAAACTCCTTTAATCAGAGAAAAGATATCTTTTACTGGAAATCAAGTGGTAGCAACAAAAGAATTCTGAATCTGAGAAAATGGGTGTGTAAATCACATATACAAAGTAATGGCAATGTTCCCACCCCCAATATTTCAATTGGCTCATCCAATTAAAAGTTGTGTATATCATCATGTGGGCATCTCCAGGTGGTGATGAGGCTTCTGTCCGTTGACCTTGACATAGTTTGATAAAGGGCTGCAGCTGCGCATAGCATAGGATAGAAACCTAAGCAAGAATGTACACCCCCCCCCCATTTATACAGTTCTGGTTTGAAACACCTTCAGCTCACTTCCCATAACCATTGCCCACTTCTCCCCCCATTACTTATGACAGCCAAAAGATGCAAAGCAAAGGGAGAAAATCTTGAAGGCTGACAGTGATATTACCAGAGAAAAAGCTACATAGGATTAGATTAACAACTCTTCATGCCTTTTTGGTGATGTAGTTACAGTGGGCTCTAGCAGTCAGATCATTAGAAATGAGTACTCCAAGGTCCTTGACAGAGTTTGGATCCTTGACTATTCAGCTTGTATTTTATTTTCTGATTTTTTTGCCAATATGTAAGACAGAGCATTTATTTGTTGAGATTTGAAGTTGCCAGAGAGTTGGTCCTAGAACACTGCTTTGGGGGACACCACTGTTGACAGGTACAGAATTTGATAGGACTCTCTCAGTTTTGACCATTTTCAACCATTTTCAACAGGCAACCATAGTGTAGTAAATTTGCCTACACTGAACCTTTAATGCACAAAAAAGCCAAGTGATGTGAAAATATAGAAGGGAATGAGAACGTGGAACTTTTCTTGATTATTATTTTCTTGATTTTCTTGATTCTTGTGTTGAATTCAATGTAATAAATTAATGGATACTTGGAAAGATGGAAGGAAATAGTTGTAGGAAGCTTAAATCTTTGAGAATACATAATAGTCCTTTATTCCTTTGTATTGCAGTGGGTAATCAATTCTTGTATGGCATCCTTCTTGTCTGCGATAAAGATTCTAATCTAGCTGAACCCTATTTGAGAGCCTTCTCCAAGTCAAGCCAATAAGTTGATCAAGGGTGAAGTTTCCAAAGATATATGATTTATTGCTGAGCTCAGTTGTGAAGCCTAATAACAATAAAGTATTCTGTAACTATGCCACATTGTTCATGTTTTATTCAGTATACTATATTTTGCCAGTTCTCCATTCTGGCAATGTCAGTAGATCAGTAATAATCTGTTGCTTTAAAGAATCTTTGGAAAGTAAATCCATAACTCAATTTCTTCCCAACTAAAAACTTTCAGTTACTGAAACACAGCTTCTTACATCTATCAAACCCCTTTTCCAATGTTATCTCAGGTTTACATTTCATTTTCACAGGTGATTAGATTACACTGGTACCAGCTTAGTCGATTAGAAGAGAGTGGACTCAAGTGTACACAGGCTGTCCATCCCTAGCTGAATCATTCTCAGGTACAACCTCTTTACCAGCAAAGTTGTCATCCAAGCATTTTAACTGTGAACATATTACAATATGGCATTCCCTCAAGATTTTTTCCCTTCCAATTTCCAACTCTGCACAGTCGCACTGCAAACCCAGTGGAGTTAATCTTCCCATGGTATGAGAACCCTTATTTGTTTAAAAGAGAAAACTAATTAACAGATTCCCCAGCCACTGAATCCTTCTGTTTGTTAACATGCATATTTCTTCAGGTCATTATAGCTACTCAATCTGTCCTCTTTCTCCCAAAGGCCTTGAAAAACTTTCTTAGGAAAGACCTATACTAAAATTGTAGCCAATTTGTTAGATATGTATGTACAAATTATGAGCATATTATTTCATTAGGTCTTACAAATGTCATGGAGAAGTTGCTTTTCTTCTATATTAATCTTTCTCTGTTATTGTTACTGTACAGTAAAAACCACAACATCCCTTGAATAATTGTTAATTTAACCACGCAAAATGTAGTTGTATGTCTAACACATTTGGTGTCCATGTATATGTATTTAACTCCAGTAAAATCATAAAATCATAGGGTTGGAAGTCACCTTGTAGGTCTCCTAGTTCAACCCACTGCCCAAGGCAGGAGTCCTTAAAACATCCTGGACAGATGGCTTTTCATGAAAACCTTCAGTGATGGAGCATCCACAAATTCAAGAGGCAAGTTGCTTTTTGGGCTGCTGCTGCACACTGCTGGCTCATATTTAGCTGGTTGTCCACCAAGACTCCAAGATCCCTGCCACAGTTACTGCTATTGAGCCTGGTTTCACCCAGTTTATATGTGTACTTTTGTTTTTTCTTGCCTAAGTGTAGGACTTTAATTTTCTCTACACTGAATTTCATTTTGTTAGATATGGCCCAGTGTTCTAATCTGCCAAGATCCATCTAGATCTTGAGCCTATCTTCTTGGGTGTTAGCTATTCCTGCCAGCTTAGTATCATCTGCAAATTTGGTAAGTTCCCCTTCTATTCCCTCATCTAAGTTGTTAATGAAGATATTGAAGAGTACTGGGCCTAAGATGGAACCTTGTGGCACCTCACTGCTTATTTCCCTCCATGTAGACTTAGACCCATTAAGGACTACTTGTTGAGTACAGTTTGTCAGCCAGGTGAGAGTCTATCTAATGGTGGTGCTATCTATTTCACTTTTTTCTAGCTTACTAAGAAGTAGGTTGTGGTCTACTTTGTCAAATGTCTTGCTGAAATCTAAATATATTATGTCTGCAGTATTTTGCTGGTCTACTAATTAAGTCACTGTGTTGAAGAATGAAATAAGATTGGTTTGGCTGATTGGTCTATAGTTTCCTGGGTCTGTTTTTTTTTCCTTTTTTGAAGATGGGAACCACATCAGCTCTTTTCCAGTCCTCTGGTAGTTCCCCGGTGCTCCAGGATTTTTGAAAGATATGGTGCAGTGGTTCTGAGATGACCTCTGCCAGCTCCTTTAAAACTCTGGGATATAATCCATCAGGTCCCGGCGATTTGTTTTCATCAAGATTAGACAGGTGTTCTCTCACTTTTTTTTTTTTTTTGCTTATTTTAACTTTTATTTCTGGTCTGTCTTTTACAGTTATGTTTTTGGTGGGTTGAGCTATAGTTCCTTTTTGTGTGAAGACGGATGCAAAGAATGAGTTAAGCAGTTCTGCTTTCTCTCTGCTGCCTGTTACTTCCTTGCCATCTTCTTTCTTTAGTCACTAAAGTTTAGTGGACCGACTGTTTCCTTGATTTTTTTCTTGTTATTTATATGTTGGAAGAAACTCTTTGACTTTTGTTGCAAGTCTTTGTTCATTCTGAGCCTTTGCTATCCTGACTTCATCTTTGCAGATTCTGGCTATTTTCTGATATTCTGCCTTAGTTGTATGTCCTTCTTTCCATTTTTTGTACTTGTCCTTTATTTCTTTCAATTTGCCAGAAAGATCTTTGTGTAGCCATGCTGGTTTCTTCTTGGATTTCTTATTTTTCTTTCTCAGTGGTATTGTGCTGGTCTGGGCTTCTATGGTCATACTTTTTAGAGTTTCCCAAGATTCTTGAGTTGTTTTCCCCTTTAGGATTTTCACCCATGGAATCTTTCCCAAGTTATCGCTGAGTTTATTGAAATCAGCTCTTTTAAAATCCAAGACTCTGGTGTCATTATGTTCTGTTGCTTGTGTTTGAGTTATGTTGAATTCTAGTATGACATGGTCACTCTCACCCAAGGTTCCTGCAGTTTCAACTCCCTCTATCACTTCTTTGTTTGTAAGAATTAAGTCCAGTATGGCCGTCCCTCTAGTTTCACCCTCTACCTTTTGGACAACAAAGTTGTCAGCTAGGTTGGTTAGGAACTTATTTGATTTCTCACTTGGTGCAGAATTAGTTATCCAATTGATATCAGGATAATTGAAGTCTCCCATTACTATTGTTGTGTGTTTCCTGCATACGTTTGTTAGTTGGCTGGCAAAAAGAACATCTATTTTTTCTGCTTGATTGGGTGGCCTATAATATACACCTATGGCCATGTCATTCTTTTTTTCTTTTATATTGACCCATATGCATTCTAGGAGGTTTTCATCTTTGGTTTCATGCATTTCTGTAGCAATATAGTGGTCCTTTACATACAGTGCAATTCCACCTCCTCTTTTACGGGGTCTGGTTTTTTGTTTTTTTTGAATAGTTTGTATCCTTCTACCAGTATGTTCCAGTCATGGGTTTCATCCCACCCAGTTTCTGTTATTCCAACTATATCATATTTACTTTCATGTATTCGTAGTTCGAGTTCACCCTGTTTGTTCCCCAGACTTCGTGCATTTGTATATAGGCACTTGAGATCTTTATGTCTGACACTGTGTTTACTGTCTATATAACCTGCTTGTCCCTACTTTCTAGCCACCTGTTTGATTAGTGCACATGGTATGGCACTCACTATTAAATGCTTGGTTTTGGTTGGCATCAAGTTTGATAATCTTACCTGCACAAACATCTATTTTGCATGCACTGGTATCCTTATTAGTTTTAGGTAAAACTAATAAGTATACAAGTATACAAGTAACCCCTTTCCCCACCACTCACAAAAAGAATCCCTATCCTCACTATAGGTTATATCTGTTGGATCTCTCCCGGGGATAACAGTTAATGAAAGGCTGGCATCATAATCCAACATTCAATTCATATTCATATATAAGCACTTGAGATCTTTATGTCTGACGCTGTGTTTACTGTCTACATAATCTGTGTTGTGTCTGCCTGCCCCTACTTTCTTGCCACCTGTTTGATTAGTGCCCATGGTGTGGCACTCACTATTAAATGCTTGGTTTTGGTCAGCCAACTGCAAATCCATCTTGTGGGGATACTGACTATTTTAAGAAGTAGGCTATGGTCTACTTTGTCAAATGCCTTACTGAAATCTAAGTATACTACTGTATATACACAGCATTTCCTTCATTCACTTAGTCACTTCATTGAAGAAGGTAATTTGATTAGCATGATCTGCTTTTAACAAACCCATGCTGGCTTCTAGTAATCACCTTGTTAATTTCTAGGTGTTCACAAATCCAGTGCTTGATTATCTTTTCCAGGATTTTCCCAGGTATTGATATGAATCTGATTGGTCTGTAGATTTCTGGATTACTCCCCACCCCCTTGAAGACTGGAACAACATCAGCTCTTTTCCAGTCCCCTGGCTGTTCCCCCATGCTGCAGGAGCTCTGAAAAGATTTTATTCAATCATTCCTAGATCACATATGTCAATTCTTTCAGTATTCTGGAATATAAACCATCTGTCAATTTGAACTTGCCTATGGCAGATAGGTGTTCTCTTATCAAGTTCTTGCCTATTTTGGCCTGCATTCCTGTTCTGTCTTCCACAGTGTTGCTTTTGATAGGCTTTTTTTCCCCTTTTGCATAGGATCAGATTCAAGTTCTCAAGCTTTTGCATCTTATGTTTAATTAATCATTATATGAAACAACCAGAGTCTCAACATGACAGAAATAGTTATTTCCATTTTTTCAATGAATGTTTACATTCATATAATTCATATAATTTCTGTTATTGAATTTATCACATACAGTGTGATTAAAATGTAAAATGTATCTAATTGGTTGATAATTATTATGTTTCTGCATTTACTGAATATATTGGAATGTGGAAAATGGTCACTGAAACATGGCAATTATTGATATATCCACTTTAATATCAATATTTTATTTGTTTACTTTTGTCTAGCACTTAATATTTGCAATCATTTCATTTCTCACTAAAATAATCTAAATTTTCAATAGTAAATGAGGAATTGTTATGATTCTTTCCATTCTAATATATTAGATTATTTGTATTATTGTACCATTTAAAAAAACTGTAATGAACATACTATTATTACAAATATTTTCTTCAAAAGGTAATTTTATAAGGGAAAATTAACATATAGACCATTGGTATTCTTCATCTTCAAAAGAAAGAGTTTTCTTCTGACTTTTGTTTAATATTAGTAAACTCTGATCTAATAGGTGACAAAATACAGTGCTGGGAATTTCAGTGTCTTCCGATCTCAGGGACATAGTTGACAGTGATAATTAGTTTAAAAATATTCTTCCCATATTGTGAGATGTAACACTAAGGTTGTGAAACAAACAAAAAGGTTGTTCAGAATATGTAGAAAATAGTTTCTGGGGAACTATAGATTTTTACAATTGATGGGCAGAATAGTTATCATTTAATTCAACATCTGGTATGCATATTGGCAATAATACAGATAGAATATTTCTATTTTTGATTAACAAGCTTCTAAAGAATGTAATGAAGTATATAATATTATTGTTGTCTAAAATTTTTAGTTATCTCTTTTAAAAATGTAATTACTCCTATTATCTCTTATATATGTGAAGTGAAATAAAAGCAGATTTGGTGCCTTGTAGTGAGTACCTAATGCATTTTTATGATACAAAACTATTTTGAGTACAGAGCAGAGGTGGACAATTTCAGAACATGTATGCTCATGTTTACTAATAAGAGCTATTCTGTCTGTCTCTGCAGGCATCTGTGTTTTAAAGAGATTTCAGATAAAATAAACAGGAGAAAGAAAGGTATCAGAAATAGAGGAAATTCCACACAGAAATGGCATGTCCACCCACTTACAGCTTTGCCTAAATTGTTTAATCTAACAAACAAACTTATCAAGTCCCAAGGTTCAGTTGGACACATCAATTTTTTTGGTATGCTAGCAAGCTAGTGACTAGGAAGTCAGCCATAAGTACATCAGAGAAGAACAGATTCAGGCTTTAGGAAGAAAACAGCTTAGAGAGTATCAAGGACCCCCTCTTATCAACCCTGAGCTACAAATATTCTCCTTTGTTAGTTTGATCGCATTAAATCAAGTCTGCACTGTTCCTGGTTTGGGAGTATAAAGTCCTGGATATTTAAAGTTCTCTCAAAGAGAAAATTTTCCATTAGAGCAACTTTTGTGATAGACCTACTTCAGCTACATATTACGTGAATTCTTTAATCCCAAATTAGATCTAACAATTGAAACCAACTTCTTGAATTATTGGATTGTTTGTTGAAACTTTGACCCTCAAAATGGCTCAAGCACTGCTCTGCTTGACTGCTTGTAATTGAACAGGAAGGCTAAAGTGAAACATACAACTTTTTAAGGAAGTATAAGTGTAAGCAGTTTCACTGAGTTACAACCAGCCTGTTTTGATTGTACTTTCTGCTAGAGGTAAGTTAGATTTTGAATTTGAAGGAATAATGCAACAGTTAACTTTACTACATACCCGGCGTTGTATTTTGTTCAAGACTGGCAAACCAAAATTCATAATCTTCTGATTGTACATGATTGTATGGGACGTTATAAAGGACTGATTTATAGATTACCTACCAGAAACCAGTGTGGTTGGTTTATACATTGGTTCAGTGATATTTGCTAATAGAACCAATATAACCCACATTACTAACCTGCTACAAATAATGCAAAACTTGACTGAACAGGTCAGTCAATCTTATATGAATGCTATCTGTTCTTGCTTTTTTCTGAAATTTCACCTGGGCAACTATTTCCAATGTATTTCACATTTTAATGGCATAATTAAATAACAATAGAGAGACCATGTCTAAACTTTAAAGTTGGAAACTCAGATTGCTACCAGTGAAGGGAGAACAGAGAAGGACTATTGCCCATTACTTGGACAAATCCCATTTCATATTCTAGACTTTAAGTTATGATAGATATACCTTAGATTAAACCACATGCCAGAAAAGACAACCTAAACATGGAACACTCCATACAGCACAGCATATATATTAAGATTCATTTTAATATGTTTGTTTTGACCAGTTCTAGCAAATAAGTTAAAACTTACATCAAAGTAACCAAACACTAATAAAATAGATTAAAATGTGCAAAATCAGTAAGAATATTAAAACATTGTTCTTATAGCAGATAAAAGAATGGAGGAAATGTTAAATGTACAACTCTCCAAAAGGAATTCTCCCAATTATTGAGGCCATGGATTGCACTATTTATAATTTGCTTAAAACCATGAATGGCTGGAGGAAAGCAGATGGGAACTGAGATTTAAACGGGAACCTTAACATTTGAATATTAAATGTTCCTTGGATACTTTCTTTTTCATCAGAGCATCAGGAAAGATTGCTAAAAATAATACAGATGATCCTTATTTTATGACTACTTTTTTAGCAACTATTTGAATTTATTTCAGTGCTAAATGAATGGTAGTTACAACCATCTCTGAAATTACATTGGTTGCAGTGTCTCTGGAATAGTAATAGCAATAGCACTTAGACTTATATACCACTTTATAGGGCTTTACAGCCCTCTCAAAGTGGTTTGCAGAGTCAGCATATTGCCCCACAATTTGGCTCCTCATTTTACCCACCTCGGAAGGATGGAAGGTTGAGTCAACCTTGAGCCTGGTGGGATTCAATCTGCCAAATTGCAGTAGAAGTAGCTTGCAGTACTGCACTCTAACCACTGTGACACCGAGGCTCATGGGAATTATGGGATCCCAATCTGATTGCTGAGTGCCTGACTAGCAAGATCATTTGATCGTCATTTGTGATCTTCTTTGTGGCTTCTTACAAGTAAAGTTAATAGTAGAAGGATGCATGTGGCAATCATGACTCACAGTGATTTATTTAGCAATTGCAACCAGAAATCCCCAAATTTCCATTGTTAAGCAGCACAGTCACGTGATGTTTCACTTCTATTGCATCATTATCAATGGAAAGTCTGTTCCCAGTGACAGTTCCTAAGTGAACTGTTAAGATAATATTCAAAGTATGGTCATTTAGAGTAGCACTGTTTCATTTTAGAGCTGCATATTTTCTTTTTTACATTGAACTGATCTTGGGAACAGAAGGGATATTCATTTGAAGAAAAAAATATTGTATTTACATGCATAAAGATTACAGGCACAAGCCATTTCTTTAATGGAGAATGATCAACTGTTTTGAGGTTGCTATTTCCAGGATTTCGTGAACTCAAACTGCAACATTTTTCTAGGCCACAGAGAAGAATATTGGCAACCATAGTACATAAATGAACTGGACACTATCATACACTGAAAACACACACGTAGTATTTGGTTTCCAGCCCTTCATCCAAATATTATACTAGAAGAAAAGTGATCCCAAAACCAGTTATGCTATTCTCAATTGCAGATTAATCAGCAAACTATATGTTTATTTACTGTGATATTATGCAAGTTTTGTAAAAATTCTAACTGGGAGGACGGAAAAAAACAGCTTGTAAGCTGTAAATTAAGGTATGAGATAGAATTTACAAACACAAACTGTGCACACTAATATTTACTTTAGTGAAAGAAATAAGCAAACAAATTTAATGCTAACAGCTGCTTAGTCCAATGGTTCTTGCAGGCTACATGAAGCTGTACAGGGATAATGGATTAAGATTATTTTTTCTTTTATCCCATAATTATATTCTTAGCATCTTCTGAATGTGAAATGGAAATAAATCTGGTTTTGTAATTAAGGAAACTTTAAATGTTCTGTCCTTGATATTTATCAAAATGTGTGTCGTTGCACATGGTGGACTGGGTATGCTTTGCCTTCATTTTCACAAAACTGCTTATTCCCTCAGAAAGTACTAGCCCTTCAATGCAGGCAAGTTCAAGAAAAAAGCACTCATGGATATTCTTCATTAACAGACTAGAGTAGCAGATTCTTGATAGCCTGTCAGAATTTTTCTCTACTCCATCTTATATCAAACAAAATCAGTGTTATTTCTTTCTCAAATTTCCTCTTTTTCAGAAGACGAAGTCTTCTTTAACAGCCTGCTCAATGTTTCCCCATACCAAAGGCCAGGTCTATTTTTTCACAGAAAGGGAGATACTTAGATACTTTATATATTATACAGTATAAACCTACTTTTGCTTATTTTAATGGCTACCTGTTCATATAGTTATGTCATAGAATATATTACATCCCCCTGGGCTATTTTTCTTGGTGGGGGTAAGGTTGTAATCCCAATTTTCCAGTTTTTCACCCTTTCCCCTCCAATCCATTATTCCTTAAAGGCACAGAATCTAATCTAATTAACCTAACCTTAAAAAAAATTAGTCAGGATTTAGGCTCAAAACAGGAAAGCAAGAAAGATAACAGCTCTAAAGGTTAATCTTTGGCAAATAAGAAAGTTTGAAAGTTGTGAAAATGAAGGCTCAATAGAGACAGAGCAATTTTCTCAAAAATATAAATTTATTTATTAAATTTATTTTGTTATGCCACCCATCTCATCTATAAGATGACTCTGATATGCTACATAGGATAGGTCAGAAAACAAAATGCAATTTGATTTGAACATTGGTTCTGCATAAATGAGTTATTCTCAAATCATAGGAGATGCTGAAGGGTTCTTTGGCATTCTTATTTTCTTCAATAAATATACAGATTTTAGATTTCTTACTTAAGAAATCCTGCATGAAGGGTGAAAGCTTGCCACTGTAGTCAAACAACTAGATTGTTATGTTGAGGCTTCACTTTGAATCAGATTACTAGAAATATCTGAAATAAGTTGATAACTCTAAATGGATAGGTCCAATTTAACATATGGTAAATCCTTAATACCAATTTCTGGGGATCATATAGAGTACTGCAAGAGGCTTAATGTGTTCTTTTCATCTGTGAGCTTCCTACATGTATTTTGTAAACCACTGAATAATAAATGAAGTTGGAATTCAAACTAGAAGAAGTAGCTTCTCTCTCTCTTCCTCTTCCTCTGTCTGTCTCTTTCTGTCTCTCAGTCTCTGTCTCTATGTATTTCTGTCTGTCTGTCTGTCTGTCTCTCCCTCTCTCTCTCTCTCTCACACACACCCAAACCCACAAACATGGTGGTTTTTCCACTGTCACATCCAGCATGCTGCATTATTCAGTAGTTTACAAGACACATATACACAAAGGAATAAAAGAGCAAACAGAGAGACATGAGAGAAATACATATCATGCATGATATGCAAAATGTAGACCGCAATAATTTTTCCCTCCTCTTACAATGTTAGAATTCAAAATAATCCTTTTAAGATCAAATCCAGGAAATCATGCACTAATTCACACATTACATAGATAAACTGCAGGAGTTGATGGACCAATTAATGGAGGACTGGAATTTCAAGGGCTACTAATCTGGCTGGATATTTGCTACTTTGATGTCATGTTAATACTAGAGAAATCTTTGAATGTCTATGGAAATTCTTAGTCTTCCAGGTCACGGATGTTCCAAAGGTGCTTTTTCAAAGGCAACTGGACTTTGTTTTTCCTTGAAAACATTTCACTTCTCATTCCAAGAAGTTACAGTCAGAACTGAAGAAGCTTCTTAGGTCAGAAGTGAAATGTCTTCAAGGAAAAACGAAGTCCAGTTGCCTTTGAAAAAGCACCTTTGGGACTTTGAATGACTTTTGCTTCAGTGAAACTTCTATGCTCAGAAGCCCAGTTCTGTCAGAGGGAAGCAGCTGGATGAATAGCGAGAGAGTTAATTCTCACAAAATCAGTGAAAAACAACTTATTAGTAAATCTGAAAGTTGCCAAAATGAAGGGAAATGGAGACAGACTAACCTCCTCAAAAACTATTATATATAAATACATTTCCTTCTCATCTCTATGTGTGTCTTTTGTGTGTGTGTGCGTGCGTGTATGACACATTACACACTCACACATATGCATTCATACAGACACATACACACACCCTGTACACCCTGTAACACAACTATTCTGGTACGGGTAAGCTAATTAACACTTTTACTGGCTTAGAAACTTGTTATCTCAGTTCAAGCCACAGGTGACAGAACTGAACTCCTTAAAGATGTAATTCAGCAGTTTCATTCTAGAGTCTCACTTTGAAGTTCCTTTGTACAAAACTACTTTAAGCATACACACAGAATGTACATGAGATCTGGCAATGTTTTCTTTTCTGAATGTTAAATAGGAAGGAATAGGGTTCAGTGGACACTTTCCTCTTCTTCCTAATGTGATCATAACTTGTTATAACTGCAAAAAACAAAGTCCTTTAGCCTAAGATATACTTACCTTTTTTTAAAAAATAGCTATGTCAAAGATACATTTGCACTCCTGCTTTTGCAATATTATAAATAAAATGATAGAACAAGATTATAAATAAAACAATATAAATACAAATCAATGATCAAATCTTAGAATACAAATTCTACAGTATAATTGTAGGACTTTGGAGAAATAAATAAATATGGCTGGGGCAAGATCTTTATTTTTAAATGCTAGCAGAAATAAGAGAAAACAGGTATTTGGTTCCCCTTACCATTACTTTACAGTATGTATAAGAAAGAAAGAAAGAAAGAAAGAAAGAAAGAAAGAAAGAAAGAAAGAAAGAAAGAAAGAAAGAAAGAAAGAAAGAAAGAAAGAAAGAAAGAAAGAAAGAAAGAAAGAAAGAATCTGGATCCTTTTCATGTACAGAAAACTCTGGGATGCTGCACTGCTTGGGTCACAAAGTAAACAGTGCAAAAATTATGAGATCACTTATCTCTGGCATGTCTCACTTTTCTAGAATCCTGAGACAATGCAGCCGTCTGATTTTAATAATTCAGACTTGTCTTCTCATGGCATGTATTACACATATCTCCTTTCTTTTCTTTTCCATTTCAGCTTCACATAAGCTGAAATCAGTAGCACCTCTGCTTACATAATTAGATATACACAAACATATCATATAAAGTGTGCAATAAACAAATAGGGCATCTCAGTTTAATTTAATTAATAATTAAGTGCAATTATTTTGTATTTTATATAGTGTCTATATTCCTCACAACTTAACTACACTGAAAAAGCAGAAAAATGCTTCCACTCAAATTTGAGAGATAATGCCTCCCTTTGATTTATGGGACTAAATCCACTATCCACTATGAAAGAAGATGTAACCTAATGAACTTTGATGCTATAAATTGTTAGGGAATAAACAGAAAAACAAGCTCCTATCCAATCAAAAACATATCCCATTGACTGACTAACAGACATACAGATATTTCAGCCCTCACTTCTTTAGCACATTTGATTTATCTTTCAATTAGGTCTCTGCTGGGTTGTCTGCTGAAAAATTTCACCCCCAAAGCACCCTCCAAAACAATTAATCCAGGCTGCGTGGGAACACAAGGTTGTGCCGTGCATATGGCCTGTAGGAACACAAGGCTTGCATCACTTGCATTGTGAACAACACCAGGTAGTGAGGGGATGGGGGAAAGAGCGGAGGGAGGGAACTTGCCCCATGTGCCTGGCCCCCGGGCTGCTTCTTTCTGCTTCTTTTTTCTTCTACTTTTGGCTGCACACAAGCAAAGCAGCAAAAGTCTTTCTTTCTCTCCCCCAAACTCCACCAGAAATTAGTCTTTGGGACCCTGCAAGGCATCCTGCTTCAAGAGGCTGCACCAGCAAAGACTCATTTCTGGTGGAGTTGGTGGGGGAGAAAGACTTCTGCTGCTTCTGCTGCTTTTCTTGCATGAAACCAAAAGTGTCTCTCTCTCTCTCTCTCCCCCTCCCCCCGAAATCAGAGCTGGAAATGGTATCCTGTGATCCCAAATAAAGAATGATTGATCGGTAGGAAAACGGGGTGGGGAATTTTCCTGTAGACTTTTTGGGGGATTTTCCCAGGGTCTCTGCAGACAAAAAAAGTCTGCAGGAAAATCCCCCACTCCCACCATTTTCCTATCAATCAATCATTCTTTATTTGGGATCGCAGAATACCGTCTCTCTCTCTCTCTCCCCCTCTCCCCCTGAGAAAGGAGCTGAAAAGCAGGTTAGAAATGTGGCTGCCTTGGAGGGTGTGTGTGGGGGTGAACACTGTGTGTGTGTGTGTGTGTGTGTGTGTGTGTGTGTGTGTGAGAGAGAGAGAGAGAGAGAGAGAGAGAGAGAGAGAGAGAGAGAGAGAGAGAACACATCACCACCAGCCCTCCGAGGTTAGATCAAATCTCTGTCTGTTTGTCTCTATCTCTCTTTCTTTCTCTCTTCCACACACACCCACACCCACACCAACCTCAGCAAGCCACCATCAGTCAAAATTCATATTAGTGGTCCCTGAGGTCCAAAAGTGTGGTGACCCCTGAATTAGATCATCTCTGCTGAAACACAGAATCAACATATTGCTATCAAGCTTCCTATGTCTCCTCCCTGGTATTGCTAAAGGTGAAAGTGGCTCCTGCACAATCACCCTGTCTGCATAAGGCTCTGCCACGGGTATACCAGCAAATACAAGGCAAAATTCTTCCATAGGGTTTCCCGAAGCTTGGCAAACAATTTTCAAAAATTGAGAAAGGGTTGTTCAAAAGGAGAGCAAAAATAAGCAACTTGGTTACTGCTATCAGAAGAGTGGAGGCCATGCTGCTTTGCTAAGCTCCTGTGAAGGATGGCTCATTCAAGCCTCCATTGAAACACAACACTTCTTTGAAGATCCACACAGTGTAGATGACAATCACATTTTTCTGAAAAACCCTTCAATTGCAACAGGCAAGTCCTCACTATCAAAACAGCATACTGTGATGATAAATAAATAACCTCACCAAACCACAGAGGTGTTTACAATTTACAACTTGGAGGGACTTCAGCTTGTGTGCTTAGCCTTATAATAACCCACTGACTACACTGCAGGTAGAAAGAATGGAAACAGAGATCACAAACTACCACTTTCTTCGGATGTGTTCTTTTTGCCAATGAGCTGAGATTACATTCCATCCATATTTACTAGTTACCAAGATGAGTACCATGCACTGTATATAATATAAGGCTTGATGCTTTTCGAACCTACAACAGTTTATTTATTTATTCATTCACTTATTTCAATTTATATGACCATCCATCACAAGTTAATGATTCTAATAGCCATATGAATGAATATATCTATATTATATTATATAAATTATTGTATATATTTATGTGATACCATATTTCTCTAAATATACACATATTATTGCTTTTCACTGGTAAAAGCTAATCTGTCACATTCTGACAATCTTTACTGCTGGTGATTATTACAATTCTTGGAATTGTGGTTCAGGAACTAGATTGCTGCAGGTTGCTATCTCAGCTTTACAGAGTACATGATGCTTTAATAATTTAGATTATTGCCTTGAAAAACTTACCAGCATTTAACAAAAAAAAAAATGAATCAATTGGGAAATAGTGAGGCTGTATTAAATTGTTTCATTTAAGAAATGAGTTAAGTGTGAAATGGAAAACATTGTGATGGACATTAATGATAAATCAAATGTTACAACAAAATGTTAAAAGTGAACCCTTTGTCAGAATAGCCAGGAAATTGTTACATAACTTGCTCTACCTCGAGATATTGTAATGATATGGCACAAAACAAGCATATGCCAAAAGAAGCATATCTTCATAATTGTCATTTTCTTATTGAGTTGGTTTTTCCAGTTTTACATAGCCGATACCCGATGCTGAATCAGACAATTGTTCATGCAATTGTTCGTGCATCTAGCTTTTAAAGGGAAAAAAAGTTCATATGCTACTGGCCTTTTCTTCAGCACATACAAGGATCCCTAGAGTCTGATCCTTCTCAAATTATCTAAAAGTATGGTTATTCTACTAAGATTTGTGATAATGTTAAGAGAGATGATCTGGAAAGAAACTTATTCTTCATGCTGAGCTGTACTTCATTACACAGTTCAATTTGGGCTTTTCTGAGAGATATTCCCATTTATTGATTTCTCCTCATGGGAGTAGATAGGTGCATAAATAATGGCTGTAAACAATAGAATGAGGCATTTGTAAATCTCAGTTCACGCCAGTGACATAATACCCAAGCTTCATGTTTTCTTAGACTTAATATCTTTGAGGTATCTTGGGACTATACCTACTAAAATTCTTAGCCAACATGCTACTTGGTTGTTTTGCCAGTCTCAAAACATCATTGGCATGCCAGGTCTGGAAGTATCCTAAAACTATATAGTAAAGCAGTAGACAGGTGGACAGCAGTAGACATATATTTTCAACATGGTTGGGCTCATAAATTGCATGTAGTCATGGTACATTGAAGAAGCTATGGCTTCATAGTGTGAACTCCCCATATGATATATAATGTGTGAAATCATCACATGACATTCAAAATAAAACAGCATTCTTCATTTTAATGCAACTGTGTTTTGTTGGCTTGAATTACATTAAGATTTTAGTGTTCAGTTGGCAAAATTCTGAGCTGGATTTATTTCCATTTTTATGATTGCTACATCTCCAGCTATCTCCAGAAAAAACCCTAACTACCTTTTATTGTATTGTATGTTTCAAGCCAACTGCAGCATTGGAAAAGATGGGTGACTAATGAAAAATATTTGAAAGATTGCTCTGCTGAAATCTTCAGGACAAGATATAGCACTAGAAGCCAGGTAATTTTATCTCTGGGAAATCTATTTTATGGCATTAAAACATACTATATAAAAGTAACAAGTATACTATAAAAGCAGTTGTTTTGCCAAGAACAAAGCATACAGAATTTTAAAGAGCAAAATAATACAACTAGTATGCCATAAAACTCTAATCATGCAGTTAAAAAAAAATCCCTTACATAAAATCTCAAGTAATTGTTAGTTTAGTGTGCTTGGTTTTTCTTCTTATAAAGGCATCAGATTCTCAGCTGCTTCCATTCATAAGCCAGCCATTAAGTCAACTTCCATGGGCAGAATCACATGTCAATTAATCCACAAATTAACAAGAAGCCAAGCAGAAGGTAATTGTAAATCTTAGCAAACCCATTCAATGTCTTGTGGCCAACCAAATGGAAAAACTTTTCAGAGAAAAAGATTTACATTGATCATCATGGGCATACCTATCTATTTAACAATGAATATGCTACATCATGTTTGTATTGTTCCAAGCATGAAAGAATTTGACTTCTTGGGTTAACCAATGATAGTTTCATCAGTAATTAATGTCTGACTGGAACTATGGATCAGGGCCAGGTTAAGGAGCCACAGTATATGCATTTCATTGGTTATTTGTTTGTTTGTCTTCCATCTTGCATAAGGCAACTCTGAGCAGCTTACAGGGTTAAAAGAGTGGAAGCTCATAATTGTAGCAGCAGTCTTTGGGAGAGTGATCTGAAAAGCAACGAGGCTGTGGTTGCCTGTCTCCAACCTTCTACCTGAGAAAGCAGCTCATGTTTCCCTTGAGTTGCTTTATCAGATGGAAGGAAAGATCCTGATGGTTTCTTCCTTTCCACTCAGAAATTCAGAAATTCTGGCCTGGGGAGTTTTTGTACAGGTCATTCTATCCACTGGCTAACACAACCCCATGTTAGTCCATAAGGAGATGGAAATGGGGGGATTTTCAGCCCACAGATCCATCAGACAATTTTCAAGAGAACAGCCAATCAGTAGATTAGGAACACAATCATCCTTTAAAGAGAATTTTATTCTTTGGCAAGTCATGCTGTTCTGTTTCCAGATTGCTTTATCAGTCCAAACGGCTATTTCCTGAAAGCCTTTTCCTCCACTTTTTCCTTGTCCTCTAGAAGGCATCATAATGCCTTCAACATTGCTTCCATTCTCAAGCTGTTATGTAAAACATTTAAAGAAAAAAGTATGTTGTGAGTTTTAAACAACTTGTTTTGGAAAAACCCTTGCCTTTGCTTCTTTGAAACGCAAAGGAGCTGCATCATTCTCAACCTTGGCAACTTGAAGATGTAAAGACTTCATCTCCCAGAATTCCCCAGTCAGCAGCTGGTCTAGGGAAGTGGAGGGGTTGAAAGAATTCAAGAAGTCATGCTCTGCATGCTTTTCTGTTGCCACAGTTATTCCTATGCTTAGGATGTAACACAGGATTTATTTGTTTAATCAAATTACAGGAAGTGATTGAAAAGGATAGTAAATACAGTCTACAAAATATATTAGCATCAGGTCTATAGTATTTTGTTATGTTTAGTTTCTGGGATGGAAAAAGTTTCAATTTCTACTTTCATCCATTCTTTTGTACTTTGTAATTATGCAATATTTGGGACTTAGAGTAAGAATCAATTATAAATTGATTAATTGTTCATGAATGTCCTCTTTTGTTATTTAGGATCCAATAGACTCCAGGTTACTCCACATTATGCTATTTTTATATTTTGTTCTCTCCTCAATCTTCTGATCTTACCCATATTAGAATTCCCCACCCATAGGCCTTTCCCTGCTTATCTTTCCCAGTTTATATTCTTTTGTTCTCAATAAGTCTTTTGAGTCCCTTCATCTTCTGAAATATTTGAAACAATTTGATGCATGCTCTGTTAATGGAAAAATACTACTGCCTGTTAATATTCAAAGTATGCAAGTGTGTGTGTGTGTGTGTGTGTGTGTGTGTACACACACATACTCAGGCATGTGCAAATTTATAATTGAGGAAGTTTTAGTAGTTGTGGATTAAGAGAGATGTCTTTTCATGGATAAAACTGCTAAAGGACAGGAAGCAGTGACACAAAGGCAGGAATACATGGATATATATCATTTTGAGAAGTATGAGGACTCCGATGGTGATGGATTGATTCATTTATATATACTATAAAGATTTTGTAGTATTCTGTCAGTATGGTAGTATATTTTGAATACATCCAACTGATATTTCAAAATTTAAAGGTTAGAATTTTCTTGCCTGTTTCAGCAGCTTCAGCAGAGTCAACTTTTCAAAACTGAAATTAATAGAAGCTGTTTGAGATTTACTGTGAGTTAAGACTTATTGACTGGTTTGGCATTGCTGAAATTGAAAGTGATATTGCTCAGACTTCAAACACTAACAAACTGATTGCATGTTTTTGGGACAGAAAGCAAGAAAAGATAGCATTTCAAAAGCAAAATCATTTTTTCTCATTCTGCCAAGTCAAACATGCCTTACCTTTTTCAGTGCATTGTTTTAAATATAATAAATATTTAGATTTCTATCCAGTGGTGTTTTTTTTTGGGGGGGGGGAATACATCTTTAAGTTCAAGTTCTATGGTTATTTCATTTTGAATACATTGTTTCAGCATCTAATTTTGCAAAAATCTATTTGTGTAGACAATCATGGTCTGTGTATGACTCTACAAATACGGTGTGTTAATGAACCAAAAAAAATCCTTAAACCAGTTCTTCTGTATTTTTCTATGTTTTTTTTCCTTTTGTTTTCCTGTGGTTTGTGACTCATTTGGTTTTAACTTATCATATGGAGTGAACCCAGGCCAACAAACCTGCCGGTATCAAAGGGCAGCAAGAAGCAATTTTTAATTTCTTTTGACTTCAATATGTGAGGATAAGTTCTTTAGACCTTCCATAGAATGGGCTAATTAATTTGCATGTGTCTAAGACTTTGGGTGACAATGGAAGTAAACGAAGATAGAGCTTGCAGAGAAGCTGAATTAAATTATTGCCAGAATTTTTACTTTACAAGACAGAAATTCACTCCTGGACTGATATTTTGAGGAAAGAAGTATAAGAGAAAAAGGGAAGTAATAGTGACAAGAAATTCTAGAGGTTCTGCTAGATTCCCCACTTGGTTGTAAGCCTCCTGCAAAAGATTCTATCAGTTGGTACCCTTTTAAAAATCTATTTCTAAATAAAAGAAATGCCACTGATTGCTAAATCAGCATTAGAAATGCTAAATACCAAAGTGCTGTTTTGTTCATTTCAATTAAATAATAATAATTATGTTTTAGCTGAATTCAAGACTTCCAAAATTATAGCAAGCCACTGAAACATTCTCTGTTAGTAAAGGAGCAGAGATGGTGTGAAACAGAAACAAAGTGGGGGGAAAGAATGGAAAACTGTAAGAACCTTACTGCCAAGGCAATGGCATTCAGAGTACAATTGGCTCTAATTGGCAATCTGAAAGCTGTAGAATTCTAATTTACCTGCAGCTGAGTGGCATTCAGACAAGTAAGAAATGATTTCCCACCTTTAAAAATAAATCAGTGGAATTGCTTCCAATCTGCTTCTTATAACCCCAGGCTCATTATGAAACATGGGGTAAGCCTATGTACTTAAAAATAGAGATTTAGGAAATTCTTATGCACTTTCATCATCCCAAAATCTTTACATATAAATATGACACTACATTCAAATGTTGTAAAGCACACAGTATTAGCACATTTGTTTATGTGATTAGATTCTTTCTGACCTGGTACCATGATGCATCAATATTCATAGAATGGTTAAAACAGTTTCTTCTGGGAGAGTTTAGCACTTCTCATGACACAGGAGCATTAAAAGTTAATTAGTCCATATTGGACATGTCAAATCCATTCTGAACAAGAGTTATTTGAATATCGTCAATGTCTATGTCATTCAAAACGAATAACTCACAGAAGAACTGTCAAACTTAATCAGATGAAATGTTCATCTAGTCAAACAGTCTTGTTCCAGGGTGTTTAGAAAGCACTGCAGATGGTGGTCATGAACAAAGCCAATGTGGGACAGCTTGAATTATAAGAACCGCATGTTGATAATCACAGATTTTGATATGCCACCATCACACTGCTACCATCAGTTAATTTTCTACTCTGTAATTATGCTCAAATGGTTTTATCTCAACATAAACTTACTATGAAAGATTAGACAGACGTTTTACTCTTGTATGACAAAGCTTCAGCCTTAGAAATGCTGAAATAGAGGTACAAACATTGGGAAAGATGATAATGAAATGTTCGCTTTTATTTTTATTGTTATAAACATAAATATTTGATCTAAGTGGAGATAAACATGCATTGCAACTCATTGTTACAAGCTTTTCAGCTTTTCAATATGTGTATGAGCTGGATGGCATAAGGGGATATTCATAAATAGAATGGTTTGAGGAATTAATCCTGACTTTCTATTTGAATCTGGCCATAATATCAAGGCAGCTCTAAGGATCATAAAATTCCAGAAAAAAATAAAATTAAAATCCTTAAAGGTCTTCAGTAGCATGAAGGAAACATTCATTAGCACATTTCATACTGCAAAATATTAAGATTACACTTGGAATTATCTTTTAAATTTCAACATTATTATGTTTTGTTCCATATTAAGCTCATTCTTTTTAAGCAAAGATATACAGCAGAAAAAAATATTCAATACCAATTGGAAATTTCCAATCAAATTTTTGAAAGGAACAGCAACATTTGGGAGAGTACTGTTATGCAACCTTTATACAAATTCATCTCTGATGCTGGTACTGAATTCTCTTTTTTTCCATACAGCTTCAAACAGCATAAAGCAGCTACTATTTATTTATTTTATTTACTTTCCCACACTATTCCAGAGTAATATAGTATCCAGAGTAATACAGTATCAGAGTCACTATGATATATTACAATGGTAGCTATATCATCATTCCGCCCTGTTTGAAAATCTGATTCATTTAAGTTTCCTCCAGTTAAGGGTATCAGAGCCACCAGCAAACAGTGATATCCACCAAAAATATTTCCCCAAAGCTGTCTCTGCTTATGCAAAAAGGATACCAGGTTCTGGAAGGAGGAAAAAGCCTTTCTGGCCTAGTTGAAACTTTATGGAACCCAATATGGAATCACATGGTTTAGACCATTTGCAAAACACCAGGAGGTCCAACTCATACAGCACCCAATACAGTTCAGTTTAGTCCAGTTTGACCAAATTTTGACTCTCCTCCAGTTGCTACTAATCCATTCTCACATTTCATCTATGGCTCTAGTCATCCATCTCCTCAAAACAAACTGTCCTGGATGCTGCCAACAGATTTAACTGTCTCTCCTCATGTTGCACAAACTCTGTTCAGTCTTCTGTAACTATAAAGACTGTCTCTGGCTTTGCCTCAGTGTTCAAATTCCAGACAGTCTTCATTCTTGTGCTGTAGAATGTATATACTGTTTAACCATAACTCTCACAGCAGGACCTCAAAGTATAATTCCTTCTTCTCTCTCCAAAATCTTGTCCCCAACAGTGAAATACAATAACCTTCTCCAAATAACCTCAAATAACCCTTTCTAAATAATCTCAATTTTCAGCTACAGTCACTTCCATACCCTCCCTCAAACCTTTCCTTATTTTTCTCTTACTTCCAATATTTTTACTACCCCCTCCTCTGCCTCTGTGCCATTTTGAAGAGGAATATGGAACTTTTTTCCCCCTATTGATTCTCCCTTCACAATAATTTCACATTTAACTGGGTATCAGAATGCAAAAAGATTTTGGAGTCTATGCAATCATATCAAATATTTTATCCTCCCCTTCCTTACTAAAACAGCAAGTTAACAGGATACTATTTGAATTTGAGTTTAATAATTATAAGCTAACCAATTAACAAGCCTAAGAACTGCTACACTAAATAAAACTATCTTCTTGGGGTCCTTGTTGCTCTCCGAATTCGGTTGTTTTATTATATATGTTGCATTACTAAACTAGGTGACATTATCAGTGCTAGTTGGGAATGGGTTTTGCTCTCATTTGGTGGCTTGCCTATAAGTGTTGGTGGGAGTGGTCTTGGAGGTTCTTCAGTTGAGTTGTTCACTGTTAGTTTGTTTGGAAGTTCCTTGATTGGGGTATTGTTTGTTTCTTGATTGTTGGTCTAATGTTAATCTTAGTGTTAATCTCTGCTCTTCTGGATGTTGGTTGCTGTTGAGGAAGTGTTTTGGTCTTTTTGTTTTCTTTTTTGGCTTTTTGACTCTCTTTGGAATGGTATGTAGATGTTGTTTATGTTTATGTTCCTGTTGATGGTCATAAAACAAATATTGTTGTTTCTAGCATTCATACACCTGAAGCTGTGTAATTCATAGTTATTAACTGATTTTTATGGTGCCTCTTTCAGAAACATAAACACACATCTTTGATATTGTTTCAGAATTTGATGACTGCTGCAAAACCTATGATGAACTTTTGAGAATATACATCAGTGGTTCTCAGCAAAATGCTGAATTGTGACTTGGCAGCAAGACAATCAAGAGCAGAATTATAAAAGCAGCCTGCCAGCTGCCAGTTCTTATGGCTGCATAAAATTTTGCAGTATTGCATTGCTCCAACAAATGATGTTATGTCACAAGAGCCTCCCGGATCTATTTACATAGAATATTTTTCATATTGTATCTCCTATGACTGGCCCCTCAACACAGTGTTTTTACAAACCCAGAAAGTCTCAATGGGTCTTAAGGGTTATATTCAGGGAAATGATAAAAATGCTTTAGAGAAGTATACACTTTTTATAGAAAGAAATAAAGTGTGCTTAGATTGCACACTTTAAATATCTAAATCTCATTTCAGTGATCTGTATTTCTTTATTTCATTCTATAAAAAGTGTAGTCTTCCCCTCTAAAGCATTTTTATAATTTCCCTGAAAATAACCCTTGAGAATTTCTGGGCTGGAAAAATACTGTGTTGAGGGGTCAGTCACCTGGGATACAAGAGGAAAATCCTCTATATAAATATGTGTATTGATGAAGGTAACAACCTGGCATTTTATACAAATTAAGCAAAAACATTGCTCTGTATTGATAGTGTTTCCAAACATTTACAATCCCTCCCCTACCACCTTTGCATTTATCTGCCCTATTATATGTTCTGCAGGAGGAAAATATTACTTTGTACAGAAAATATAGTTTAACCCTGAGGTTATAAAGAGAACATTATCTCTGAAGTTAGCTGTTTCCCTAACAATGCCACATTCAGCCATTTAAATTAAGTACTGGTAGTTGTACCATTCAGTAATGATTTAGGCCTGGAAAATGATAATGACTTTGGGGTGAAATCACAGATATGCACATGTCCTGAGGGATGAAGATTATAAGACACTGAATTATATCTTTCTAAAAAAATTTTCTCATAATTGATTGGGATTAATGAGAATCAGAAAATTAAAATAACTTACAAATTTGAGCCTCAAATTCTTGGAATTTGATCTAACATACCGCTGCTGATTAAGGAAAACTGATTTTTCTAAATCTGTTTTTCATTATAGCTGGTACTACATTCAATTACTGAGATACTATCTCTTTGAATATTTTCCAGCCATAAAAACTTTTTTCCCTAAGGGATTTATAGATGAAAGCCCATTAAATATGCCTTTTCTACTTGTCTCTTAAAAAGAAGGTAGGGGGAGAGAGGAGAATATAAAAAAAGGCTAAAAGGAAAATGTAAGACTAAACAGAACCAGTTTATTTCCAAGAAATCAATTTATTCCCAAGGAAATGCCACATGACAGGGTGATCCAGATCCAGGAGAAAAGGAACATTGATTTCAAGTGTCAGTGGAGTTTAATTTTTGTGAATGTGGGGTTATGGAATAGAGTTTAAGAAGGTAAGTCTTCCAGAAGGGAGAGGAATTTGTGGCCACAGAAATACAAAAATAAGACAGACAGTATCATACAGAAGCTTTATTTTAAAAAGTCTGAGGATCTTTTTAGATACTGAAATAATATAAATGAGAAATATGTTTCAAAGAATTTTCTGAATCAGTTAAGGCAATAGAGGAAAAAAGTGTTAAAAACAGTTATATGTAGTATGGACTGAAGAAGGGATTAATTAGAACCTGGCACTATTCTAAGAAATGGACTAGCTGTGATTTCATGACAAGTAAAGGAGATTTTTCCTTCATACTCTGCAATAGTAATCGATGAAATTCATTGCCACAAAATATAGAAATTATTGCTGGCTTAGATGTAACACTGGAATGAGATACATCTGTAGTAAATGAGACTATCACAATGGATGATTACTGATGATGGCCCACTGAAAACTAGAAGCTGAAAAGCAAGAACACATGGCAGTTATTACTTTCATAGCCTCCTTCCTAGGAGAAACTGATCTAAATGAATTAGTCTATCCTTCCTCATCTTTGTTTGCTCAAGTTATATTAGGTCCAGGATTCCAGCCAATATTCCCAAAAGATAAAAGAAAGCTGGTTTAGACTGATTCTGCAAGGTATTTTTAAACGTTTCTTAGTGTTCATTATTATGTGATTTCACCTCTATTCTGCAAAGTAAGGCCACTTAGCAGAATCTTGCTGATTTCCATAGTGGTAATATTTTCAGCAGGGTCTACTTGTCCATCTGTCCATTATGACCATTGTAAGGTTAACAGAATTTTTAATAGTCATTGGCAATTCTGGAACTTTCAATCCCAATAAATTTGGGGTACCAATACTCAGTTACAAAAGTCTGCTGTTGATTTTTCTAAGACCCCAAATAAGAGTGTTCACTGAGCCAATTTATCTCCTACTGTTCATTTCTATATAACATCTCAAACTTTATCTTAGATTTCAAATGCTATTTTTTTTAAAAAAATGAGATGAAATAGATTTTGGTCACATATTCCAAAATATACTACAAAATTGTAACAAACTGCAAATGATGACTCCATATATTCATATATTCTAGAACCAGGTTAATAGATGAAATCAGAGTGATCCTGATGGCATGAGAAGTAGATGGAATACAGTACAATAAAATTTAATATAGACAAATTGTAAAGCTTTACCAAAAGAAAGAAAGGGCAGAACAAAATTAGAAACAAATTAAAGAGCCAAAGGAAGACAGTGTAGTGAAGTGATATAGGAAAGAGGTAGTCAATCCTGAGATACTTCAGAATAGTTTATTCATAGGTCTATGCAGTATAATTCATAGGACTATGCAGATCAATCCTATATAAAAGCTGTAGACAAACTGGTATATTTATTCAAAGAGGTCATAAAGGTAATCAGAAATAGGGAAAGCAAAGGCTATGTGGGACATTTGAAGGGCCTGATATATTTAGCATGAAAAACAATAAAATAGTAATGGATGAGTTAATACTCTTCAAATATCTGAAGGGCTATCAAAGAAAAGAAAGTAGTCACTTCCTGTACTTCCAGCAAGCAGTACTACTAAAAAAATGTTTTAGTAGTAGGAACAACATGAAAATGGGATCAATTACTTGACAGTGAAAAGCTTCTTATTTGAAGGATATATTTAACCATAAATTATATCCTGCGGATACATCCGAAAGCTCAAAAAACAAAACCTCTGGTTCCCATGACCGACCCAGATTGGACTCAAGAAATAATAAAAATGAAAAAAAAGTGGCATTGGGGGCTCAATCCTATGATTTCAACAGCATATTGAAAAATCCCCACATTTCCTTAACAGTCTAGGTTTATAGAAACAATTCTATTCTGTGATTTAAAAGATAATGATTAGTGGAACTTCATATTGTGACCCCTCAGCCAAACAGAGGGTGGAATTTAAATTAAATTAAATTAAAAACTTTACAGGATCATTTTATAAATTAAACTTTACAATTGAAAGATCAGAGGTAAATGGAAATGTCTATGAGTAAAATATAGGAAGTTGGCTTATACAAATTCAGATTAATGCCTTTCTAGTCTAGTTCTTCCTGTTCTGTTCAGGAGAAAAAAAATCCATCCCTATATATAATTATTTCTTAAATGGGAGCTGGCAGGTCCCTTACATACTTTTTTCATTGAAACATAAAAATGAACTTATATTGCTCAATACTGTGGTTTTGATGATTAAAAAAATAAATTAGAAAGTGAACTTTCTTTCCATAACCACAGAATAAAGATAACTTTGTAATTATATTTCTATTTGCTGAAAGGAATTGGAAGCTTCTTCTTTCTATTATTATTTATCTTTTTATTTCTTTTTCTGAACTTCTTTTCTTTTACTATTTTTGTTTTTATTATTGTGTAATAGTTAGTGGTAGTTCTGACCAGTTCTGGAGAACCAGTAGCGGAAATTTTGAATAGTTCAGAGAACCAGCAAATACCACCTCTAACTGGAGATTTTACAGTATCCTTCCCCTTCCATGCCCACCAAGCCACGCCCACAGGACCGGTTGTAAAATAAAATTAATCCCACCACTGGTAATAATGTTAGTTTTTATACTTTCTTTTAAAAACTTTAATAATATTTATTTTTTAAAAGAGGGAGCTGGCAGGGACTGATCAGGCTTTCAATATGCAGAGCATATATTCTACCTCTGAGCTACCACAGTCTCTTCCCAGGAGAGAGTGAAAGGTTCAAGGCTGCCTAAAAACCTGGGACAATGAGATGGTTGTCACACACACAGAATAAATAAATACAATTCTACTCTTAGTCTTAATTCTTAATCTAATTCATAAAAGTCATGCCCAGGAGTCCTTTGACCAGTTTTGCATTGGTTCTGATTCTACCTGGACCGGTATATTTTGATATTGCTAAGTCATCACCCAATTAGATTGGTGCTTCTCTTGGAGATGCCCCAAAGAGAGCATTAGTACAACCCTAATCTATAATTACACCTAAATTAAAATCATTTTCCTGAACACCACTACGCTTCCAGATTCAGTTTAAAGTTCTAATCATTTCCCATAAAGCCCTAAATGGGGCAGCATTAGAATATATTAGACACTTTACTAGAGCTAAATCTGGTCCAATCATTCAGAATCAACTGGTTGAAAGTCCCCAAGCTTCAAACAGTACATAGAGTAGGAATGAGAGTTAAGCCTCATCTGTAGTAACTCCCACTTTGTGAAATATCTACTCCCATCTTCCAGAAAGTCATACAATTCCCATTTCATTAATTGTGAGAGCTTATCTTGAATTTGTTTGCTTTTTGGGATTATAGTTTATTGTGTTGTGGGTTATTTTTGTTTTTGTCTTACATTATGTTATGTTATGTGCCACCTTCCGAGTCCTCTGGGATTGGGAGAGGTTATCAGTAGCAATAAGTAAAAGAAATAATAGGCAGTGGCAATCAAATTATATTCCTTTGGAATATTGATGTGGAGTTATTATTGACTTTAGCATCATAATAAGGTTGATCAGGAGGATTATGAGTCAATAAATAAAATGATTTAAATCAACATGCAAATTCCTCACTGAGTAGATCTGCAATAAGAGTATAGTTGTACAAAAAGGAATAATTGGCTCTACTTGTGCCTGCCGTTGTATTAGATTGCAGCTCTCACAATTCCTATAAATTTGGGTAGCTGTAAGCCAACACAAATGAAGAGGACACCAAACAGAGGTAATATTCAGCAGGTTCTGACCAGTTCTGGAGAACCGGTACCGGAAATTTTGAGTAGTTTGGAGAACCAGCAAATACTACTTCTGACTGGAGATTTTACAGTATCCTTCCCCTGCCATGCCGACCAAGCCACGCCCACAGAAGCGGTAGTAAAAAAATTTGAATCCTACCATTGACACCAAGTTGGAGAAGATTGGTCTATGTTCCATTTCTATGTACTATATGCAACTTAATTTTTCTTGCTTCAAGTCTTTTAATGAAGAAGTTTCAGAGTCTTCCCTATCAGAAGGCTTAGTTGAGAAAATAAGAAATAGGGGAAGTTCACAGCTAAAGCTAAGATCCAAGCTGCAGTACTGATTCTTGAAGGATATATTGTGTGAATAAGGGCAATCTCATCATGCAATGGCTTGTTTGTTAATTCAGGAGACCCAGGAATGGTTTTCAAAAAAAATCTGTTAGTAGCAGCTGCAGGGAGGATTGGAATTGAAACCAGGGCACTGGAGAAAAAAAAAAAAATTTTTTTTTGACAAGCTGCTATTGCAAAGAAAAGCAGCTACACCTCCCAGATGTTCTCCTATGAAGTATACCATCTCTAAAGATTTATTTGATATATGAGAGTTATGTCTTTCATTTCTTTCAGGAGCACATAGTCTTTCTTCTTCTAATTTCCCCCATCACAACAATACGTAGGTAAGGCATCTGTGATTGATCCAAAGTTACCCAATTTACTTAATAGGCTTAAGCTAGACTTGGCCTATTCATATCAACTTCTCAAATATGATATCACACTGAATCTCACCAAGTGCGTGGTATAATATGCCCTTCTAGGCCCATAGCAATTTTAAACCCATTCCATTTGAACTGCAGTTAAGATTCAGTTCCTTCCCCATAACTTCTATTACTTAAAAAAAAATATGCTTAAGAAACTAAATCTCCATGGTGAATATTTTCCCTAAGTATCCTTAGAAAAATGCTCAATCATTAAAATTGCCCAGAATATTATTGGGCTCCAGCTACCAGCCCTGGATATCTTCACCTCTCGCTGTTTGAGGAAGTTGCACAACATTCTCAGAGACTCTTCCCATCCTGCTCACAATCTTTGGAAACTGTTGCCTTGTGGCAGAAGATACAGAACAATTAAAACTTGGACCACACATTCTCTGAATAGTTTTTATCCCAGAGCTATAACTGCACTTAACAATGAACTTAAATATCACCATCAGTGAGCTGTTGGACAGTATTACTTGGTCTGTTGTGTGGATTCTTATGTGTTTTTAGGAGGCTGGGAATTTTGGTGGATGGGGAGGTGTTTGGGGATTGTCATGTGTGTGTGCATGTTGAATTTGGTCTCTGGGTGTTATGTGAATTTCGTTGTATGTATACTGTGTATATATGTACAATGACAATAAAGAATTCGATTCAATTCAATTCAATTTTGTTAAAAAGGACAATGCTCAGCTCCAATATAGCCCAGCATGCTTCACTGACCATGAGATAACATTTATCAATGTTTTGACAGTTTCCATGCCACAAAGATGATATTCTATGAGACCAAGCCACTACATATCTTGCTATGATTACGCTGGAGAAGTATATACTGAAATCAGAAATGAGCAGTAACTTTATACTTCCTTCAAAAAGTAAGGGGAACATTTGATACAGATGATCAAATTTTAGGTAAGGAGCATCTTCAATCCTATCCTTATATAAAATCTGGCTGTTTTAAGAGAACAGCTCAGACACCAAAACCCTGCTGTTATTAATACTTGGGCTGTTTTTTACAAGACTTTTTTTCTCTCTCTTCAAAGGAGCCATTTGTAAAAGTAATCATTATGTGTCTTTTTCACAGTTTCCTATATAATTCTAGTTCTCTGAAATAGTTTTTTCTCCTACTGGTTGTCTTTGTGCTGAACAATATATAACTCTTCTCATTGTATTTTACCTCCTAATATTGCATTAGCCATGTAACTACATGTGTCCCATTGTCAAAAGAGAAAAGAAAAATGTGATCCGAGGTCAATCACTGTATATTTATAATGTTTCCTTTGCAATAAATTTAGACCTTCAGGGTCAACAAGCTCAACAAGCGGACTTTATAGGTAAATGGGCCTATGCATAAGAACAGGCAATTATGAAGATCTGTCATGAGCCACTTTCTTGCTTGTTGTAATAGCCTTCACCATTCTAACTGTTCATAGTGCCTCAATAGTTATATTTTATAATTCAAACTGTAATTAGGACTTTGCTATCATCAATAAAAAGAGAGTTCCTGAATTATTCACTTGAAGAATAATTAATAAAAAGAATAAACTCTACCAACAAATGCTCTGTCCTACACATTGATAAAAAAAAATCTATATACCAAATACAAGCTAGACAGATATGACCTTGTTGATGACCATCACTTTGTCAAGGACCTTGGAATTCTCATATCGAATGACCTAAGCACCAAAGCTCACTGCAACAGTATTGCCAAAAAGGCTTTAAGAGTTGTAAATTTAATTTTAGAAAGCTTCTCCTCTGGTAATACTGATTTGCAAACTAAGGCATTGAAAACCTTTGCTAGACCAATACCTGAATTCAGCTTTGCTGTCTGGAATCCACACTGTATATCAGACATAAATACAATTGAGCGAGTCCAGAAGTATTTTACCAGAAGAGTACTACATTCCTCTGTTCACAACAAAATATCCTACAGCACCAAACTTGAGATTCTAGGCTTAGACAACCTTGAACTACGCTGACTAAGATTGGACTTAAGCATAGTACATAAAATCACATGTTACAATGTCTTACCAGTTAATGAATATTTCAGCTTTAACAACAACACAAGAGCACACAACAGATATAAACTCAATGTAAACCACTCCAAACTCGATTGCAGGAAGTACGATTTCAGCAACAGAGTGGTCAGTGTCTGGAACTCACTACCTGATTCTGTTGTCACCTGCTCAAACCCCCACTCCTTTACCCTCAAACTAATCTCTATTGACCTCACCCCAATCCTAACAGGTCTGTAAAGGGGCGTGCATAAGTGCGTAATCGTGCCTACCATCCCTGTCCTATTCTCCCCAATTATTAGTTCCTATTTCTTGTATTTAAATTTATGTTTATTCTTGTTTCTGTTGTATTGTAAGCTTTTGACAAATAAATAAATAAAATAAACTAACTAAATTAAATAAAGAGTTCTGCTCTTTCTGCCAATTTTTCTGTAGTTCTAATCTGGTCATGATGTCAACTTGCTCATTCATTTAGATAGCAAAGAAAGACTCCTGGGCCATTGTTTAACCAAAAGTACAGTTTACTGGAGCAGCACTGAGGATTCGTCAGAAACACGTGTCTAATCCACCATAGTTGTGTTATATAACAAATGTGGCAAACCCTTTGCACTGCTTATTCCTTTCCCTTTTAGTATTAAACTGACAACAGGCCACACATTTTATGGATTGTAATTTTAGTATAGTTAGTCCATGTATAATTGACAGACTGGATTTTACCATTGATTTTAGTTATTTATACTAGAATTTTTAATTATATATTTACTGAGTGTTTTTATTTGTTCTGGTCTCTGGTTATGACTGTAATAAATAGAATTGATTGATTGAGCTTAAAATAGTTATGGAAGAAAAGCGAAAGCAGCTTTGATATTTTCACTCGCAAAAAGCATAATTATCTTTCCCTTTCTTCCTTGGTCTGCCCATAGTTCTTATTCATTATCCAATCACTTGTATTCCTTTTTGTTTGGGAAGGAGGCTCTTTATTCTGGCAGACATCCCCAGCAATCAACCGTGGAATCTAGCACTGACCCAGACTTCGAGCTGGCATTCTTGGTATTCCTTTAACTCCCAAGCCCCTATAACCTCCCCACATCCCTACCACCATTGCTAGTTATCTGGCTAGAAGCAGGAGTTGCTATGCCATCCAATGTTCAACTATGACACATAGTTAGGATGCTCTTACTGGTCTATGCAGATGAAGGTGAGAGATCAGTATTGGACTGCACCATGAGAAGGGAGAATGTTTATGTCTAGCGAAGATTTTTAACAGCACAATATCATCGGGGTGGGCTGCTGGGGGTTTGCAGGTATTCGGGAAAGCCCCCAACTAAGATTCTGTGCAGTTTGGAAAACCCCCAAATCCCATTCCTGGCTGGCCCTGCCCACCCCTCCCCTCCCAGAAGTCCCCACATGGCCCGTTTTGGATGCAGGCAAGTGCAGGGCATGTACAGAGGCTTGGGGAGGGAGAAAAACGGGCCTCCTGGAAGTTCAGGAAGGCTGGAAATGGCCCTGTTTTCAGCTTCCAGAGAGCCTCCAGAGTCCAGGGAGGCTGTTTTCACCCTCCTGGAGGCTCAAGGAAAGCCTCCAAAGCCCAGGGAGGGCAAAAATGCTGCCCAACTGCTGTGGTGGAGGAGATGAACTAGGTCACACCTATCATGGCCACACCCACCCAGCAACCAGGCAGAGAACCCTTTGCTAAAAATTTTGAAGCCCACCCCTGAATATCATACCCATTAATAGATGATACAGATCTTAGCAGGACATCAGAATCAGTTCAATTATTTCTTGGATGGAATTCTCTCACTACTTGATAATGTCCTATATTTAAATCCTCAAATATTCCTCCTTCTGAGGATTGCTTTGCCCACTGCCACATGGGTCTCTGTTCTTTATTATCATACCCAATCATACTTGATAGTGACCTAGCAGTATTAGTGGTACAAACCTATGTATGTTTTCTTAGAAGCACTTCCTACTGAGTTTAATAGGATGTAATCCTAATAGCCAAATACTGTTTAAAATATTGTATAGTTATGTGCATCTGAGAAAAGGTTTACTATTTTGTAATTTTCTCTTACCTATACTTTAGGCACAAAGATATGTAAGCAGAGGTGGTATTCAGCCAGTTTGCACCTATTCGAGCGAACCGGTAGCAAGAATTTGGCATGGGTCACCGAACCGGTAGCAACATCTGGCTGGCCATGCCCCCAACCTGGTCACCTGGTTTCCGCTCACTCGCTCGCTCCACCCGATGCTCGCTCACCCCAGTTTAGTTATTTATTTATTTATAAATAAATTTTATTGATTTTACAATTAAAACAAACCAACAACACATACATAAATGAAAGAGAGAAAAAGAAGAAAGGCAGAAGAAAATAGAAAGAAAAAAATAGAAAACAATTAAAAACATTCTCATCTTCAACAGTTTGTAAGACCTCTTTTTTATCCTTATTTTATGCCATATACACACACCTAATCCTTACATATATCTGTGTATCACTACTATGGATCTATCCTATCCTCTTTTGCCTTTTAGTGTGAAGTCTATCTTTGGTCTATCCATTTGTACCAGCAGTTTCAGCTGTTGTAGTATATTGAAGTGTCTTTATTTTTTAATGCCAAAGTTAATTTGTCCATTTCTGCACAACTTGAAATTTTTTGAATGATCATCTCCTCTGATGGAACATGAGGCTGCTTCCAATATTGTGCAAAAGGCAATCTGGCCACTGTCAAAATGTGTATTATTATATATTTCACTTTTTTTGATATTGTTTATCAAAGATCCCTAACAGAAAGGACTCTAGTTTGAATTCGATCTGTTCTCTTGTCATTTCTTCCAGCCAATTTCTAATTTTCTGCCAATATTTTTGAGCTTCTGTACAGGACCACCATATATGGAAAAAAAGTTCCCTCTTTGTTTTGTTTTTTTGCATTTCCAGCAATTCGGACTCATATTGGGGTGCATCTTCACTAATCTCGAAGGAGGAAGGTGCCATCTATAAAACATTTTATAGGCGTTTTCTTTGTATGCTACCGATTTTGTAATTTTATTATTTCTACCCAAGACCTTTTCCCATTCTGTTATGGTGATGCTACGTTCTATATTCCTACTCCAGGCTATCATGTTCCCTTTTACAATTTCTTCTTCTAATTCTACTTCTAATAAATAATTATAAAATTTTTTTTTGTTTTTTTTGCCTGATCCTAATAAAATTTTATCTAATTGCTGGAGTTTATTGTTAATTCCAATTCTTTCTTGTCCTGTTTATATCTACTTTGAATTTGAAGATATGCCCACTGATCAATTTGTAGTCCCTGCTCTTGAAGTTCTTGCCACAATTTCAAATTTCCTTGTGTATCTAATAGATCCTTATATTTAATCATTTTAGTGATATCCAGATTATTTGGGTGAATCATCGTCTCCATTGTTGAAATCCAAATTGGTATTTTTAAATAGTGTTTTTTTCCATATTTTCTTCCAATTAGGTAATAATGAGTCTCTGATTAGGTGTCTGTGAAAATATTTCTGGCTAGTTTTCCCTACATCCCATAAAAAAGCATGCCACCCCTTTGCAAGTCATGGCCTTCTAAGAATAATATTCTCTTATTGGTTAAATTCACCCATTCCTTCAAACATATTAAAAGGGCTGCACTATAATACAACTCCCAATTTGGAAGTGCCAGCCCTCCCCTGCTCTTCATATCCTGCATTGCCTTTAAATTTATTCTAATTTTTTTTCCCTTGCCAGATAAATTTTACAGTTATCTTATTAAGTTCTTCAAAAAAAAATTGTGTACTTTGATTGGGATCATCTGAAATATATATAGGAATTTTGGAAGAATATTCATTTTAATAGCAGCAATCCTGCCTAATAATGAAAGTTGCAGCTTGCCCCATGTTTTTAAATCCTTCTTTACCTGTTGCATCAATTTACCATAATTATTTTCCTTAAGTGTCTTACAATGTGCTGTCAACCATATTCCTAAGTATTTAACTTTCTTTATCACTTATATTCCCATAACTTCTTCTAGTTCTATTTTCTGTTTTTCTGTTAAATTTTTAGTCATTAATTTTGTTTTCTTCCTATTAATTTTAAGTCCTGCTACTGCTCCAAATTGTTCTAATTCATTCATCAATTTTGGTCCTCTTTCTATTGGTTCCTCAACAAAAAAAATCATATAAGCTTGCAACTTATATTCTTCTTTCTTAACCTTTAATTCTTTTATGTCTGGGTTCTGTCTAATTCGCATTAGTAATGCTTCTAATGATAATATGAAGAGCAGGGGTGAGAGTGGGCAGCCCTGTCTGACTCCTTTTTCTATTTTTATTGGCTGGATATATTCCCCGTTTATTATAATATTAGCCTGTTGTGTATCATAAATGGTTGTTACAATATTTTCAAATTTGGTGCCTAAATTCATATTATAATTTTTTTGGATTAAAAATTGCCAGTTTAAATTATCGAAGGCCTTCTCTGCCTCTAAAAACATAAGTGCAATTTGTTTTTCGGGGTTAGGGTAAAATTCTAAGACATCTAGTACTATTCTTGATTTGTCTGGTCGGGAGAAATCCATTTTGATCTTCATATATATGCTCATTTAACATTCTTTTTAGTCTACTTGCTATAATAGAAGTGAATATTTTGTAATCAGTATTTAACAGTGAAATTGGCCTATAATTATGTATATATCGGGGATCCAAATCCTCCTTCGGGATCAGCGAAATCAATTCCCCCCTCCATGAGTCCGGCATCCTGGCTGCCAATAAGATGTCATTAAAAACTTCCACCATAAGAGGTCCTATTTGTTCTGCTATTGCCTTGTACAACTCCCCTGGAATCCCATCTGGTCCCGGGGATTTATTGTTTTTCTGGTTCTCTATTGCTGATTTCAATTCAAACCAAGTAATGTCTTTGTTTAATAATTTTTCCATTTCTTCCCCAATTGCTTTATCCTTCACTTCATCTAAATAGTTTCTTATTCTATCTTTGTTAACTTCTTTCTTTTTATAAACTCTTCAAAATACTTATGAGCAATTTCTTTTTTCTGTTGTATCTCCTGTTGTATATCCCCCTTTCCATCTATTAGCTGGTATATCAATCTCTTTTCTTTCCTTTTTTTTAGTCTATATGATAGCCATCTCCCTAGCTTATTAGCATGCTCAAAGTAAGTTTGTCTAGTTGTATTCAAATTTATAATCATTCTCTCTTGTTCAATTAAATTCAGTTTATGTTTAGTTATTATTATCTGATTTTGCAATTTTGAATCCTTTGGGGTTCTCTGTAATTGAGTTTCTAATTCCTTAATTTTTTGTTGCAATTTGTTTTGCTGGGTGTATTTTTCCTTATTCCTCTTGGCGTTATAAGAGATTGTTATACCTCTTATTACTGCCTTCATTATATCCCAAATGTTTTGTTTCGTAGTTGCTCCATTATCATTTTCCTTTAAGAAATAATTTAATTCCTCCTTGAGTTTGTTGGTGTATTCTTTTTCTCTTATTAACTGAGTATTTAACGTCCATCTTTTCTTGAGTTTTTCCCTACCCTTCCATATTATCTGAATTGGATTGTGATCTGCCCATTCATTAGGTAAAATTTCAATCCCTTTTATCTCATTTGCTATTTCCCCATTCATCCATGACATATCAATTCGTGTCCATATCTGATGAGGATTTGAATAGAATGTAAATTGTTTTTTCTCGGGATGTGATCTTCTCCATATATCAATCAAATTTAACTCCTTCATCATTTCCATACATATCTTGGGAAGCTCTCTCCCCCCCCTTTGTTCTTCCTCCCATTACTGTGGTCTTTTTGATAATCAGCAATAGAATTAAAGTCTCCTATGATACAAATATTTCTTTTTTCCAATCCTACTATTTTTCGATAAAGATGCTTAAAAAACTCTTTTTGATCTCCGTTCAGGGCGTAGATTATCACTAAGAGAATTGGGATGGCATTAATCCAGATCTGCAAAATCAGAGTTCTTCCCTCAGAATCCGACCATGTTAAATCTGCTTTTAAACCCTCTTTAACATATACTGCAATCCCTTTCTTTTCCCCCATGTCTGCTGGTGCGGTAAATAGCTTCCCCAATTTCGGACATTCTAGGTATTTTTCATCTGTTTTCTTTATATGAGGTTCTTGTAGGCATATTATATCAGCATTTTGTTTGATTAGTTTAGCTATTATCCTTTTCCTTTTTATCATTGAGTTTAAACCATTAATTTTAATTGATAGTAGTTTCTTTTCGTCTCCCATTTAATTAATTCTTTTTCGCTCTTTGTCTTGTAATGGCTCCAGTCTCTCTTTGTGCCTGAAGATGTGTCCTACTTTCTTCTCTCTCCTGATGTAGATGAATATTTCCTTGATTTCCTAAAGTTCCATCTCTGTTCTTATGATACCCTTGATCTTCCTGGGAGTTTGTTTCCAGTTCCTCCTTACTGCTCTGGACTTCTGGACCTACCAATTGCTCATAAAATTCCTGGGCCTTTTCCATGGAGTCTATTTTAATTTTCCTTTCATTCCCAAAAACTAACATCCCCTCTGGGATTAGCCATTTAAATACGATTCTTTTCTGATTTAGGTAAGCTGCTAAGAACTTGTAGTCTCATTTTTGTTCTCTTACTCTTCTTGGTATTTGTTTGAGAATCAAGACTTCTTTACCTTTATACATGATTGTTTCATCTCTTGACATCCTATACATGATGTCCCGGACACTCCTTCTTGCAAATCATATATGGACTTTTCTTGGGCATTTGTGGCGTCTCGCATAATTAGTGCTAATCCTGTAAACTTCATCAA
This sequence comes from Pseudonaja textilis, assembly GCF_049901715.1. NCBI lineage: Eukaryota > Metazoa > Chordata > Lepidosauria > Squamata > Elapidae > Pseudonaja > Pseudonaja textilis. The sequence continues at coordinate 35,288,180 of NC_141990.1, read as the reverse complement.
ACTCCCTTAAGATGTCATCTTTATCCTTTTCCAATAGTCCAGCCAGTATTCCCGCCATTAGTGGTTCCAGGTCTTTTTCTTTGGACTCCACTACATTTTGGAATCTCAAGTATGTAGCAGCCTTGTCCATCTCTAGGTAGACCAGTGAGTCCTCCAATTCTTTACTCACATTCTTTAATTCTTCATCTACCCTTTCTAATTTCCTTTCAGTTCATTCAGTCCTTTTCTCTACCTCACCCCAGTTTAAAGGAGGACTGCTCCTCTGCCCTAGCCATGAATTTTCAAGCAGCCACTTGAAAACACATGACTGTGGGTGGAGCTGCGGTCCATTAACCTGCAAAACTGCTCCAAGGCTGGATTCTTCATGGACACTAGAAGTATCACTTCCCCTTGTGAGTAAAGTGTCTGGAGTGAGAGGGAATGAAGGCTGGAGGGTGCGAGGAAATCCAGCCACAGAGAAGTTTAAATGAGCTGTACAAATGCATGTTCATTAATTTGCAAAACTTCCCCAATGCTGGATTCATTTCCCCTTGTGAGTAAAGTGTATGGAGTGAGAGGAATGAAGGCTGACAGGGTTGTGTGTGTGTGTGTGTGTGTGTGTGAGAGAGAGAGAGAGAGAGAGAGAGAGAGAGAGAGAGAGAGAGAGAGAGAGAGAGAGAGAGAAGAGAAGAAGAAGAAGAAGAAGAAGAAGAAGAAGAAGAAGAAGAAGAAGAAGAAGAAGAAGAAGAAGAAGAAGAAGAAGAAGAAGAAGAAGAAGAAGAAGAAGAGGAGGAGGAGGAGGAGGAGGAGGAGGAGGAGGAGGGAGGAGGAGGAGGAGGAGGAGGAGGAGGAGGAGGAGGAGGAGGAGGAGGAGGAGAGTCCAAACCCCTGCTCAGGCAGGAAAACTGAGGATGCCAAACTCTGGGTAGAGGAAAGGTGTCAGTATAACAAAATAACACTTAGAAGGGACTTTAAGGGGAACCCTATACCATTTCAGAGAAATGGCTGTCCAGGCTTTTAAAAATTTCCAATGATTGAGCACCCAGAACTTCTGAGACAAGCAGGTCCACTGGTTAATTGTTTTTACTGTCAGGAAGTTTCTACTTAGTTCTAGGTTGCTTCTCTCTTTGTTCAGTTTCCATCCATTGCTTCTTGTTTGCCTTCTGGTACTTTGGAAAATACATTGTCCCCCTTTCTTTCTGGCAGCCCCGTAAAAGCCTGTTGCCTATCACACTCTTGGGCAAAGCATGTGAGCCATTTCCTCCTTTCAGTGGTCCATGAAAATACATCTATAGTATGTAGATAATAAAGTCAAAAATACATTTTTACAGAACTGTAAATAAGTTGAGGCTGGATGTGACAAGGAATGACTGGCAAGGGGGGGGCAGATGAGGCAGACCTTGATATGAGTGACATTAAGTTGGCCACACCCACTCAGTCACACGACCACCAAGCCATGCCCACCCAGTCACATGACCACCAACCCATGTCTACCCAGTCACATGGCCACCAAGCCACACCCACCCAATCACGACCACCAAGCCATGCCCAGTCACATGACCACCAGGCCACACCCACCAAATAAGCCACGCCCACAGAACTGGTAGTAATTTTTTTTAAATTCCACCACTGTATGTAAGCAAAATATATTTCCAGAAACTAGCTGTAATTTTTCAAAGGGATTGTCTCTGTTCTCTTAGAGTTTCTTAAGTGTTCTTTGAGGATCCAAATACTGTTGAGCAGAATTTCAGGGGAACAACTATATAGCTCTCTTCTTGAAAACAGATTCTTAGCCCATACAGTTAACAGCTACAAGTTCTATTTTCTATTCTTTCCTGCCTCCTCAACAAAGTCATAACCAGACAAAAGATAATCTTAGGAACGAACAAGCATAGAACTTGAATTCTATTATGTTATGATTGCAAGATTTTATGCACAGAATAAACAATATTTTCAACAAATTTCCCTGTTTCCAAGAATTTTTAGGATTTATTTTCAAGTATAAGTTTATTATCCATGATATTTCAAGTGTTCTTTCTGAAAACTCTTGAACTCTGAAGAATTTATTTCATCATTTCATCCATTCGTTATCATTATTAAATATTTGGCTCATTGCTTAGCAATGAAACTACCTAGCCAATATTTATAAAAAAGAAGGTATCATTTTGAATCATTTGGTTACCTTGATTTAATTAAGTTAAATTTTCAGATTTCATTATCTAACACATTCTTACACTTTGCCTTAGATCAGTTAAAATCAGAAAAATACTGACTTTGAAAGAACTGTAAGACATATCATTTATTTACCTGAACAATTTATATAGCCACGCATCTAACAGCAGTAAGTCAGTACACAAATGATTTAGCTAAATTTGAAGAGTGCAAAAATGATTTAACTAAACCCAAGCCAGAATATACCAGATGGAACCTTAAAATAGTAATTATAATAATAATACTTAATCTGTTTTTGATCTATGCAACAAAACAGATGCACCAATTGCACTACTGTAATCTTTTGGATCAAGAATGATACTTGGTCTAAGTTTTTAACATCTTGCAGAAGATCAACAAGGTTTGGGCAATCTAGATCTCTGAGTATATTCTATTGCATAGGGCAGATGCTGTGACAGAGAAAGCATGATTGCTATTTCCCACAAAATAACACTTCCTAATGAAAATGACCTATCGCAGTACAATTTTTTAATATTGTAAATCATTAAAACAATGAAAAACAGTCAGGCTCTGAAAAAAATTCCCACACATCCATCAACACCCATGCCATTTCTCTCATCATCTGGCCTCCAGTGTCTGGGATAAGAGTCAGATTTTTACTACTTTCCTGAAGTCCAACAGAATCAGCTTTCCCTCCGTAGCATCTCTGAGGGGAGACTGTTCCATAAAACAAGTGAGACCCCATCACACGACATTCCTTCATTGAGGAGACCCAGAGCATACCTATCCTGCCAGATGCAGTTGGGATGAAACCATTGGGAATATATGGGCCTGCAAATAACATGCCCATGTGCCACATATGCCTTTAAAGGTGGTAACCAACACTTTGAATTATACCCGGTCTACTGAGAGCCAGTGCAGCTGTGTTAAATGGGTTTACTGAGGTGTGCCTGCTACTGCCAGTGCTGCTGCATTCTGGATCAGGGGCAGTTTCCAAATTCTCTTCTAATCATTTCTATATGGAGTGCATTGCAATAATCAAATTGGGAGGTGACTAAGGTACCAGTGTGAAGTGCAAATATATTGAACAAAAGCCCTCTTGGCCATGGTTACACCAACTTTCAAGCAGTACGCAAAGTCCAGGAGAACCTCCATATTAAACATAAGCTCTGACTGAAGGTCACCCCAGCCTGAGTTAAATATGGTAAACTACTAGATGCAGGGGATCCTATAATCCACAGACATTCAGTCTTGTCTGTGTTGATCTGAAACCGATTCTTCCCCATCCAGACCTGTACAGCCTTCAGGAAAGCACTTCAGGAAAGCACCCTGAGGGCAATTTCGACATATACTAACAATGTAATGCTGAGTTATAACTTAGTAATATAATTGTTATTTTCATTGTTAGTATATCTGATGCTGGACTTTTAAACTGGAATATGGCAGACATATATTAATGCATAATCTCAGTACACCTTTCTTTCAACCACTACATTTCCATTTATCACTTGTGTAGATTTTTCCCAGGTTCTGTGCAATGGATACAAAGGACAAAAATAATATCTCAAAGAAAGAGGCTTGAAGTGAAAGCTAGAGGTGATACAAATGTCAAGCCTCCCTGAATTGAGGTTACCTTGGTTGACACGGTGAAAATATCATCCTGAGTACAGTAATAATATCTGTACCATTTCATGAGCTAAGTGAACAGCAATGAACACACAGTGACCAAAAGCAAAGGTTTCAATGTTCCCATAATAGTCAGGGTTTCTCTATCAACTCTCATTTTGAATGTAATCTTTTTAAAAAACAGATTTTATTTTAAGAAAGATAAACATGTGTCTCTTAAAGACAAGGTAGTACAAACCAATTCCATCTCATTAGTTAGGATAGGTTAGGACAGGAGGCGCTGCCTTTTTTCATATTTGTTCTCATAGCATTATTCTTGCTTCCTACTTTTGTCTGCATTAAAAATGCAGTGTACTTAAAGATATTGTTTCCAGGAGTTTACTGAAATGTTTAACAAATTTATGCTTGCATTTGTGGTAATGTCCCAATGCACTGTCCCATAGTGACATACTGAAAAGAATTGAATTACAAATACAGGAAAATAGGATTAAAAATGAAAACTAGTGTTCATGTCTCACATATTACCCGCCCTTGTTTATTTGATGAAATATACAAAGATTTCTTCTTAAATGATTTGCTTAATCTTAACTTAAACTTAACTTTGCTTAAACTTATTCACAGCACAAATGGAATAACAGATCTTTTGTAAAAGAGATTACTAAATTACTAAACATAAATTCATTATTCACTAGGATAGCAAAGATGTGCATTGTGACTTTTGTTCATCATTGTATTGACTTATGTCAGAAGATTCTAACATCTAAAAACCCAGTTCCTCCATCCCTAAAGGTTATAGAATTAATAAATGATACCAAAATTTATTCAGATGACATTTAACTGAAACAAAGCCTGAAGTTATTATTTGACGGAATATTTCAGGTCACCTAAACCTATCTGGTGTAGGAAAGTAAGAAAGAACTGTCATTTGTAATTTCAACTTTGTGAAATAATGTTACAAAGTTATAATACATCTCAGTAAAACAAGAAATGAAAGAAGTCAAAAGCCACAGCCCAATGTTAAGAAACTGATACCAAGAATGAAATGCCCATATCCAATATCTTTTTATGTCAGGATGTTATTCAAATTCATATAATAGTTGAAATTTCCAAAATCACAATTCACAATTTTGCTTTCTAAGGCAGTTCTGTACTATGGTCAAACACTTCCTGCAGTCACATCTAGGAACACCTAGTATTTATTGCAGAGTTTGGTAGTTAAATTGGTTATAACTTGTTAAATTGATGCAACCTTTTGGACATTCACTTCAAGACAACCCTTTGGAACCCTTAACATTTTTTAGAAAGAGTGAAAAAGAGGTAAGTCACTCGTGTACTCACGGTCATTGCACAGTGTCCCACTGAAAGAAGTCATGCTACAGTCACAGCTAAACCCATCCCATTGCTGCAAGCAGACACCTTGGTTGGCACAGGAGTCTTCTTGGCATGTGGTGCTGGGACCTAACAAGAAAACACACCATAGAAAAGAACATAAAGGTCTGTCATTCAGAGTGACCATATGTGTCATTGGATCATACAGGGTAGTTGCCAACATCTCATATTTATAGAGTAAATTATGGAAAGAAACTGATAAGGGGATTGGTAGTAACCCATATTATTAATAATATTCAAGTTATGTAGCGGCATGTGGTTTTTTTTTTGTAACACAAAGTTATGAATTCATCTGGGATGATAATAACATAAGAGAAGCAAGTAACTCAAGCAAAAGGAAGTGGTGATTTTCACATATATTTCTAATTTTACTTTAATATCTATAAACTATCTTCTCCAAAACAATGAGTTCCATTAAAGATTGCGGAAAACAAACTGTAAAAAAACCAAAAAAACAAAAAACAAAATAGAAACAACCAAAAACAAAGCCACACATGTCATATTAAAAGCAAGCAAAGAGAAGAAAAATACGGCTATCCAAACAATGATTTGATGAACAGCATATCTACTGACAGTCAGAAGATCTTTGGGTTGGCATTTTTTAAATAAAAAAACCCATATTTTCTCATTAGCAGGAATGTTGGCAAGTATCTTTTTACATGCTTTAAATTGTCCCATGCAGGTTTTTAAGAACAAAGTAGATAGATAGAAGAGAAATCAGCCAACTATGCACCAACATGCTAAAAAAATGACATTCACACATGAGAAACAAAACTATTCTATTTCTAAAGATCATAATTAGACCACTGGGAGAAACAAACAAACAAACATTAAAGAAAGAGGCATGTTCAAAGCACTGAAGCAATCACTATACAAAAAAAGACACAAGACTGAAAGCCTGTATTCAGTATATCCTGGGAGAAGATGAATCTCTGTGCCATATTTTTAATGAGAAGAAAAGGAAAATGAGCTACAACACACAGCTATCAGCACAGAAGTGGCTGAAGGTTCTCAATGTGTTGTCTGGGTTTCAGTCTTGTTTAATATACACAAGGGCATCTACCTTGCAAATCAGCTTTCATCAATGCAACTTTGTCAGCAAAATAAAAAAAGCAAAATATATTAAATGTTAGTAAGCAAATATTGAAATGGCAGCAAACACAGAGAAATTGTTCACAGGAAAAAAAGTGCATGCTGTTCTCAAAGTAGAAAAGAAATTCCAAGTAATGCAAATAAATTAATGCTAATAGACATAAATATTCAGGCAAGCCAAAATGAGAATGCAATAATTTGCCAGCATTTACTACAAATATAATGGTTAATTGAGCTGATGGCATGTAATGAAGGAAAATTAAAATCATTTCTTTTCATAGGATAAATGTGAACACATTAGCAAAAGGAAATGGATGGTTTAATCCTGAATAGCCATTTGTTATGTTCAGATATAAGGAGTTCAACCGTTAACACATTATCCTTTGCTATCCCAATTCTCTAGAGGAATTGAAGAACCTGTAGATGCCCAAATGCCACAGAATTGTCTTGGCGCTTACTAGCTCCCTTGCCACCTAATTAGAATATACAGATAAGCCAAAAATATTGGTATTCTTCCTACCTTTTCCTTAAAAATATGAATATGTCCTGAGGTAACTGACATAAGTATATGACATCCACCATTTTTATTCAGTAATCCATAGAGAAGACACTTAACGTATGTATGGCTTAACATATTCTTGTAAATAGTTAAGCGAATGAAAAAAAACAACCAAAAAAAGGTTGAAGATTGGTAGGTAAATGAATGCTCTTCACTGTCCATAGGCATTATGATAGTCATTTTGTGACTCTCAGCAGCTCTTTCCTAAAAAACAATTAGTCTCAAAATTCCATATATGTGTACATGACCAAAAGAGTTAAAATCACTGGATTCAAATGTATATTAAGAACTACACCGTATAATTCAGTTCACATCCTACATGGATCAGTTAAAGACCTAGTAGCTGTATTTTTACAGCATGTTAAGCTTTGTTTTTAATCTTCTTTGTTTTGCAACTTAGCGTCTTATGTGAATGCAGCCCAGGAAAAGGGTAAATTTAGCAGAAATGGAGCAGCTTTGATAAGCAGTTAATTGAACATACTCTTCCATGTTATGCAAAATATTTTGTTGGCTTTCCTTTCTCCCAAGGATCAGAAAAAGACTGGTGTGGCCTCATGTGGCAACTAACACATGTCATTAAAAGGGACATACTTTCATTTTCATCTGAAGTCAAGAGGAAGGGCTGGAATCTACAAGCAAAGCTCTAAACTAGGGGTGGAATTCAACCAGAGTTACTACCGGTTCGATGATTATGTTTTGGGTCCGCCTGCCCAACGTGCGCTGTGCATGCATATAAATTAACCTTTGGCTGTGCCACCCGGAGAGCTGAAAAGTGCTGCACGCAGGTGTGTAGCATTTGAAAAGCCTCTTTTCCCCTGTTTTTTCAATCTCAGCTGTGCCGCACAAAACAGCTGAAGTTGAAAAAGCAGGAAATAAAGGACAGGTAAGAGCCCAGGCAGGCGGGTGGACCAAATAGCAGCAAACAGAGAACCAGTTCTGTGTCTGCTACTCTTCAAAGCTACCAGCTTTATAAAACCGGGCAGAACCGGTAGCATCCCACCCCTGCTTTAAACCCTTTTCATATGATACATGTAAAAACTGGCAGAGCTTTTTTCATGCAGGTGCTTTTTTGACTTTTTGGAATCCAGCAAATATCTCACAATTATCTGGTTTATATATTGTAGTTCATAATTAACTTTATTTGAGGTGGAAAAGTCTTTTGATTCATAAAACATGGCTGATATCTGTAGTTTGGTGAACATAGCATGATGAAGCAAACTGTATAAGGAGGAACGTATGTTGGATATTTTTACTTCCATGAATCATTTGTAAAAATACAAGTAGCCCTCGACTTATTAACAGTTCCTTGGTGAACATTCAAAGTTACAATGGCACTGAAAAAAAGTGACTTCTGACCATTTTTATATTTACAACCATTACAACATCCCCATGATCATGTGATCAAAATTCAGAGGCTGGCAACTGACTCATATTCATGACAGTTCTTGTGTCATTGCCTCATGTGGTCACCTTTTGCAGCCTTCTGACAAGCAATATCAATGAGGAAGCCAGATTCATTTAACAACTGTATTACTAACTTAACAACTGCAGTGATTCACTTAACTACTGTGGCAAAAGAAGTCATAAAATGGGGCAAAACTTACTTAACAAATGTTTCACTTAGCAACATAAATTTTGGGCTCAGTTGTGGTCATAAGTCAAGGACTACCTGTAATAAAGGTAGGATACAAATGAATAAAATAAATTAAAATAAATATTGGAAATGTGTGATGAGTTGTAGATTTATTTTGAATGTGTCTTGGATGAAGTCAAAGAAAAAAAGAATATTCTTTACCACTGCAAGGAATTACATACAGCTGTAAATGTCTGGCTTTTTTGAAAAGTGGGTGAAGGAAATGGAAGTAAAAGGTCAAACCATTTCAGAATAGGCTGAAAGAGGAAATCTTAATAAATTGAGATATACACAAAACACAATAAATTGTGGGATAGTTTTGTGAGATCCCCATCAGGTTTTTCAAAAGCTACTAAGGCCTGAGTGAAGCAGGTGTGGCAGAAGACTGAAGAATAAGAAGAGTTTGGATATCAACTGAAAAGCTCAAATAGGTACAAAGTCTGAAGCAGGAATCTGCATATTGGGTTGGGGTTTTTTAATTTTTGTTTTTGTTTATCTAGAAAAGGAAATCTGTGTGAAAAATGGCAAATAAGGGCATTAGGATCTGGGTGGCATGGGAGCTGCAGTTACAAATAGTTTTCTATCAGATGATCCCTTTTTAATACTAGAACCTAGATCGAAGTACAATAGAGCTACTAATTTAGCTGGACCCTTTCACTTAGTGACCATAACACTAACCACTGTTAATAATCCAGTCATATAATGCTGTCCTCAGCTGACATCAATATTAAACCCATTTTCATTGTTTTATAACACAGACCTAAGTATAGGTTGAATGTATTCAGGGCTAATGTTAGACTCTGACTGCATCCATTCAGATTATTTTCAGCCTTTCCGTTTGATTCTGTAAATAAGCTTGATTATATAAATTACTTGGCAGTTAAGGTGATTCTTAAGAATTTGGGTGCTACATAATTAAATGATTATTTTAATACCAAGATCTAATCACTAACAGAATGTATCACCATCTGCCCTCTTTCTCACTTACACTGGAATCTGTTATTTGCAAGCTTTACAAAATAAAGTGAAATTATCTTTAGGTGTATAGAAATTATGTATTCATATGTTGAGTTACACTTTAGTTTTTTGACATTAATTATCAAATTAAAATTAGAATTCAAGTCATAAGGATTTAGAAATTCAAACAAAAAATAATACTATGTGGACAATTAAATAATATGAATGAACATGTAAGTAGTAAAAAGTTGAATGGACAAATTTGGGGTTTTGACTCTTCATATCAAATCAATCAGCAGATCTTTACTGTATGCAGGGGAAAAAAATAAATCTCTTCAACTCAAAACATCTACAAATTTTTTGCTGCAGGCAGGTGGCTTTCTGGGTTGCAACAGGAATATTTATATTTTATTTTTTTATTTATTTGATTTGTCAATTGCTTATAAGATAATAGGTATAAACATAGTTATGAATACATGAAAAATAAATAAGAAACAATAAGAAAAATAAAAACAAATAATAGGACAGGGACAGTAGGCATGTTGGTGTGCTTATGCACACCCTCTGCAGACCTATTTTGAATCTTGGAATGTCTACAGTAGAAGAATGGTGCTTTTAAAAAAAAAACAAAATCACAACACCTGTGAAATATTTCATTGAAGCCTCATCCATTTTTACATCTGTGCTAAGAAGGGTTTCCTTTGTGCAGTCATGAATTCCATCTTGAGTGTTTCCCCCTTGGATGCCTTTGATGAAATTTCCTTCTTTAGCTGCCATATTGGCCTATGAATTGTTTGAAACAATTGTTTGTTTCTAAACAAACATATATTGGTCATAAAATAACCATCTGGGCACATTTTGCAATTGGGCCTGTAGGAGGCTCCTGTTTTTTGATAAAATCTGAAATGGGGAGAGTATATATTTTCAGTGATCACTGAAAAGAAAGTGAATTGAGGAAGCTCAATTAAAGGCCGCAGCTCTGCCAGAGAGAGAGAAGGCAGAAGATTTTGGTTCCTTATTCACACAGATGAATAGAATAAAATTCATCTTTAAAAACTGAGAGATTAGTTATGGATTGCACCAAGTTTCTTTCTCTGAAATTATTTTTGTTTCTATCCAATAATCCCTCTTTACGATTAAAGAAAACAGTCTTAGCTTAATATTTACCAAATCCAAAAGCATAGTTCTAAAATATTATTTCAGACCTCCTCCATGACCTTGTCTGCTGGGACCAAGGATATAAAGACCTAATATAATTCTAGCCTACGCAGAATATAATCATGAAGCAATACCTGAGGAAATCTTTGGTATAATGACTTATTTATTAATTGGATATGCCTTTGAAATCAAAGGGAAATGATATATGTCATAATATGTTCTGCAAAGAACTAATGCTAAATACATCTAGGTAGATAAATGCAGTAAGAAAATTTAATTAGGCACATTTAAAACTAACTATAAAAGAAAGTTGCTTTAAGATAACTTCTTCTCTTGGTGATGAAACTATCATCTGTATTATCTTCTTGATAGCAGTATAGATATGGCTACCTCCTGGAGGCTTATGCAATTTCCCTCCCTGGGCTTCAAACTCTGATATTTCTGAGTGATCTCCCATCCATCTACTAATCAGATGTTTAGCATTTTGAGATCAGCTAGCTTTTGTCACCTAACTGGAGAACATAGCACAGCATCTAAATAAAATCCATATAATATGGAAGGATAATTCACTGCTTTTTGTCCCTTCAATTTCTATATCTGAAAATTCTTGTTCTACAAATAGAATGATTAGTCATTTCTAATTAATTGGTTAAGTCAAGTGACTGTTTTCTTATCTCACATTACAGATAAATATGCACAAACTATTTGGTGGCCCTTCATTGCTAAGTTTTCAAATTATATCAAATATATGCCCATGAAAAATGTGTGGAAAATTACCAGTTGGTGTGATACAGATGAATAACTGCAAGATGGATATAATTACTAAGCTGAGCAATTGAAGATGGTTTCCACTGGAAAACATTTTGTGCAATGAAGAAGAAATTAAGCTAAGCTTAGACCTGATCTGCAAGAGAGTCATCAGCATTATTCTGCACATCCCACATATCAAATTACAATATGAATCAGGGGCAATCAAAATCCCCAAAGTCAAATCTGGATAAGACTGTCAGATAATGTTTTTTTTCTGGAACCTTCAGTCAGATACAAAATATCTCTCAAGTAATATGCTCCCTTATATTTGGAGAAGCATTTATTTTGATCTAAAGTCTTCCATTCTATTCCACATAAGGAAATTTATCAGGGTCCTCATTGTATCAGGAGAGGAACCAGTAAAATGGACAGCAAATATATCTGTCAGCCTTTTTTCTGCCATCTCAACTGATACAAAACACTTTAACTTGGCTGTCTGGAAGAGTCCCCAGGGTCAGACTCTCTATAGAACCCTAACATCTTTTTTTCACTTAATGTGTCTTAGAAATGTGCATGTTAATTAAATTAGTTAATTTATACTCTAACTACTATCTAGGTACTGCAATGCTCTAACTAGTATCTATGCACTGTGATTATATAAAATGCTGCATGGGAGCTAATTAGTACAACAATTAATTAAGATACTGCACAAACAAAACAAAGACAAGCCAATCAACTAATTCATGGCAAAGAGCAGAATTGACCAATTGTGTTCTGATAGATAACTTAATGTTCTCAAGTTTGAACTGAGTTTTGTGCCATTGGAGTGCATTTCTCAACCAATATCATCCACTTTCATTAATTATGTGAACTATCTAATTCAGCAACTGTAGCAAAGAACAAATTGATAAGATAGGAAACTGGCAGGATCCAAATACAAATAACATAGCAGAAAAGATGCTATAGCTCCCCTATTATGAAATTAAATTTAGAAACATTTTGGTTACACTGTAAGAGTTTAAGGCAAGTCTATGAAATGATCACACCATACCTTCACATCCTCTTTCGATCTGTCCATTGCAAAACAGAGCATCTGAAATCAAATCTGGAAGACGCCCATTGAGATCCACAGAGGCAAGGCAGCCTTGAAATCCTTCTTTGGCATGGACCAATTTTGGCAAGGATTTATAAGTTTCTTTTGCTACTCCTCCAATATATAGATCACCTATGAAGTCAAACAAAAGGCTTAGATGAATTTTTTTAAAAATCTTATTCATTGATAAATTGAACAAGCTGCACAAAAACATTTTCTTAATTTTTATAATAAAATAAAAAGCCAAATAAATAAATCAATAAAGAAATAAATAATAATATTTCATTACCCAAACTAGGTAACATCATCAGTGCTGAAGATGTTACCTAGTTTGACTAGTGAAACATCTGCAAAGAAAACAGATAAGCTCAGAGGGTACCAAAGAACCAATAAATAAGAATATAAAACAAACCAAGAAAAGTAAATGTCAGTTGCTCATGAAAAAAGTACAGCCTCTCTCTAGCACATAAATACAGGTAGTCCTCAACTTATGACCACAACCAAGCCCAAAATTTCTGTTGCTAAGTGAGACATTTGTTAAGTGAGATTTGGCCCATTTTATAACTTTTGACACATTTATTAAGTGGATCACTGGAGTTGTTATATTAGTAACATGGTTATTAAGTGGATCTGGCTTCCCCACTGACTTTGCTTGTCAGAAGGTCAGAAAAGGAGATCACTTACTTGTCCCTGAGACACTGCAATTGTCATAAATATGAACCAGTTGCCAAGTGTCTGAATTGTGATCATGTGACTTTGGGAATGATGCAGTGGTCCTAAGTGAGAAAAATGATTATGCCACTGTTTTCAGTGTCATTGTAAATTTGAACAGTCACTAAATAAACTATTGTAAGTTGAGGACTATCTGTAGTAGGCCAACCAGTTTTTTTTCACAGTGTCCATGAATTATATTATTTCCAAGACCATCTAGCTAGCTCAAATGTGGCCAGATGAATCCTTTGTCAATAATACAATAACAAATATATAACAAAAAGAAGAAAGAACTATTAATGAGGAGATTCCTCCCAAACCAATATAAACCTCTTACTTCCAAAAATGTATTTAATGCTCAAATTTCCACTAATATCTAACTACTTTGGTCTAGCTTGTGTAGTACAAGTGAATTATACATCATTTTAAAGTCTTACTATAATACACAATTATTATATGATCAATATTTAGTTATTAGAAATCAGTGCCACAATCAATCCTGAACTGTTTGGTTCCCATTAAACACGACAAGTGAAGAAAGTCAGATGAGCACAAAAATGTTATTAAGTTGGCAAGGCAAAAATGACTGCAATAGACATCCTATGGATTTCTAGGAATGGATACAGCTAATGATTGACTTGATCTCCAAAGTCTGCTCTCTTGCTTTGAGATAACCTTGCCAATTATGTCTGAATGTTTTCTACTGTATTCAGAAAAATATGGCTTCAAACAGGAATCTTTTTTAGCCTCCCCAGTTATGTGAATAATATCTATATTTTAGTATAATATATAATAATATTAATAGGTATTCATAGTGAATGACAAGTGGGCAAGTAATGGTATGTTCAGGTTGCTCACTCCATCCTTATATTTTTGCAATGCAACATCACAGCACTGGTAGGAAAGAGCAGAGCTTGCACCATAATGTCACAACACATGTTTCAGCATTACAGAGTTATGATTAGGAACAGACACTTAGGTGTAGAATGTTTGTTGCTGAAGAAACACTGGGAATTGTTCTAGAGAACACCATGTGGGGAAAGACACAAGAAGAAGATGAATTTGTCCTTGGCTATCATAGTCCCTTGAAACTGAAAGGAATATTTGCATGCTTATCCTTTTCATCTGCTTGGCAAGCCTGGATTCTGTCTCTTAGCATGTGGCATCACATTTGGAGGTGCCCGAGAATATGGAAGAAGCATTCCTTATATTTCAGAAAAGGATAATTTGTCTTCTCTGGGTTAAATATATTCCATTACACATTAAATGTACGTTCCAAAATACAGAATGTTTTAGTGATATCCAACATTAGCTTCCCCTCTTGACTGACAGTGCTTTTTAATATTACAAGATTATATGTGGTTATATACCTATCCACCATGATTTGATTTAATTTAAAACATTAAAATATTTAAAATATTTATATAGTTACCCACCTTGTACCTAACTCTGGATGGCTCGCAGCCAAGAGATAAAACCATGTCTATGTATGATAAAAGTATTAAAATGAAGGATATTAAATATATTAAGCATCAAAATTATTTTTAAAAAACCTGGCACCATAATTAAACTTAGCTCACTCACTCCTAGTGCTTGGGGGAAAAGCCAGCTTTTGCGTGCTTTTTGGAATGCTAAAAGATTAGGGCCTGCCGAATTTCAGGGGAGTGTTTTACAGGGGAGAGGCTACAATGGAAAAGGCACATTTCATATTCCCATAAAATGGCAACATTTAAGAGAGCATGCCCATGCTATCAATCTGTTGAGTAACTTATACAAGGAAAGGGAACAAGATGAATCAGGTGCCTATAATGGTCCATTTTTTTGGTATATGCAATGAAAAGAAGGAAAGTTGTAGCAAATTTTTTTGCCTCTGATTTGACAGCCAGTTAAAATTCAGACTGAAGGTTAAACTTTTTTTTTCAATTAACTGGTTCTACTTGACTTCTACTCCCTTGATGGGTTTATGCAATTCCATAGCCTTTTTGAGGTTCTTCTCTTGCTACCCTGACCTTTTACTTAGATCTTCAGTTCCACTAGCTGCTCTCTGGGCCTCCACTGCTATTGAGTGGGAGACTCTTATCAGAAACACTGCTAACTAAAATTCCCATACCTTATTGCCTAGAAGCTAAAGTAACCAAATATTGTTGGAATACGTGTGTAGGCATTATAACTTTTCCTAGGGGGGAAAAATGTTAAAATAAAGTATATTATAATGTAATGCTTGTCTTCACCTCTGTGACACCTATAGCAGAAACATTATTTTCAACTAGAACATCCTTTTGTTGTTTTCATTTTTTCCCCATTCCCATTTCTCTTCTTTGTTTTTCTGAACAGCTCAGGAAGGGCTCATGATATTATTGAACCTTTCTTTCAGTCTCTTAGTATAAGTTAACATATACATGGCCAGACAGCTAATCCTTAGCATCCATCAAGAAAATAAAAATGCATACATTGTCATCTTTCCCCAGGGGAAGCTATGAAACCAGTGAAGTTGTCATACACCTTATCCAGGAGACTGGCAGGAAATAATTCTGCTACATTATAGAGTACCTAACAGTATATTATTTATTTATTTATTATATTTCCATCTACCTATCTCACAGTTCAAAGGATACTGAGCAGCTTTGATTATACCCACTAGAAAGAGACAATGATAGGCATTTACCCTGAGAAAAGTAAAAAAAAATTATGAAAAATATATTTTTTCAACATTGCCATCTTGACTACATGTTAATTTACCAATAGTATATTTAAGTATATTTATGACTCATCCTACTATGGAAAATTAGGCATTCTACAATTATGCTGCAGCTCCCAGAAGCTCTTCTCAAGGCTTTCAGCAATCCAATAGGGAGCAAAGAGATTGGGCATTGTCATGTGATCTTATTCAGTGTCATAAAGGGCCACCTATTACAAGAAATCTCTTAAGATCTTCATTTTTCTCCTCATAGTGGGAAAACTGCCAAAATTTATCAGAAATTTATCAAAATTTGCAGGGGAACATTGAAATGCCATGACATTTTTGGTTCTGACTGATTTCCTATAAGACAAGGGTCTCCAACTCTGGCAAGTTTAAGACACATGGACTTCAACTCTCTGAATTCTATACCCAGAATTCTAGAATTTGAAATCCACAAGTCCTAAAGTTTGGGAATCATTACTGTAATATCCTCTGGAGATTATAATCTCACAGGAGTTTGGTGATGTTATATTTTAATATTATTATTCTTCAAATTTTAATTTGGGTGGAAAGCTAATGTTCTAACATATTATTTTCACAATCTGGGGAAAATATATTTATTTATATTTTTACTTCACTTTAATCTGGAGAATGTAGGCACAGTAGATTTTCTGCATTCTTGTACGCAAGCTTTCCAATCACAGAAAAAATTCCCAATCATATTCATTAGGTGAATGAGCCTTAATATTTGAAATTGTACATTTCATGATGTATTTTAATCTTTTTTCAATAAACTAAGCATTTACAAAAAATGGTGCCAACACGGCAAGAGAATAAGATTATATGTATATGTGGATATTTATAAATTGTCTGTAGCATTACTGCTATATGTATAACATTATTAAATTAATTTAGGATAGGACTAAGATAAGGATAGGACTTCTGATGCATTACAATATCCTTGTTTAACTATCTTTTGAATCATGTTCTTGACTTTCTCATATTTTGTCAATTAAATGATCTACAAGCCGTAAAAAATAGAGATAACTAGAGATACAGATTTGTTTTCATGCAAAACTAGGTTCCAGAATATTAGTGAGTTTCTGACTCTAATGTTTTGTTAGTAAATTGAAATAAAAGGCATCCTATTGACAGAAATTAAGCAGATTTAAAAAATAGAGGACTGTGTTTGTCCAACAGACTGTGCAAAGAAGTTGCTGAAGCATGCTAAATGGTGAGGGGGGAAAAGATAAGATAATTACCATGCATGTGGCAACCCATTTGTTGTGAATTGATGTAGATATGGATGTATTCCTATGTTTGAATATTTACACAGCAGGGAAGGGACAAGATGTCAGTACACATTGACTTAAAATTATTAGTGTGGATGTTTTTTATAGAATTAGGAATTTGTTCCATAACTTTGGTCGCAACCCAATTTGGTCATGACCTGAACCTAATTTTGGAAATTTGGTGCTTACCAACAACAACAACAAAAAGGCACAGAAGGAAAAATCGGCTACAAAAAAAACCTGATTTTTTTTGGTCGGAACCTGATTTGGTTGTGCTCAGAAGTGTTCATGACAAAAGGTTCTACTGTATCTCAGTAACGTCTGGCAGTTAAAATCTATCATAGAAATCCAGTGATAATAATTAATAAAATGTACCAGAGCAAGGCTGGAATACTTGCAGCTGATCATTTCAGTTTGAGGTTTAGGGTGTTGTTTCCATTTTGCATCACTTTGGATATTGCCTTATTTTCTGGTTTATATCATTTATGCAGATTTATTTTTAAAACATCAGTTATCTTCTAAAAAGTACATAACATTAGTTTGATTTATTTCTAGAAGTGTAACATTTTTTGCTGCAAGATTGAAGTCATTTCACTAATACAGCCATATCTGGTTCAGCCTGACAGCAAAATAGTATGAGAAAGCTTTTTGATAGTATGCATATTACTAGTGTTTAATACTGCTCTTTTTTTCCAGTTCAATTCTGCCACTGCCTGGTAGCTTAAAATCCAAATTTTTGATTCCTTTTGTTGCTAATGTACTCAAATCTGTACATGAGACTTATTATTACAATAGAAATCTGTCCCTTCATTTGAATTTGAAAAAAAATAAATAAAATCATTGTTTAGCTATTATTAAGCTCCAGTGGAGAAAAAATAGGAATAATACTAACCAACAATAAATTATTATGTCAATTTTCAGAATCTCCTGCACTATATTTTTACACAGAGAACAACTTTTACCAAGACAAATTCTCCAGAGGAACTGTTATTCCCTTCTCATATTTACATATTTCTAAGCTTTGTTTAGTAGTTCTAGATGAAGCAATATGATGCTATAAGTTAATAAGTAGATTAGAGAACAAGTTTCCATCTGTTACTTTAAGAAGAATTCCTCCAGGAACATAAGCCTCTGATCAATCAATTGGCTGATCTATTATTTCATTGCCTCCCCACTTAAGAGTAGGTGGAGGAGGCTCTCAGTTGTTCTATATGTCAACCTTGATAGTCAGTGATAGTTCAGAGCCTTATGGGGCAAGGGATAAACCCATTTGTCTGGAATTAGTGAAGGCTGATAGGTCTGAAGTATTATCTGCCTAAATTAGCCTTATCCTTCTATGGTACTGTGTCTTGTTTGCAGCCAAAATATGAGAGTGCTGGTGAAAATATAGCCTATGTCACAAGGTTATGGATAGGAGATCTGATAGGAAAAGATGTTCTGATGGTTTCTGCTCTGAATTGAATTCTCTGCCAAATGGCTTTCTCAAACCCTCCAAATATTTTATCCATCATCCATCGGTAGTATTCTCTATAGCTTCATGCAAAATCAATGCATGATGATGATGGTGCCTGCAATCACAAGCTACTCTTACATAATCCGGAATGCTGCCAAAAACGAAACATCTTCAAAGCACATATAAAAACTCTGTGAATCTTTCTTAGGCCTTCAAATGAAGATAATCTGAGGCTGATTCACAAGCATCTATTTACTCTTCCATAGATTCCTGCATTTGATCTTCATTTATACTTCCATATTTTCACACATTAAATATTTACTTAGCATGTGATGATTGAAATGAGAAATACAGAATATGCCATAGTCTTAAATTAGACTGAAGTAGTAGGATGATATTTGGCAAAAAACTAGAGACTGATGTATTATTTCTTAAGGGTAGTAATTGGAGTTCTACCTCTGAAAGAGAAGGCTAATACTACATGGTGTTTTAATCAACTCATGGTTACAGTGCTGAAATTTACTTAGGCATGATGATTTCAAGCAACAGTTATGGCTGTTTATTAATCTGATGCAGCACTGGCAGTTAAATGTTCCTTTCTCATTCGACTTTTGCTGCTTGATAATATAAGATCTACATTGACCTTGTAGGAGCAAAAAAAAAAACCCAGTAATAAAAATTAATAAGATGTTTCTTACATAAAACAATAGCAACTAATATAATAATATATTTTTAAAATAATTTGTGATTCAATTT
The DNA here is from genome assembly GCF_049901715.1 of Pseudonaja textilis. Taxonomy (NCBI): domain Eukaryota; kingdom Metazoa; phylum Chordata; class Lepidosauria; order Squamata; family Elapidae; genus Pseudonaja; species Pseudonaja textilis. Next base: position 35,268,880 of record NC_141990.1, on the reverse strand, counting down.
CAGTTTCAACCTGTTGAAGGAGAAAGCTCCTTTAGTAAATCATTTGAGCTTGTAAAAATTCAGCTCATTCTCTTGTGGGGCATAAAAAGAAAGCAGAACACCATTTGCTCTTTCATTAGAACTGGCAATCATGGCAAGCAACAGCTGAGCAGAATGCAATGAGCTTGTAAAGATGTGTTAACTGAATAATATAAATCCTCAGCAACTTTCACCTGAGCATCACACTGTTCAAATCGAATCACTAGCAGATCCAGCTACCTGGATAGTGTCTTAAACTGCTTCATATTTTTAAGCTGACTGGATTTACCTATCATAATCAACTCATTATGACCATGTTGTTACTAGTATTATTATGTAATTCTTTCTGATATTTAACTGTTATGTTCCTTTGTATCAAGTATTTTTGTGTATGAATGGCTGTGTATGAAAGATAACAATATAGAGTTCATGGTGCCCACTCAAAACACAGAGGAAAGTTTCAAAGCCATGGATCTCATGTAAACTGGATGAGATGATGACATCCAAGTGGAACACTATTAGCAGACATTGATGTTTGGCACCAGCATACCAAGCATTGTTGGTTGCTATTAAACTGGGAGGCAATAATAGCAATTTGAAATAAATAAGAATAGATTATAATGCCCAGTGGTTTTCCTGCTTCATTTTTTCTGGAACTCAAATCTAACTGGGCCTGTTAGACTCTGAGATAGGTAAGGGTATATTTCTCTATTTGCATATGGCTATATAAACAAACTTCAGAAAGTAAACATTAATAAAGCTACATTTGTTTTCTCTGCTGAGTGTCTGGATAAATATGAATACAAGTATTACTGATGTACCCTACCACTTTCTGCATTAGACTAATAATCATCTTTATGAAATAATTTACAATTTAAACAATTAGCTAGATGCATGACTAAACCATCAACTTTACAGATTGTGCAACATAATAAATAAAAACAAAAAAGACTTAGTTATATTGATGCAGGCAATCCAGTCAAGATATCATATAAATCTTGTACATCTATGTATAAAATTCTTATAAATTATGTGGAAATACAACTGATATGTGTTTGAAATGCTCAGTACTGAAAGTTTAAAGGAAAAATCTCCACAGATTTATTTATTTTATGGTATTTGCAGTGACACAATTAAATTGGCTACATGCAGTTGTAATACTAAATTATGGTTTAGCATTGCATGATAAGCCTTAGGCTCATGCACTTCCCATTTGTTTTCTATTTCCAGTTAGCTGAAAATAGATGTAAACATTTCTAATATCCCCCATCTGGCTGGGAGGGTGCAACCCTGAGGCTCACATGCATATGAACAGTGCATAATATTAAGAAAGATTGTGGGGAATGTTGGGCATACATTTACAATACCTTCTACTTGTATTGTTAACTTTGTTGACATATGTTTCAGACATCCACTCCTCCCTTCAGGTCTCTTTTCCTGCCTGACATACTAGTTATTCATATTTCTTTTTCTCCATATTTGCTCTTTACACAAAACCATCAAGCCCTAATATAGCCTTTTTCATATTTCATTATTATGGTCAGATGAATTAATTGATAATTAGGAATTAATATTTGTTAATCCTGCAAACATCCTATTCAATATCTTCTCAGTTATTTGAGTAGTTTTGAGAACATCTCAAGTTAGCTTTTAAATAATTTTTCATGGAATGTCCCGATCTGTTTTAACCCTTTTGCTTCCTAGTTAATCTTGACAATCTTTCTCCCTCCATTGTTGGACCCTAAACATGGAAATAACTGTGAGACATGAAGCCTGCAATTGGTCTAATGTGGTTGCAATCATATTTAGATGGATAGTTTTCAGAAGCCAAAATATATATTTTGTATGCAAATATTTTAAAATTCCAAAGTAGACTGAGAAAGACTCATGGTTTAGCTTTGGAGAATTTAATCTAATCACTGTAAAGCAATGAGCAATTGTTTGAGTTTGTAGTAGGCAGTACAATTCCTGTGTAAAACAAAGCAATACAAGATATGTGTAAAATTTGTGGGTTTGGGGCCTAGGCACAGCAACCCTACTATTTACCAAGGAATGTCCCAACCTCTGAATAGAAGAAATGAATTTTGTATTTTTTTTCCTTCCCCCCAACCCTTCCCTGAATTACGGTATTTTTGTATCACTGAAAACGAAGGGGGAAACATACAGTGCTAACTCCACAGGATTCTCCATTCCTTGGAGCCCAGTGCATTTCTCTAGACACCCTGATCTCTTATGATTTACATCAAGAAACTTTCCAATCTTAGCTCTGTAGAGATTTCCTTTTGAGTAAGGAGGAGACTTCTCAAACCCCACCCTTACCTCCAGGGTTAGCTTCTGTTTATTCACTTGGAAGGAAATCCCAAATTTCATGGGCATCTGAAGCATTCTGCCCTAGGAAGAATCAGATTATCTTTTTTTCCTTCTCTGATTTAAGGCAGCCTTTCTTTTGGCCTTACAGTATGATGAACAAGTGACCACACAGAAAGAAATTTTTAAATAAATCTTTTAAGATGACTTAATATTGTATTTTATTATTTTATAGTTACTTATGTATTTTTTCAATCAAAATAATTTTTTTAAAGTAATTTCACATGGGAATGACAATAATAAAAAAAAATAGATATTAAACAGGAAAACAAAGTTTTTGACTCTTTAGAGTTTTCTAGATTTCTCATAAATGAAAAAAATAATGATTGCTCATGTAAAGATCATCATTTTGAACATCACTTTGATGACCCAGGGTGGGATACAAAACAAACACAGTCACAGAAAACAGGTGAAGCCCCTTCACTTTGCTTCCAAGCTCCAAATATTCTTTACAGAAGCCAAAAAACTTCCACACAAACAGTTTCAAGAAGAAAGGAAAAAGCAACACAAACCAGGCAAGATAAGGGCTGGGGGACGTCCACAGATAACACACACTGGGAAGGATGCCAAACTTAGAGAGGAACCATAAACTAGAGATATTTCCATGCTTTGTTTCCAGTGTTTGCCCGGATGTCCATCCTCTTATTCAGTTGTCACAGCTGCAGCCCATGAAACAGATCAAGGCCCTCTCCTCCCAAGTAGACTACATCTTTCCCTTATGCTCTCCTCCCTGCGTGCCCTAGGATGGAGAGGGGATGGGCCTGGGTCCTCTTCTGACTGCTCAGCCAGCTTCTGCCCTTCCCCAATTTCCTACACAACCTCCGGAGCCACACTTCCACTCCTTGTTGGCTGTTCCTCCTCTCCCTCGGAGTCAGTCTCCACCAGGGGCATGACAATAACATAGAATAGCATCATTTTACACACACACACACACACACACACACACACACACACACACACACAGCTCTTACTCTATTTTGGCCACTCAAGGAAGAGGATGGCTGCTCTTTTATTATTCCAGTCCCTGGTTTAAAATCTTTATAGATTTATTTTAGTTTTGCCATTTCAAGGTTAGAAACTCTGTGGGAAAGAATTTAATTTTACATAGAATGTTGTTTTATGGAATTTAGAATGTGAAGAACATAGGAAATAGCTAAATAACTCAGCTTAGTTGAACTGCAGTTAGAATTTCTTCCAGGTCTGAGATTGAACCAGGAATTATATTATGTGACATAATGGTGCCCTCTAGTGCTTTTATTAGGCATGGTAGTTTTAAAGGCTGGAGTAACGGCTGAAAATAAACAGAAATCTGGCTTTAGTTTAGCTAACTGAATTTTCTGTCAGGAAGGAACGCTATTCAAGATTTGATATAGCCAGTTTTCAAAGCACTTCTCAGAGTGGACTATGAAAAAGCATTCTATGTCTATTTCTATCCATAAAACTAATTCTGAATCACACCAAGGGAAATCCAAATTTTCAAGTACTTGGAGTATAAGCTAGGAAAATAAAAACCTTTTTCACAGGGATTTTTTTTCAAGGAACTGCAAAGGCAGAAGTTTTAGTCAAATTAGTATTGTTAAAACTGAGTAATAGTCAAACAAGTAGGGCACTTTCTACTCAGTTCTTGTCAGGCTTCTGCTCAGAGAAGCCTCCCTATCCAGTATCATGTTTCAGCTGTAACAAATATTAGGAGTAGAGAAAATGGATGCATTATCATCCCTCTTTCTCTTTTTATGAGAAAATGTCAATATTTTATTTATTAAATTTATATGCCACCCATCTTACCCATAAGGCTACTCATTAATCCTGTTCTTTTTATAACTTATATACAACCCATTTCTATACTATTTCATGCCTAATCAGGTGTAGAAAATTACATAGCTAAGCTTCAGGAGGAATGCAAGATCAATTATGTAAACATCAGTTTATCTCTGAAGAAAGGAACTAGTGAAAACAAAACTCAAAATTGTCCTGTCTTGATTATCTTTGGTATAAGAGGGGAGGGTGGGGGGATTCTGTCAGGTTTTCAAGATTTTGCTATTATATCCCATAACAATAAATTAGTTCTTGTATCTATTTCCTGACCTGTAATACCTTGAAGGTCTGGCACCAAATTGCTTAGATAATTAACAATTCCACAGATGACAGACTGTGCAGAAAGCCAGTGGGCTCAGGTGGATTTTTTTTTTGCAGACAGTTATGATGTCTTTACCAGTACAATAATTACAAAATTCCATTTCATAATTTAAAAACCAAGTAGTTAAATCAATATTTAGAACTATCACAATGCAAATATAAGGAATGCCCTTTGACACTACAAATCCTGTATATACCCATAATTAGTGTCAATTGTAATATGGACAGGCAGAGGAATTAGGAGGCTAGTGTGATGATCTAAACATGAAACAATTAAAGCAAACACCAATAAAACTGTAGCCATTTCTATCACCCCTTTGCTTACAATCCTGTGAATATTTAGCAAGAAAAAACTGGGAGTCTCATTTTAAGATCAATAAATGAGCACAATGTCAATCAAAACTTGAAGACTAAGGGCAGAAGAAACTGGAACAATCTAGAAGCCCTGGGGAAAATGGGGGGCAGGGGGAACACAAAAGAGAAGAGGAAGGCAATTGGCTGAAACATGACAATCTCCATCTTATCCATATTCAGTAATGCATTTAGACAACTTCCAAGATGAAATGCTAATGAGACATTTCTGTCATTGTTGACCATACAATTTCCCCTATCAATGTGTTTCATCAACGCAGCTGCGATACTAAAATGCTTAGTCATTTATCAAGGGACTAATTTTATTAACATTATCCATCTCATGATATCTTCACATTAAAAAGACCATAGAAGATTAATGAAATTTATACTTTCTGTGGTGAATATCCCAGAAAGCATATATGCCATGTACAATTCAAAATATCTTTAAGAGCAGATGCCGGGGGGAAAGTCTGACATAAGAATAAGGGAGACAATAAACAGACACATTAACTAAGACATCTTCCTACGTTCAGTAGACTTTATTGTTGCCTTCTATATTTTCACTAAATCTTTTATGTTATGGCAGATGCATTAAACCTTTATGTTGCAGCTGGCCAAAGGGATATGCTGATAGCAGACATTCTTCAAGATTTCCTAGACTAATCTTTTCTTGCCAGGCTGTCAGGAAAAGGCATTTTGTAAGAGAAAGACAGCTATTAAATGGCATTCTTTTTTAAAAAGTTATTTTTTCAAACATAAAACTGTGAACCTGATTAAGTTTTCTTCAGTGAGAAGATAAAAAGTACTAGATATGCTTCTCTGGAAGAGTATAATCCCACCAAATACTTTCCTTTCCTTTCCACAAACTTTTATTTGTTTGAAAATGAATGGAAATCCAGATCTCCATGGGGATTCCTGTGTTGCTCAGATACCTGTGAATATTTCTGGTGGTTCCAAGAGAAAGTACAGATATTTATGGCTTAGAATTGAGGCTTCTCATATTCTAATTCACAAAATAAGCTTATGCATGCTATTTTATTAATTATGTATTAACAATTTTAGTTTCATAACAATGTATGTTGAATATGTTGAATCCATAATAGTCACTATTACAATAAAATCAATTTGTTGGTTATTATGGCATGATGTAATCAAAAGTTCTGAAACATTTCACCCTTTCCCATTGGTTAGAAAAATAGCAATAAATTTTGTTTGGACATAGCAACCAATTAGTGTTTGGAAAGGGTGTTCTATGATTCTAAAGTACAATAATTTTGACTGACTATTGGAGGAACAGAGCAGGCTCTTCCATTAGACAGTGAAATGGTTGTTCCAGGCACCAGACTTTGAATATTATGCACCTTATAAAGGCTGAAAAGAGCCAATGAGTTGTTGTTGTTGTTTAAAATTGCTTTTGGTATTTTGTTCTTTATGTTCCAAAAAGAATTGGCTATTTTTCAGATATTCTGCACACCTTCCTTTTCAAGGGTATTGAGTACCATTTGCTGTTTTGTCTTTTGAAGTAAACTATCTTGCATCATCTCTGCAAAAGTGAAAGCAGAAAAATCAGGGGAAGATATTAACATGCTATCTCCAAATTACAGGACTGAAACTGAGTATACTTCCTTTGAAAAGGCATTCCAAACAAAATCACAAGAAGCACTAGCAAAAAAAAAAAATCCCTTATGAATGGAACAGAGAATATCTTCTTGGGTCATCTCAATGCATGAGAGGAGAGGAACATCTTCACGCATTTGGGTCCTAAATCATTTTTAAGGGAAAATGAGCATTTTGGCCTGGTCTCAATAATCAGTTGCTTTTTCAGAAGTAATGTAAGTAATGTAAATAGAGAAACTAAGCAAAATTCTAGTGGTGGCATTTGGTTCCAGTCAGGAATACTGTCAAAATTATGGAGGAAATTTCTCCAAAATTCATTATGTTAGCACTTCAAAATGAAATAATAATAAGGTATTACAGCAAGAATTACAGCAATGGAAGGCAGACAGAGGTTCTCAAATTTTGTGATGTCTTGAATCACTAAAATTTCAAATAAGACTGACTTTTCTTATCACAAGATCATGAGGTCACAAATTTAAAATAAACAAAGCTTGGCTAAAGTAAATAATTCAACTCAAGTTAAATTGAAACCCCTATGATAACAAGTGCTTTTGAATATAAGTCAGCTTTCCTGGCAGAGCACAGAAAAAATAATTTTTTGCCTTAACAACTATTTAACAATCAGTTCTTATGAATTAGGCTCATCCATGTAGATATCTCCTTGGAGAATGTTTATATTATGTTATTTATATAATAGGCAGAACTTCAAAGCAGAGTTCACAATCATGCATTAATTTTTTTCCTTGTAATGTTTTATTTCTTTGGAGAAACAACAGATTTTACAAACATGCAAATGTTAACCCATTAGAAATAGACCAATAAATGAATATGGTACATAACAAAGCATTTGATGATGTTTCTCAGAAGTAATTTGCAGGAAGTCATAAATTCACATTCTAGCATTCCTATCAACAGCTGGGGGAGAAAAACGCTGTATCTACAACCTTGGAAAAATATTACCAGTTTATGTTGCCAATGCTGAGCTGGTTAAACTAATATTCTCACTCATTTTAAGCCAGCATCCTATATTATTCCAATATTTCTGTTACAGAAAAAGAAATGTACTCTGGTGCACTCTGTTCTTCTAGCCCTTTATTATTTCTGTCATTGCCACTTACTTTTGAGATCCAAGTTTCTTGCTCCTGCAGTGCTCTGCGTTGTGATTTTTGTGTCAATTTTTACAGTGTGGAGATTATTGGTATCCCGTGATATCATCACATTATGCCATTGGTTGTCATTCAGAGGTTTATTGGAACTGCCCTTGATAAGATTTGCACCATTTCCCAAATCAAACACATAATGTAGATACCTGTCAACAAAAAGGAAAAACAGCTAAACTGAGTAGGTAATTGAAAATTACAGCTCAACACTGATTCTTTTATTTAAATTCTTTAGCAATTCATAAAGTTCTTAGTCAACTCCTCTTACATTTAATAAGGCTAACTTGGGATAGATCAAAATGTCTAAGACAAGAATTAAAAGAAACAACTATTGAATTCTTCTAAGAATATTGAACAATATTGCCTCCTTAATATGCCATTTATTAAAGGTATTGCTAAAAGAAATTATAACCTTGACTTCTGCTTCTTTCCCCTGCCTTAGCCCACTAATTCTTTTCTTTATCAAGTATGGAGTTAAAACAGCAGTATTAATTCAGCTGAAATCTCTAGAATTTTTCATTTTACACCCTTTTTATGACTTGTAAATTTTAGTTTTTCCCTGACAAACTTACCCTATCCCTGCCAAAGTTATATAAACAAACTGAGATTATTTTGGGTTTATTTCCTTTTATGACTTAGTTCTGTCTAAAAGTCTCAATATGTATATTGGCACTATATTTAAAAAAATATGTGCAAAAAAAAATACTGAATACAAAGCAGCACTTTACTGTTTTATCTAAACTATTAAATTGTTGTAGATCTCCCCAGTGAAACTTTTGAATTTCTCAAAAGTGAAATTACATTTCTTGATTAAAATTACAACTCATTCCAAAGAATGATAATTCTCCTCAGAAGATATGTAGCTACTATATATTTAAATATTTACAGTAAATAGGCTGTCAGTTTTTGAAATAAACAGAGAAAGATGTTGGACCCCCTAGACTTTGTCAACAGAGTTCCTCATAGGATTTCATGACATGTACTTTTTTATTTTAAGGTAATTACTCCAGACAGAAGAGCTGAAAAAGATCTCAGGGCTCTAGTTTTTAGACAAAGCCCACCAACAGTTAAATCAGTGTGGAACTTCCAGCCACAGGCTTACCTACCAAGACCAGTGGGATGATGGTGGTGGTGGTGGTGGTCATTATTATTATAATTTCACAGATTAAACTCATATCACAGTTTCAGTATAGAATGGTCATGAACTATTCTGGTTTCCAAAAATATCTTGGACAATGGAAACATAGGGAGGTAATTTTCTGTCGCCACTGGCAAGTAGAATAACAGAGTTGGAAGGGACCTTGGAGGTCTTCTAGTCTATTTCTCTGCTTAGGCATGAAACCCTATACCATTTCAGACAAATAATTTTCCAATCTCTTCCTAAAAACTTTCAGTGTTGGACCATTTATAACTTTTGGCGGCAAGTTCCAGCTGAGGAACTAGTAGTGTTAACAGAAACAGAAACAGATTTTGCCTGCTTTTTCAATGGAAAATAAAGATGAAAATATTTCACACAAGTGACAAAATAAATGTTATGGGATGTAAATATGTAAAATGATTGAATTACTCAAAGGCATTTTGAGTAATTACATCAATTACTCAAACGCATTTTGCTGGAAGCTCCCTTCCCATGCAGAGTTACCGGTAGCTTTAGTAAAATGTTTTTTTTTTTTCTCAAATCCAGAATAGTGGGAAGCTAGATTAATTTTCATAGAACATAGTTTTAGCAAAACAATACTGGGAAGGCTCCACTTTAATAAGCAGGTAGATTTTATCAGAGGTCTACTTACTGTTAAAAGTTGATCTCTCTTGATATATTTCCCTTTTATAGTAATGAACATGATCCTCCTTGTGGAGGACACAATTCTATTCTTTATATATTTAAATATATCAGTAGCATTTTAATACTTCTTAAATATTGTCTTGAGTATTGTTTTAATTCCCACTGAGGGTAGCCGCTATCTTGAGCCTGAGTAGGCTCAACCAGTGTTAGAAAAGATACTAGTATGCATAGGGGTCTTGATAGCTACTCTCTTAGCCAAAAGTTTATACTATAGGAAAATGGTCTGAAACTGCAGTATGAGAAGCACCATCCAAATATGTATTTCTTAGAAGGATAAACAGTGTTCATCTTTAAGAACACAGAAACTCACACTATTGCATCAGAACAAAGGTTGTAGAGTCCAAGATCTTGCCTAATAAATGTTCATTAAGCTTTCTGAGCTGATAACATCTGTAAAACAGATTGCATACACACCCTTTTACTAATTCAACCACGATAAAATCATTGCCATCTCCACTGTTGTAAAGTATTAACCCATCCAATGATGTTGTTTTGAACTGGAAAAACAGGTGCATAGATGTGTATGCTTGCAATGTGGCAAGAGCAACATAGCTAGCTTTCGTTTTAAAGGTGACTGGGTCAGCAATGATGTTCCGGAAGCCGAAACGGGCATTTAGTTCACAGTAGTCAATATCCCCATTTTTACACAAGTCAATGTATGCCATGCCATTAAAAGTGAGGCTTTGCAGGTGACCAATGAAGTTGGAAGGGACTGAGGACAAGTAACGCCGTTCTGTTATGATTCCCGTCTCTATATTATGGAATTCCAGTCTTGTATGATCCCCAGCCATTTGACCTTTAAGTAAAAAGCAATTTTGAGAAGTTAGTGTTATAACCAAAAAGCTAGGGCCATTTCAAATGCTGAAGTCTCCTACACAACCCTGGCCTGACCATGTGATTTTACCACATGTACTTTCACATAAGAAGTATATCTGCATTTGTTTAGTACTTTTTTCTTATTATATCCAACCATCTGAGTTATTTAAGAATAACTCAGTGCATAATGTACAAATGAAATGAACCAAGCATTAAATCATCCCAATTTAAGCAATCAAATCAAGGAAAAATACATCAATTTAACCAAAGGGTTGGCGGAATCTCAAGGTACTGTAACTAAGAAGAAAATCTTTATTTGAACATTCAAATTTAAATTTGCAGGCTTGTCTACCATGTACTTCTAGGAGCTTTGCTAATTACAAAATACAAAAAACAATAGGTCTATTTTATCCACTTTTTAGAGTGGAATAATTTGTATCTGTCTTTATAAAGGATATTGGAAAAGGTATCCTTTATTGAAGAAAGTGTCTTTTATTATTTTGGTCTACATCAGATAGATAGATAGATAGATAGATAGATAGATAGATAGATAGATAGATAGACAGATAGATTAAATATAGATATGATATATAGATATAGATATAGATAGACAGAGACAGAGACAGAGATAGGAAATATGCATTTGGAAAATGATCACTTATCTGGGCTTTATTGAGCCTAACCCTAGGCCAATGCAAACATGGTCAGCTAATAGCCTAGGCAAATCATGTTGACACACAGAACCACATATGATTGAAAGTTATTGTAGAATTAAGAAACAAGAGGAATGAGCAAAACTATTTCTATTACCACATCAGACATTGTTTAAATACAAACAAGCAAAATGTGTTCTGGAAAAAAGATCTGATTTATCATCCCCAATGCTGAATAAAAAAAATATGTGGATATATTATAATTGAAGCCTTTTTAGTAAGACTTGGCTTAATTGCTTTCAACTTAGCCTCTCTGTTTGCACATTGTAAAAGTTGGACACATTTGAATGATTTTAAAAAGGGTAAGATAACAGACAATGCTAGAGAACCCCACATTCTTTGCTCTTCTGGGTTTTTTCCTACTACTTCCCACAGATCAGTTCTTGGATTTGATGATATAATTATAGTAGAGAAAAATAAAATGGTACGTTGGAATAGGGAAAAGAATATTATTATTTTTTAACTCAACTACAATTCTTATCCAGAATACAGTCAAAATGTATTGTATTGTTTTAAACAAATGTGTGAAGTTTGGCTGCCTTTATTATATCATTATATCTATATTTGTTTTTATATCATTTTTGTTCCTAATTTTGTTTTCCTTCTCTTTGCTTCAATTTGTCAGAAGTATCCTTTCCTAATACTTCACATGGATTTTTGTTAAAATTCTCCTTTATTGTATTTTCTGCCTATATTCATGGAAATGAAATGATTTCACCACAAGAGCAATCATAATTAAACTCATATTGAATGGAAAAATCAGGAAAATAGTTATTAGTCTTTACCTGTCATGGCTTGTTGGTCATCTACTATTAACTTTAAACTTTTTCCTCTTCGAACTACACGTACTGTATGCCATTCATTGTCATTGAGGTTATATCCAGCAAAAAGAGTCTCTGGACCTTTGCCTGTAGGGTATGCCAAACAGTTTATTATGGTATCTTTACATCATTCAATATGTGAACCTCAGAGAGAGAAAGAGAGACAGAGACAGAGAGAAAGAGAGAGCACAAGAAAAAGAGAGAAAGATAGGGGGACAAAGAGAAAAGGAGAGAAACACAACAAGAAACAGAACCAAAAGAGAGACACTTTTGCTGGAGCAAAATAAATAAATAGTAATAATTTTAAAAATAACAGTACATCTTTGAAAGACTGATGTTATCAAATAATAGGTATACTTCAAAAGGCAGGCATGTTATCTCATTATATTTATATATAGCCAACAAGCAGTGTTTTCATAAATGGACACAGTCAACACAGAGCTGGTAGCTACTGGTGATACAGATTTGTCGAAATTGCACCTTTTCAGTAAAGTTAATTGAGTAGTAATTAAGTTAAAAATGAAAATTCTCCAGAAGTGGAAAAGTGTATGAAACTGGCATATTATTGTCTTCAGTGTATGCCTATTGTAAAGTCATTTATTTTTAATCCCATCTTTATTATTTTTAAAATAGCTCAAGGCAAGGAATAATACCTAATAACTACTTCCTCCTATTTCCCCCCAAAATAATACCATGTGAGATGAGTTGGGCTGTGAGAGAATGATTGACCCAAAGTTCCTCAGCCAACTTTCATGCCTAAAGCAGAACTAGAACTCATGGCCTCCTGATTTTCAGCCTGGATCCTTAAGCATTAGAGCTCTCATTAATTAAACTTTATTTTAGTATTTTCTGTATATTACATTCAGAATATCTGAACTAAGATTGTAAGACATATATCACAAGAAATTGTCTGAACAATAATGCTTTAACTGCAGTTTGAGCTCTCCATTTGTGGAAAGCAGGGCAGAGACTCTCTGATGTGTATGCTCTGCAAGATTGCAGAGCATAAGCAACTTCCTAAGGCCGTGTTTGTCAATGTTTGAGAGATGGATGGAGATCCGTTAGATAAGTAAAAGAAAATTAAGCTCTAATACCCCAGCTTGTTTAATGTCCCTACACATTCTGCACACAGTTGCTACTTGAAAGACAGCCCTTGGTGGATATGCTCTGCCCACTGAGGGAATCATAAGCTTCAAGAACCATTTTTGGATATGTCTCAACCTGTGTGCTGTTTGGGGCTTGGGATGACTTGCAAAACTCTCAGAGTCCTGGCAGTTAAAGTTGCAAAGATGAGTCTTGATGCCAATTGCATTTGTCTCTCAGGGTGTCACACAATTGTGTTAGTTAAAAAACAAACAAACTAGGGAATCAATAACAGACCTTAAGGCACCCATTCCTTGGAAACTTATGTTTGAAAGGCTCCTAGAAACATCTTTTAAGTGTTTGAACCACATGAGGATGAGAATCATTTGGAAGACAATGCCAATATTGTATTCCTCTCAGAGTTTAACCAAGGCTTCTGTATCTTTTTATTTTTTAATTTATTTTAATTTATTTATTTTTGTCAATTGCTTACAAGATAATAGGTATAAGTAAAAACATAGTTATGAATACATGGATACATATAAGAAAAAGAAAGAAACAATAGGACAGGGACGGTAGGCACGTTGGTGCACTTATGCACGCCCCCTACAGACCTCTTAGGAAAGGGGTGAGGTCATTAGTAGACAGTCTAAGGTTAAATTTTGGGGGGTTTGGGGATGATACCACAGAGTCAGGTAGACTATTCCAGACATTGACCACTCTGTTGTTACATCTGTATCTCTCTCCTGCAAAAATGTGTTTATCCAGATGACTGCTTCTCACAACATCCAGAATCCCAACATTCCTGATTGCGGGTGTTAAGCAAATGCATTTTTTTGTTAAGTGGGCAGAGTCTCAGGTAAGGAACACAGGATACTCTGGGTAGAAGAGCCTGGGAGGCTCTGATCAGGAGCTGAAAATCCCTGTTGAAATTCTAACAGAATTTTCAGTCCCTGAGGCAAGAGACATTTGCTTGTGGCCTACTGGGCCTTCCAGAGCCTCTCCCATTCACCTGAGGCCCCATGAAGCTTACCTGAGACTGTCTACTTAATAACCAAATATCTATCTATCTATCTATCTATCTATCTATCTATCTATCTATCTATCTATCTATCTATCTATCTATCTATTATTCTTATTTACATTTATTTGTTTATATCATTTATTAAATTTCTTTGCTACTCATCTCACCATGAGGTGACTCTTATATGTGATCTCTCCACTCTCTGCTTGGCTTTTGGCTCCCTCTCATCTCCAGAGGCTGCCTGATGAAGAAAGTTAGCTCTCCTTCTTGCAGAAAGGAATGACTTTGTTGGAATATAGAAATAGAATCACCATGACAATCAGAAGTGCTTTTTATCTGTAAAACACCCTTTCTGAGACCTTTGTAACTTTTAGTGGTGGTTAAACAACCAGGATTAAATCGAGGACTATCTGAAACTGTTTTTACAGAGATAAGAACTTGCAACCTACCTGAGACTGTAGCTTTCTATCCCATGTTTAAAACACACTGGAGCTATCATTTCAAAATGGATACTATGCTGAACGCTAATAGGAAAGATATCAGATCTGTGTTTTGGATCCACCATAGCTATTCTGCCTCCCTGTGTGTGTGTGTGTGTGTGTGTGTGTGTGTGTGTGTGTGTGTGTGTGTGTGTTAAAAATAAAATAGCATACTGTGAAATAACTAAGCTAAGCCAAAGTGGAGTATTTCAGATCTAATGTCTATAACTATAGAATGCTAAGTGTGGAATGATTACAATTTTGAGTTTGGGTCACAAACTGTATTAGATTGATTATTAAGGGACTGAATCTTAATTCTTCTATATTAAATCTGGAAATGCCATAATTAAAGTCTCATAATAATATCTAATACGGAAAGAATATCAGTAAAATATTATTTATATTTTATATGTTATATGAAATATGTTATATGTTACTTTTTAATAAAGTAGAAATAGAAAGTTTATATTAAAAGTATATAATACTAAGCATGGTCTCTATGAAAATGTGCCATATGTCTTAGAAATAAATGAAAACCACAGTGTGGAATTTGGAAATAGGTTTTGGATATGAAGTTTGCATTTATTATAATAAAGCAATCGTTTGATCTGAGATTAATATATATATTAAATATGAAAAGCTATGACATTAGGAAAAAATGTACTGATTTTTGTCTGGGAGGATTAAACACCAGTTCAAATGGTCCAAATCATACTGCTGAAATTGTACAGCAAAACTTTTAAATGTCAGTGGTGGCCTTTTATGCCTAAATGAACGTGAATTGGGATTTTAAAGGCAGAGATTGGAGAGATTTTCTTCCCAGAGAATCTTGTTAATTTTAATTCCCTTAAAGTTTTGAGTAGGAACCAAATTGCAATGCTGAAAATCACCCGTATTTCTGCTGTGGTCACATAACGATTTGGGATTAGCTGTCATAAATGGGGTGATTGGGGCAACTTGTGGCCCATCAAATGTTATCTTGCCACCACTGATATATACGACCAGGATCTTAAGAGGCTTAAGTGTGTTTTGGAAAATTAAATATGAAAAATAAGGATAATGCATTATTAAAAATATATTGTTTATTTCTAAATGAGAAAGATGTAGGATTTTGCTTCTTGAATTAAATAGATTGTAGTTATAGCATTAAGAATCTTATATGAACCACAATGATAATCACTGACGTATTCCAAGTGGCTGGTTTTTTTTTTAAATCATTAATGAGGTGTCCTTGGTGGTCTCTGAGCTTGGTTGCTTTTCTTGTAGATGTTTCATTATAAAAACTAGGTAACATCATCAATGCTAGCAGGGAATGGAGTTTGCTCCCCATTTGCATTCTAATGACTTGCCCTATCAGTGTTGGTGGGACTGGTCTTGGAAGATCTGTGATTGGGCTTTTTAATGATATAGCTTATTTGGAAGTTTCTTAATTGAGGTATTCTTTATTTCTTGATTCTTGGTTTGATGTTAATCTTGATGTTAATCTTTGCTCATCTTGGATGGTCACAGTTTCCTAGTTGTTTCCTAGTTCAACTGAAAAACTGTGACCATCCTAGACCATACCAAATCCAAAAATGCTAGAGAATTCCTGGAAGCCTGGCACTCTGATATAAGGGCCACCAATAGCACTTAGATATAAACAAAGTCTACATACTATTCAAAGGAGGAAATCAACAAGCCAAAAGGGAACATAATGATCAAAACAGCTACCTGCTAACAGTCAACACCTGCTAGAACAGGGCTTTCAAACTTGTGTCCTGTGGCCCAGATGTGTCACATGCTGGCCATGCCCACACCCAGTTCAACAAAGGGGAAAAGCCATGATATTTATGTGACGATACCGTGATGACGAAAGTTTAATACCCCTGCACTAAAATATAAACTAAGAGCAAATACCACTAGCTGGCACTAATGATTTTACATAGTTGGGTAATGAAACATCTGCAAGAAAACAACCAAGTTCATAGAGCACCATTTCATCCCTGAGCTACAAATAATTTTCTCTACCTTTTTGGTTAAAATTACAGTTTATAAGAACAAAAGAAAAAGGTAAAACAGATAAAAGCAATAAAATAAGTTTTATTTCACTTTCAAAAACAGTACTCATTCTATTTTAAGTGACTAATTATTCTTAAATTTCATTATATTTTATATTCATTAGCTTTCTGATGTCAGAAGAAAATTAGTTTAAACTATGGATATTTCTGCAGTTTTCATTTTCTTAAGGCATTTCAATATGAATGTTAAATAAAGTTGTTTGATGAGATGGGCAGCTATATAAATTGGTCAAAAAATAAATGCAAGAATTTGTATTAATTGAGGTGGTATATTTTATAAAAAAAAATCTTTATCATTTTAAACATTGTGCTATTTTTGGATATATAAATAACAGGTAAATTTAAACAAAAATGAACAGCCTTCCCCAATGCTCTCTCTCGGTGTATCTATCCATCTATCTGACTATCCTTCCATGCATGTATGCATCCACCCATTCACACACACAGAGATACATGAATACTTTTCCTATGTGATTAAATGACAAAAAAAAAAAAGTTATAATAGACCCTTTTTAGGCTTGACCTACAATGGCTCTCCTAAAATTAAACCTAAAATGGAAACAGTTCCAGTGGGCCATATAATGTAGCTTCTCTCCAAGCTAAGATACTTAAGATAAGTTGGGGTACAATTTTGAGAATATCTAGCTGCATGGCCAAAAGAACTTGTGACACAGTATTTTAGTCCCTCACATCTGGTAGGCACTAGTTTGCAATTCATTAAGTTTGGACATTTTCCTTCCCCATTTCTTCAAGGGAAAAGCATTATTGACATGGTGGTATATTACATCTGCTTTTTGAAGAGTAGTTTTCTATCTAATAATGAATGTTCTTTACCCAATCAAATAAATAATTAAAAATTCAGACTCAACAACTTGCTAGCATTACTTCCCTTGCTGGATTCCAAAAGAATATCTCATGGCAATAGTTCAGACATTATATTTCTTGTAATTTTCTGATAATGTGCAATGTCCTGGTAGTACATAATTTTATGATGAATGGATGTTCTACAATAATTATAAGCTTGTTCTAATAAATACAACAATCTGAACTTCCCCGTTTATTTTCCTAGACTTTTTTTTTTTTTTAGTATATTTACATTCATGGAAGCATTTGACAATTGCTTTAGAAGATCAGCAGTTTTCTTTCTGAAACCTCTCAGCTTTCTAAAAGCCCCTTTCCAGTGAGATGCCACCAAAAATCCAGCAGCAAAGCCCTTGCATTCTTTCTACTAAACTGGGGTGGTGGCAGGGGATAACAGATGGTAGTCCACCAGTAAATGAGCACTGAAGATTCTGAAATACTTCGATAGTATGATAATCCCATCTGTGGGAGCTGCCTAGCTACAATGGGATTGGCTCACCCTCCTCACTTCAGCAGAAAAGGCATGCTAAGGATCCTGTCTGTCAAGGAATTTCAGCTGATGGGGAATAAGAGTGGCCCCTTTTCTTCTCCATCCTCCATCTTTTGGAACATTCTACTGCTGGAGGTGAGATCCAATTCTTGGACTTCCAGAAGGATCTTAAAATCTTGTTCTGCTGGCTGGCTTGGGGTTCTTATGGGGGTACTCTATGTTGGATGTGGCTGACCAGCTAAAAGATCCCTCCCCATACTGTCAATCCACTTTGTTTTTAATTTCTATATAGTTCTTGCTAATTTTAACTGTTTTTATATTTATCTGTCTGTCATTTTGTAACACATCCTGAGTCATTTCAACTGTGAAATGGGTGGCACATATATTAAGTAAATAAAATAAGTGTTACTGTACCAGTTTAATTTATATTTATGACAACCAAGCAATAAGAAATGTGTAGGCAGTGGCTAGAGGGATGGAGATAATATGATGCCATTTAATTAGGGCCTGAAGAATCAAGGAAGTTCCAATCAACAAGTTGAGGGCTGTGTTTTAATAGTTGACTGATTAAAGACTACTAACCATTTCACTTGAGCCTAATTGCACATCTTGCTTTCTGGGATGATAAGGAAAAGGTCTCAGGCTTTTTTTCTGTTTGACATTCCTACAAGTATTTGAGGCATGTTTTCTCATACTCTATCAATCTTCTATTACAGCTTTTTGTTTAGTTCCAATTGTAGCTAGTAAATTCTCAAAGCAAATTTAGGAGTACAGAGTTCTATTTGAAATTAATGCTTCCAAAGCATTATAGGACAAATCAGACTGTTTCCTGAATCTTGTGCTTGCCTTTACTAAAGATGAATAACTCTATTTCAAACTACTACATTTGATGTTTCGGTCTCTGTGCCCTAATCCATGTCCTACCACCTTTCTTAATCATTGCTCTGGACAAAGTCCTCCATTCTTACTTGTGCCTGTGCTCAGTTGTTTTCTAGAGGCACACAAATAAATAAAGACTGCATAAATAAATAGACTGTATAAATAAATAAAAATAAATAAAATAAATAAATAAAAAGACTGCATAAATAAATAAAGACTGCAACGATGACACCATTAAAGCCAACATCTTTAACACATTTTTTGGCTCAGTATTTGTAAACAGCAATGGATCATGCCCAGTATTTCCTAGCCGAACCACAGATAACTACAATGATCTAATACATATCGATTTTACAGAAGACAATGTTGAAAAAGCACTTCGCAATCTAAAACCATCTCTATCTATTGGACCGGATGGAATATGTGCCTACTTCTTAAAAAAGCTACCCACTGCCATAGCCAAACCTCTAAGCATAATCTTTGAAAAATCTTTCAGGACCAGTTCCTTGCCTAACCTTGTTGCCTAACAAGCCACAGTCATCCCCATCTTCAAAAAGGGAGACCCCAGCCTAGTTGAAAATTACAGACCAATCTCCTTATGCTGCGTCACCTGTAAAGTCATGGAATCAATTATTAACCAATCCATCATCCTCCACTTAGAGACAAACAACCTACTCTCCAATAAACAATTTGATTTCAGAAAAAAACTATCCTGTAATCTGCAACTCTTACACTGCAAAAACATATGGACTATACAACTTGATCAGGGAAAAACAATAGATGCAATCTACATAGACTTCTGTAAAGCCTTTGATTCAGTGGTACATGACAAATTACTACTAAAAATAAAATCCTATGGTATCTCTGGACAACTGCATAACTGGATAGAAGCATTCCTGTCAAACAGACAACAAATGGTCAAAATTGGGAGCGTCCTATCAAATTCTGTACCTGTCAATAGTGGTGTCCCCCAAGGCAGTGTTCTAGGACCAACTCTCTTCATACTCTACATAAATGACCTCTGTGATCATATTAAGAGCAACTGCGTTCTTTTTGCTGATGATGTAAAGCTGTTCAATACCACAGGCAATACTGCTACCCTTCAAAAAGATCTTGACTATGTATCAGAATGGTCAAACAAATGGCAACTTCAAATCTCAACAAATAAATGCTCTGTCTTACATATTGGCAAAAAAAATCCGAAAATAAAATACAAGCTGAATAGTCAAGATGATCCAAGCTCTGTAAAGGACCTTGGAATACTCACCTCTATTGATCTAAGTGCTAGAGCCCACTGCAACTACATAGCCAAAAAGGCATTAATAGTTGTTAACCTAATCCTACGTAGCTTTTTCTCTGGTAATATCACACTACTAACTAGAGCATACAAAACATTTGCTAGACCAATACTCGAATACAGCTCATCAGTCTGGAACCCACATTACGTATCTGATATTAGCACAATTGAGAAAGTCCAGAAATATTTCACAAGAAGAGTTCTCCACTCCTCTACTCGTTGTAGAATACCTTATGCCACCAGACTTGAAATTCTAGAACTAGAAAACCTTGAATTATGCCGTCTTCGGTCTGATTTAAGCATGGTATATAAAATCATACATTGCAATGTCCTACCTGTCAATGAATACTTCAGCTTCAACCATAACAACACAAGAGCACACAACAGATACAAACTCAAGGTTAACTGCACCAAGCTTGATTGCAGGAAATACGACTTCAGCAACAGAGTGATCAATGTCTGGAATACTCTACCTGACTCTGTAGTTTCTTCCCCAAACCCCAAAAACTTTAACCTTAGACTGTCTACTATTGACCTCACCCCTTTCCTAAGAGGTCTCTAGGGGGCGTGCATAAGTGCACCAACGTGCCTACTGTCCCTGTCCTATTGTTTCTTTTATTTTTCTTTTATTTTTCTTATATGTACCCATTTTATGTATTCATAACTATGTATACACTTATACTTATTATCTTGTAAACAATTGACAAATCAAATAAAATAAAAAATAAATAAAAATAAAATAATTCAGCATGTATATTTCCTGAGCATTGCCTTCACATTTTATTCTATTCTTCTATTCTTCTCTATTCCTTCCAAGAAGATACCCCACTCATAAGCTACCTAAATCAAATTACTGAAAAACCACATTTGAATGGCAGAAAATAATGTGATTCAGAGTGAGTATCTGCTCAACAGGGCTTTCATAAAGTTTCTACTCATTCTACTGTAGTGATTTAGGAACTTCAGTGGAATGGTAGAATAAGGAGAAATGTGAGCAAAGGTCTTTTTTGTTTATACAAGCTATTCTCTGGATCTAAGGCAAACACAGTAGTATCTGCAAGGGCATCATAAAAAGTCAAAGATGGTAGTTGCACTGGCATCACCGGTAGCAGCGATGAGCAACGGAGACTGAACCAGTTCTCTCCACCACTCTGCTGTTGGGCCACCTGCCCACCCGGACTTCATTTTTATCTGCTGAATTTGAAGCACAGAAGAGTGCCACATGGCAGCTGCTGAAGTGACCGGGATTGTGCAGGCTTGCAGGAGGTGAGTTAGAACGTATCTGCGCCTGTGTAAATGTCTCTGCACTTGCGCAAAGTGCGCATTTGGTGCATGTGTGCATGCAAAGTGTGTGTACGCACGCAAAGCATGCCCACCAAGCCATGCCCACCAAACTGGTGGCAAAAATATCTGAATCCTATTACTGATTGGCATGCTTAAATCTTGTCACTTTTTCACACATTTGCCTTGCATATAAATAAGGAGTTGGCCTTTGTGGCTGCCATCTTGACATTTTTACCACCCCTGAAGATATTCCTCAGCAGATGGCAATTTAACTGTGATTTAATTTATCAGGAATTATCCTACACCTGTGGTCTTTTAAAAACTTTGAGAAGTTGGAACAGATTGTATATTTTAGATTAGTCTACCTCTTTTTTTTCCCCCTCGGTGCATCATAGGCCAATACATTGACCTAGTGTGTTTTGTTCATTTTTGTCCAATGGCCCAATAAACAAATGTGTGAGAGGAAAAATAAGATACTGAAATAACACTACAGATTCAGTTGCAGGTGATGAAATTTGTTGCTTTGATTGTATATTTTTGCTGTATGCAACTCAGCAGGGCTGGGCAAAGCATTTGAAAGTGGTATGCTCTTTTTTACAAATTACTAAAGCGATCACCTTATTTGCAAAGCTTGCAGATTGCTTTCAAAGCTATTTCCATTTGTCTTGGTATACATTGCATGCATAACCACTTCACTAGGAAGTTCCTCTGACTGAAAACATCTCTTTGAAATGCTTTGCACAACACTCTGATTTTTATTGTTTTCCACTGCAGTATTTCTGGATTTCTCCCTCTATTATGTCTGGAATGGAAGCAAAAAGCATGCAAGGCCATATTAAGCTATGGTTCTCAGTTGGAGAGCTTGATTTTGCTTTAACTTTAGAAAATACACACAAACAAATACACACACACACAAATAAATTACACCCACCCACCCACCCTGTATGCTATATCTGAAAAAAGTTGTTTAATATCCTGCTTTGTTAATGAATTCTTTGCATTTAGTATGAATGATTGGGTCACATATTTCTGACTTTGCTCAAATTTCATAATTATATAATTTTCCTTATATTTATTTTAGATTTAATATTTCAGTTTTTTCCCTCATATTTTGCTCCTATTTAACAATATTTTTAAAAAGTTACATTAATCTATTAATAATTTAATTTCTATTTTTACAGATATAAATAAATGACAAAAAGTAACCATTTGGATGGACTGCAAAACCAAATAGAAAATACATTATTTTCTGTACATTATGTATAATACTGTAATAATAACTAGATAAACAAAAATTATTTTAAATTAGTGGCAGTTCCCTGGTGCAGTATCAGTACTAATATAGGGATCCTTTTCTGGCATCTACAGCAAAGTGTTCCACAAAAGGGAAGTAAATTTATTTGGTTATCTCAAACATTTCACTTCTTAAAGACATAACAAGTATCCTTGTATTGCCCACAAAAAGTTTGCAAAAATGTATTAAGCATTAGGAATATTCATGTGATACATTATTTCTTCCCAGTTTGTATTGTAAGTTTGAAAAGCAAGCCATGTACAAATAATAATTGTCCAAAGTTACTTCCAAAACATGAAATGAAAATATATCAACCATTGTGATTCTTGAACAAGATAAACTGAGAAGAGTCATAATGACTAGAAATCCTAAAAAATTAAATTTTATCAATTTCAAGGCACTACACTAAAAATCAGATGCCCATGAGTTCTAGTCTTCCCTTAGGTATAATTTGATGTTAGTTACAGTTAGCATAACTTTACATTAGTGTCTCTTCCCTTCTTCCCCCATTATGTACTTAGGACAGTAAAGCTTTGGGAAGAAGAACACAGCACTGCATGCTCAAATACAGTAGAACCTCTGGGTTACGAACGCTTCTGACCACGACCAAATTGGATTCTGACCAAAAAAATCCACATTTTTCCCTGCAGCCAATTTCCCCTTTTGCGCCATCTTTTTTTGTGTGTGTCAAAATTCCAAAATTAGTTATGGGTCATGTCCAAATCAGCTTGTGGCCAAATGAATTATGGAATGAATTATGGTCATGACCAGAAGTTCTATTGTAGGCATTCCAAAACTGCCAATCACAAACAAAGCTTGTAGGAGGCAATTCCTGATCTGTTGAAAGTACCAAGGGCATCAATGGCACTTGAATATAAAATATAAAGTGAGACTTCAGCTTCCTCATAATTTAGAGCACACCTGTCTTCCAGCAGATTCTCTCTGGTATAATTAAAATGGATCACAATGGTTATTGCTATCTGCATTCTAGAGAGATATAGAAGGGTGTCATATTTTCTATTCATATATGTCAGTTTATAGATCATGGTTTTTATGTATCCAGAACAGTTTGTTGTGGGAAACAGGAAAGTGGGAAACTGTAGACAATTAATTAATTGAGGGTGTGAGGGAGAAGTCAAGGTTGGTCCTTCACAAGGTTGAACTTCCTATTTCTTTTCTAATATTTTTCACTTTACAATACTGTAGTGAATACTGCCTATTTTTATTCATGTAAGAAATATGAATTGCTCTTGAATCCAGTTTCATACACAAGGTTGTATCTCCACGTATAATTTAAAGATAACCTGATGCCTTCTTGAGATACTGGAAAACATGTTGGAACTTCTGAAAGTTTCAGAGCAACACATTTGAGGTCATGATTTTAACTGTGTCAATTTATGTCCCACTCATTCCAATTTGACATTAAAAAGAAAATATAATCTTAAAAATATTATTAAAGCAAACAACACTATTCACCTAAATAATTGATCAGCATATTCATATGTTAAAAAAACTGGAACATGGAATAAAATAGGCAAAACATTCTTACATTTTTCTACTAGTACCACTTTACTTTTGTACATTGAGAAAGCAAACTGAAAATAAAAATGTAAGTTCAGGAAAGAAGTAGTCTGGACTGTGAATTTATTTTGCAATGAATAATCTCCCTTTAATTTTCAGATGTCTTCATTCCATGTGTCTATGGAGATTTGCCTTTTGAAAAAAATCAACTTTGAGACTTCATTCCATGTGGTAACTAATTTCATTAAAAAAACACACATTTGTTTTTTCAGTTTCAGATGTGAACTCATTTTAAATACTTCTTTTAGAAAAGTTTTTAAAAAACAGAAAGATGCAGAAAGTATACACAAAGCTTTGCAATTATTTCTTACCATTCATGAGTTTAAAATAATTTATCTTATTTCAATGTTAATGCAGACTGTTTCACATGTGTTCAGTTTCACAGAGACCGCTTCTGCATCTGCTTCTCTGAATAGCTTTTATTTTAATGTTAATATTATCTCATTTGTACCTATTTGCTGCTCCCACCCCAACTCACTCACGATAAACTTATTCACAGGAAAAGTTATTAGAGGGATGAAGCATCTTCTTTTGATATGGCACTTTCCCGCTTCTCCCTTATCAAAGCAGCTCCTAAAGAATCATCATTCAAAAACAAACATAAAAGAACATACACATAATAGCTTTATACACCCTCTTCAGATGTGTAGATGAGAAAGTTTTCAAGCCAAAAATACCAGGGTCACATACACCAGCTCTTATTCTCCCTAACCTCCATGTCTTCAGCCTGGCATCTGAACATCTGTATTTTAGTATATAAAACTGGAGCAAACTTATTTGCTCTAACCCATACAGAGTATTTAATTAGATTCCACTCCACTAACTTTAATAGAAAAATAGTTCATGAAATTGCTTTAGTCCTAGATTATGAAGTAGATATTGAAGTGTCGACAGACAGGATCTCTGACTCCTGCTTCAGAAGGAAAAAAATATTAAAAATATAAAGCTAAGTACTATGCTTAGAATGTCTATGTCAGGAAAGAACTTGGATTTAAAGTTTGTTCCTTAGTGACTTTGACCCTTCCTATTAACTTAAAAATAGTGGATAACTGCAACCAGAACTTTTTTTAAAGCAGTGACTAGCTATGTGAATTTCCATAGTAGCATCCCTAGTAATTGTTGATCCTTCTTTCAGTTGAAATATTCCAAGAGTTTCATTGCATTATGTCTAACCTGATAGAAAAATAGCAAACAGGGATGTGCAAATCCATTTGGATGAGCATTTTGCAAAGTGCTGTCTATAAACCCAAAGAATAAGAACCTCATATCTGTGATCATTTCATCTGGGCATGCAGGATACCACCTTTGCTTTGTTTAAAAGTCAGCAATTTCAAATATAGTACAAAAATAAAATGTCTAGAGAATGATACAATACAAAATAAACAAGCTAAAAATATAACAGTGGTAGAAAATTATATACTACAAGAGAAAGATTCATTATCATTTGTTCTGGATCCTTCCTGCTATTGATTGCAAATCTATACTCTGACAAATAAATTTTGTGACATTATAATTAATGGTACTTTGCCAGTAAATATAAAAAACATTATCAAATAACTGGAAAGTTTACAGTATTACCAACTAATAATAGTGACAGATAAGTAAAGAAGAGGTAATAAGTGTACCATGTAGAACTAAAAAAAATTGCCCATCTGTCTCAAGTATTCTTGAGCTACAAGAGAAAGTATGTTCTTCACAGAAGATCCTAAAAAAAAAAAGCTTTGTAGTACAGGTAGCCCTCAATTTATAACTATTCATTTAGTGACCATTCAAAGTTGCTGAAAAAAGTGGTCCCATACTTTAACAACTGCAGTGATTCACTTAACAACCATGGCAACTAAGGTTATAAAATTGGGCTTGACTAAATGAATAAGTGTCTTGCTGCTCTACTCTTCAGATTTGGCTATGCCCAACTAGCATCTACATCGAAGTAACTTGAGTAACTATCTACAAGGAAATCCACACATGAATGTGGATGACCAATTAATTCTTTGACCTCCCCATCCTTCCTGAGTAGGATTGCTTGGTTAGGAATTTTCAGAAGAACAGATGTTTCTACGCTGTAAATGTCACTTGATGCTTAGTTTTATTCACATTTGGTTTTATACCATTGTTGCTGCAAGAATTTTATCAGTTACTTCCTCCTTCATTTCTCCTTAGTAAACCAAGACACTGCTTATGATCAGTGAGTGAGAAGAGACCTCACAAGTTGAGGGGTCTGATCCATTCTGTATATTACAGACATAGACTAATGTTGGGTGGAATTACCCAGCAAAATGAAACAGCATCTAGCCAGAGATTTCTATGGTCCTCACCTTGCAAGTTTTTATAAAGAATGATATTACTCCCAGACTTGACTTAGCTGTGTTGCGGTATTAAGTCAGATTTTTGAGTATTTTTTTTTAATTTGGATCACAATTGTTCATTTTTGTTGAATGCTACCCAGAGTCACATTATTGAGATGGGTGGCTTTAAAAATGTTGAAAATAAATAAATCTCTTTGACAATCGCAGCAGCTCCTTTTTCTTAATCTTAAGGTAGCATCTCTTTTCAATCTATAGGGAACCCCATGGCACTGTTCTCATGTACAATTTTAAACAAATGGAGAGGGAGAATATACATTCAAAGAGTATGCAGAAGCTGCTGTAAGGTGTTTTTTTTTTCTAATATCTTTACATTCACTACTTTTAGCATTAATAAAACCATTAATTTATGTTGTAAATAAGTAAAATCAGTAAAACCAACAATTGTACGTTTTTTTCCTACTAATGATTTCTCATCAAGATTCAGAAGCTGTTTCATGGCATGCTGAAATCTAAACTGCAGATGCTAAGAATCTTTCTTATAAAGTATTACACCATAGACAGATGATGAAGAAGAAGAGATAGATAGATAGATAGATAGATAGATAGATAGATAGATAGATAGATAGATAGATAGATAGATAGATAGATAGATAGATATGACAACAAAGCTCACAATACCAAGATGCCAATATTATAGGAAAAAAAACATATCATATTTAGTCTAAAAAACAGGGAAGTAACTATACTCTTTGGATTTTAGCTCTACAGGCAAATTAAGTATGGCATTTCTTAATAGGTAATCAGTGCATGCTAGTCCACAACACAGTATAAATGTGTTCCCATCTTTTATGTCCATCCATTTTGCATTCCACCCTCTTGCTAAGGAGCTCAGAGTACAATTTAAATTTAATCAAGACTCCAATTTTCATCTAGTAAGTGACCCCAAAAACCAGTGATTTGCTTGTTTTGTGTTTTATTTTCTGAATTTGCAATACTTGTGAACTATACTGATTTGCTTTTCCGAAGCAAAAATTAAAATAGATACAGATCCAAAGTTTTGCATATCATTGCATACGTAGTCCTTTGAATGGGAAATATTTATGTACAACAAATATACAATAAGATATGAGCAGAAATATATTTCATTATGCTGATATCTTCACGTGGTAGTTACATGCAATGTTGAAAATGTACTTGTGAGTGAAAATTGGTAATGTGCATAAGCACGCAAATGTACATGTGGATGAGTAGTCCCTGATCTGTGCATTTTCAAGGAGTTCCTTAGAGCTGCCCTATCTACAAAGCAATTTTAGCACATGGTTGTTTCCATACTCTTTTATTCTTCAGTTAAATATTATTAATCAATAATAAGCACAGTTACAGGCAACAAGCCTTTTCTTCTCCCACTTCTTCTTATTCTCCTATAAAATGTACCTAGGAACAGATGGTGCTTGGGTTGACTCTGGATTTGTCTTACTTTTCTCTTCTGCATGCTCTTAGGATTAAATGCCTAAGTGCTATTAAATACGTTTTTTGGTTTAAAAGAAAATGATCTGACTTGCCAGTGCCTGAAAGTAATCTGTATCTTAGACTGAAGGAGATTTTGTAGTCCTGAAACATACAGATGCATAATGTGTAGTCACTTTTCTCAAACTATTTTTCTTTTCTCAAACTATTTTTTCTGTTTTGCAAATATATGTTTTTTTTTATTTCTGATTTCCACCATATACACATTTTCACAACATCTATGAATGTTATCCAGCCATAACGATTTTGTAAAGCACTAATTCACTTGTTATAGATAATCTTGTCAGAGAAACATGGACTACACATTCAGTGAGAAGGCAACCTGTATGCAGCTCTGCTTGAATGACAAGCAGATACTTTGTCAAGTATCATTTATTATACTCATCATCAAGATCCAAATATTACAACCATTACTTTTTCAGTAAGTAATTCAGTAATTACTGTTGAGTAGTAAATATGAATAGAGAAATATAATCTTTAATAAAGATTTTTAGTTGCTGGTGGTAGCATGAATTTCAAAAAGCTTTTATTGAAATTCTATTTTCAAAAAGTAAATTACTGAATGAGTATAGAACTTATTTTCATTCAATAGTGTGAAATAACAGTTTAATGTATGCAAAATTTAAAATATACTTAAATATATTGTGCAGCAAAACAGAGTTTTTTTGGGAAAATGCCTCATTTGATATTATTACTTCTGAGTTAATTTCCACAGGTAAACATATACTTGTTAATAGAAAGTACACCGAGTCAATGGCTAGGTTCATGTATCACTCTAAGCCAGGGCTGTCAAACTCCTGGCCTGCGGGCCGGATGCATCATGTACTGGCCCGCCCATATCCAGTTTAATGAATGGGAAAAAGTCCCAATTTGTCACATGATGCCATTGTGACAATGCGAGTTTGACACCCCTGCTCTAAATCATGATGTGATTTTTAGCTTTTGGCTCTATTGTTATGTGCTAATAAGTGCAGTGAATATCACATGAGTTGTTGCACAACCCTAAACTATAATTTGCAGTCACAATTTTTGGACTCTTGTTGCAACTATGAACTAATATATGTAAATAGGGCTCTTGTTTCCATCACCAAACCGCAAGGGTTAGAGTAGAGCAATAAGAAAAAGAGGAAAATAAGTGAAGACATAGCTAAAAATATATGTCTTTTAATTATCTGGCTTGTTAAAAAAAAACATGTAAAACAAATTGTGGCCCATTGTGATGTATGAATGCATTTATAATCTTACAAGTCTTCTTGATCAACATTGAGTTTATATGTTTATATGATCACATATTGAGTTTATATGTTGTCACAGATTTTATTTTTATTTTTTTTAGTTTTAGATTAATATTTCCTAGTCAGGATTTGGGACAGTGAGTATAATCTCATTCCTGACCTCCGAGGGGAAAGACTAATATAAACTGACACAATAATTTAAACAGGTCTTTAATTTCAAATCCATAAAATCAGATATGGATAGATGAATCAAAATATACAGATATGGAGGCACAAAAATGATTTATTCAGGTGATAAATGACAACAAAGTAGGTAGGTGAACCCATAACGCTATATGAACAAATATTAATTCACATTTTATTAATGGGGTTTCACTGTGGGAAGAATATGCTTTATAGTTACTATCTTTATAATATTTTTACATTTAAAAGGTTTTGTCAAATCTATTAATTTGCACTATTGCTGTACTAGTTTAGAATTGCTTTGTTGTTCAGTAATATACATATATTTCCAATTAATATAACATAGTTAATGATAATAGTTATTTGGAAAATGCCAGTCATTAGCTACACAGTCTAATGTGCTTTTGGCTTGCTATGTTAATTGGGCATGAAAATAATTACCTATATGACTTTAGTTATTTCATTTTATATGGCCATGACCTCAAGGTAGGCCAAGCATTATCTCAATTAATGAATTAATTTGTTCTGATTATTATTTTTTCATGGTTAGGAAAATAGTCAATCACCTTGAGTCTCTTAGTGAAATATGAAATGTGTTCATTAAAGTATCGGTAGCAGGAATACTACCTGAACCTCTTTCAGAATCTGTGAAATATGTATCAGAATACCAAGTACGGTATCACATCACAAGAAATTTAAAATATTTTAATATATACAAGCAAGAGAGGTGTACTGCCACAGTTTTCACTTAGCTACAAGGCTTTTCCTATATTAAAATACTTCAAAGAGAATGAAAATGTTAACATCTCTATGTTTGTAACATTAATTGATATGTAAATTTTGAGAAATAGTTTCAGGTGCCTATAACACAAAGGTTAAAGAATGCAGTGACTTTTCATAATTTGGTTCAAGAGGGCAATTGCAATGGGCTTGCCAAAACTAACATTTGGGAAGTGAAAATCTAAAGTAAGGCACAAAAAAGGGGGGAGGGGTAAATTTGTGAGAAATAAAAATAAATGTTTGCTTAGCCTCTCACTATCTTGCAGGTAAAACAAGAAAAGGAGCATAGTTTCTGACTCCTCATTTCTTCCTCTGCTTGGCAGCCTCCCTCAATATTAATGAGATTTGATTTTCCTCGGAGATAAGAACTGTTGGTAGTAATGACAAACACCATGAAGCATTGTGGCTTACCTTTCCAGAAACTCTCAAGGGACAGGTGGCATTCTCTTCCCTCAATCTGGATAGTTATTTTAAATAGCGTAACTCTTAGTTTCCTGTTAGACTTTTCTACCTTCTTATTCATGAAATCCTAATTCTTCTCATATTCTACATAAAATTAGCAATATAATTCCTAAGATTCTTAAATTTGTATCATACCTAATGTTCCTCTTCCATACCTAATGTTCCATACCTATTGTTCCTCTTCTATCTTTTTTCTTAAATTTCCTCAGCTTCCCAAATCTTCGTCATAGTTCCTGCTTGACAAGCAGAGCTCTTTTTGTCAATGAAGTCATGGTGGCACAGGGATTACAATGCAGTATTGGAGGCTAATTCTGCTGACTGCCAACTGCCAGTAGTTCAGCAATTTAAATCCTTCCAAAGTTGATAAAATGAGGACACAGAATGCTGGGGGCAATATTCTGATCCTGTAAACCGCTTAGAGATTGCTGAAAGGACTCTGAAGCAGTATATAAATCTAAGTGCTATTGCTATAAGTATTAGCAAAAATCAAACTTTTTCCTCAGCTATCAAAATTCCAAGATTTTTCAAACTTCTTTGAAGTTCTATGTAGGAGCAAGGGATGTTATGGCTCCCAATCACATTACAACATAAATAGTATGTTGCATGAAAATAAATTTATGTCCATTGGTACAAACATAAGGATGAGGTGATAGATAAAGAACAAAAATTGAATCAGTTTTGTTTATACTTACTCATCCTTCCACTGAATATTCACTTATTTGTAACACTTGGTAGAAAAGCAAGCTGAAAAAAATAAAGGACAGTTAATGCTGGAAGATGAGAATAATATTAAGAGGATGAATAGGAAAGAAAGGGAAGGAAGTGAGCTATTGGGCATACCGTTGAAGAAAAGCATGTGCAGTCAAAAAAAAAATGGAAGGGTCATCATGTGCAGGATTTAATTTTAACTATATTCTTTGTCCAGTATTTTAGTTACTTGACTATGTCTGCTGTAAGAAGGGGAAAGTGATGATTTTGTGGGAGGGGAAGCAAAATCTTTTGAGAACTGCTATGCCTTCAATGCTAAGAGGGGAATCTGAACCCTTTGGGATATTCCAGAGTGGCTTTTCTTGAACTATTCTATCCGAATGCAAACTTGCTTCAGAGTACATGTGAAATCTAGCAATAACCTAAAGATGTGATGAATCCTGAGTAGGATTTATTATTACTGCTGAAACCATATTTCCTTGAAATTCTTGTTCATGTTTTACTTCAGCGTCTTTATTTTCTCACTGAATGGATAATTAACTTGTGAACACTTCTCAATATGATGAACGCTTAGAGGAATTTAGATAATCATGCTGAAAATTGTAGTTTGTTTTGAAAGAAAAAACAGACTTTTGTTTGTGTAAGGATTCTCAGATCTACTTTGTATTTCACATTACATAGGATATGGTTGCACTGAGCAGTGCTTTTCTTTAAAAGACGATCAGCTTGAACTCATGAGAAATGATAGTTATCCTCAGAAAAAATGGTATTGCAAAATCTGGATAATTTTACAAAGTTCTATCCAAGTGAGAAGTTATTGAATTTGATGATTATTTACATCTTTGTTTAACTGTGGCTTTGCATATATTTTGTTGTTAGATAAATTCTATGTTCAATATGTTTTTTTTGTATATGTGGATCTCTCCCGCTAATTGCATTTTTAAAGCTCAAATGGATTTGCTTTTCTAAAAATGCTGCAACATTTTTCTTGGAAAACAAATTCTAGTTACCTTTTAACAATAGCAGGATTTCCTCCACTGGTTTTCCCTTGATGGCTTAAACATTTATTAAGTGGCATTTTCAATTTCCAATGTGAAAATTTGTGGATAATTACAGGAATCTAAAATCCATGAGATCTAGGAAGCATTTTATCCATCTAATTTGTTTAGAATAAGAAATAATGTAGTGTTTCAGGTTACAAAAATGAAAGTCTTAGAACTCTTAGAACTTAGAACTTAGAAGTCTTAGAACTTAGAACTTAGAAGTCTTAGAACTCCAGTGTTTGCTTCAAAATAATTGGAAGCCTAATTAAATATTCTGTTGGATAATATATTGTACTTTTTTGCCAATAATATTTGGTAGCAGTTATACATGTGAAATTTAGATCCTAAGTCCCATTCCTCCTAATTCCACTTAGTAGTCAGAAAATGTATAAGTCTTATCTGAATCCAAAACAAAGATTTTTCATGTACTTAATATATATAGATAAAATGTTTTTCGACATATTTACTAACAGTATAGTAATTACTAAAGATTTCAGTGAAAGCTATTGCCAAATATTTTATCTTCCGGAGTCTGGCAATAATAATTTTTTCAGGATCCCTTTCTGGACTATTCTGGACTATTCAAGATGCTAGTTGAAGAGTTACCCAATTCTTATAGTAATTAATCTCTTTTCTTTCTTTAGTTTGCAGAAATCTATTGCTCCTCCTGCTCCCCCGCAATAACGAATCTGGGTTTTTTGCTTTGGAAAGTGAAAATAATGAATATTCACTAAAGTGCAAACATTTCACTATGCTAACAAGAGATCTTTTTTTTTAATATTTTGGGTCAGTGGTTCAATATAATGTTTCTTCTTTTGTGAAGACAGATGACAAGTATGAATTAAGTAGTTCTATCATTAATTCTCATGTTGTTTCTGGTATTCTGAATTGAACCATCAATATATGTGGTAGTGCAGGCATATCCCATTCCCCTCCTTTTTTATTTTATTCACAATTTCACTGGAAAAGGTAACTTATCATTAAGAAAACTGAATAAATTAATATGCTCATATTCTTAATCATTTTAATTGCAATCAACAATATCATGCTCATTAATGAATTGTTTCTAATGGGATTTAGGTTTTTTTTGTTTAATTTCAGAGTATTATAAAGCTATGTTGCTTTTAATTTAGTTTTCATTTTTAAAGAAAGATAATCTATTCAATAAATTATTTCTAATTTATGAAAAAAGAAATAAAAAAGACCCCACAAAAAATCTCCATACATTTGACTACTGGACATTTGTATGTAATGGCATAAAATCAATGCAGATTAGAATTGGAGTTTGTAACTTTTAATAAATTTTCAGTAGAATTTTAGAGATGTTCAGGTCTACTAAAATCTACCCACTTTTTAAAGATTATTTTCATTGCTTTTTTATTAAGAAAAGGAACTTTTTAAAATATATCCCTAATTTTGCCATGACCACTTCGATTATGTTACTAGATAGTTTTATCTTCCAGAATTTATGACTGTCTGATAATGGAATGAATGATAGCTTATGTAAAGTGCACAAATAATATTCTTCTTTATCACTTTCTATTGACATTCTTGATTGTGTAATCAGTGTAGGAAGAAGGAGAAGGAAAAAATTAAGTTCAGCTCCTAGGCAGGAAATTCCTTTTCTTGGGAATAAGTTACATTTTGTGGTAGAAAAGTGTGACATACTTTACATGTCATATAATAAACCTCCTTAACTATGTACTAGTATGGCTTGCATCTCTCTGACTATAAAAAGAGTTCATTCCTAAGTATCCTAAGTATGACTTATCCAGATGAGGACTCTAAATCTGATCACAGGTCTACAAAGATTTTGTCTCACAAATCCAGGCATAGACAGATCACTATACAGCAATGGTAGAAGTTCCTGATCTAAGTAAATATTAAAGTAAACAGCAGTCCTCCTTTGCATATGTTTTCAATAATTTCTGCTTAAATATTTTTGGCATTTTTAAACCCTGTACTGAAACTATACACCTGAGTTGCTAGAAGCTTTTACCTTTTAATTTGAATACTTGTGTAAATATAAGAATCTTGCCTTTCCTGCATCCAACTTGCATAAATACATTTGTATTTTCTAAGAAATTGTTAAACTTTCATCTCTATTACTGACAGCTCAGCTATCCTACTAAAATTCATTTAACACAGAATATTTATCTCCAAGATACCATTGGAGTCTGCAAGGATACATAAAACATCAAATGTATTTCTACTTTTGGATATATCCATTTAAATATGTTAACATTTTAAATATAGTATTACTGGAGATACATGACAAAAAATCTTGGTTTATCTTAGTCTTTCTTTAATAATAATTTTATTAAAACTTACAATTGCAAAAACAAACCCTCTAACACAATGAAAAAAAGGAATAAAAAGGAAAATAGAATGTCCAGGGGAAAAAAATAGAAAGAAAAATAGAAAAATAATACTGTAGTAAAAAAAAAAGAAACATAAAAAATGACTCCTCTTCATTACAAATATAAAGAATTTTAGTATCTTATCACCTTCTCTTAAATTATAACAAACAATCTCTTTTTCCTATATCCTATATCTTATTTATAAATAAATCTTTACAGCCTCATTTCAGTCAGGAGCAGCAAAAGTCCATTATGGAGTTACCAGAAATAATAACCAATCTATTTTATCCTTGATAAATAAAGCAAGTTTTTGTTTTTGTTTACTTTTAACAACCTTGATATTTAGTCCCTTCAAACAATGTCCTAAAACTTTCTTTTCATTTTTTTTCTTTGTCCCTTCTCACAAAATTCTTCAAAGCTTTAAGAAACCTGTATTGTATATCCAATATCGGAAAATTATCCAGTCACTCTCTTGATTGGTTATTTATCATTTTAATTATTAACAACGAGCAAGTTACTTCTGTATGCCCAATGTAGTATTTTTTTTCATATCATTCTTGGATCTTGTCATCATTTTTAAATTCCCTTTCAGAACAAATTGTCTTGTTCAGAAAAAAAACCTTGTCTCTCTTTCATAGCATCTTTTAAACACAATCTGTCTATAAGGCAGACACTCTTTCAATTAACGTATAGTTCTATTGAAAGATGGACCTAGATTTTATCAATGCCCAATGTTAAAATATTTATTTCATTCTGTGAAATTTAAGTATTCTTCTCCTTTAATTGTAATATTTAGTTCCTTCTGATTTTCCTTGTATCCAAACTTACCATTTTTGAAAGAATTCAAAACAAAAAAAACATTCCAAGGGAAAGACTTTTATAATTAATTCCAAAATCCTATTTCAAATCCAGATGAAAATTTAATCAATGTGCAAGTTTTCTAAGTGTTGTCCAATATATATATATATATATATTTGGTATGGCATCCACCGGGACCACCATGGCTGGTTTATGTCATAACTTCTCAACTTTGATTTTCATTATCATTATTATTTGTTAATGGTTGAAATGCCTTTTTCTTTTGGCTTTAGCCAATGCTACTTTTAAATTACCATTGCTTTCAATGTCACATATTATTTCTGTTGTGATATATATTTGCAGATGGTGCTATTGGATTCCTACTCCATATCTTCCATCAGCAAGAGAAAAGAACTATACATAATAGCAGAGGGATAATTTTTACTCTGTGGTGGAGGGAATTAGTAGCAATATTTCCAGAAGAAATAAAGATTCAGCCAATTCTTGGATTTGGTTCTATAAACTAGAAAACACCCCATGCTCAAAACTCTTCTGTTTTGAAACTAATCTCATACTAGCAGTGGCCAAAGGTTGAATGTGCTATTTACATCACTCCAGCATCCTGATCTGTTTTTAACCATATGCTATTATATGGTTTTTCAGATAAAATAATAAGATCAAAACGCAGTTTAGGATTATACCAAAGGCCTAGAGAAGCCTATTTTCACCAGCCAAATACCTAATCTTTGCCACATCCTGAGACTTTTTATTTATCTATAGATAAGTTGTGTAAAAAGAGGCATTAGCCAGATGCCTTTTATTTTGTCCTTTTTATTCAATAAACCCTATCAAGACAACACATGGATAATATATTAGTCAATTTGATCTCAAGTAAAATGTTGCACTATCCACAGAAAAATAAATGGCAATCTCTTATGCATTACTGAAAGCTTGAGATATCAAGGAGACAAATGGACTTTATTAAATTTCAGTCTCTTTCAGAGATAGAGATGCAAGCTAAGAAAAGTGTTGTATCTGTACATCCATGTTTGGTCTTCCTTCCCTAACATTTGCTGATAAGATAATATGGAAGAAACTCCTTGGGTGGCTGATGAATGTGGAAACTATTGCTGATAATATACCGTTGGAGTGAATAGAACATCAAAGACATTCATGCAGTTTCTGCACTAAAAAGGAAGGTGGAGAAAACAGAAAGGATTTTGGAAAACAGAAGAGAGAATAAATAGCATAGATATAAAGGAGAATGAGAAAGGCTTCAAACTTCCATATAAGTTTCCTAGTTTGAAAGAAGTTATCATTATATTTTGTTTGCTTGGGAAAATATTTAAGAATTCATACTTAAAAATAAGTTTATAGACTATATCTGATAGGATTCAAATGAACAGCATATTGGTCTTTTTCCAGAGTTATATCTCTCCATAAACTCTCCATAGGCTCTATAAGCATCTACCCTCTGGTTGTCAATCCATCTGGGTGTAACATTTCAGTGTTGGGTCCCCAAAGTAAGGAATTTCCAAACATAAAGAATTCACAAGTATGACTCTTGTACAATCTGACCTTGATCAAAAGACATTTTGTCTACATAGAATTAATAAGGTTAATTTGATTAATAGATTCCTAGAACTTCAATTAATCCCCATTTATTTCTGACTTTAAGGAACTGGATGAAATATGCTTGCATTCTGCTTCATGTGCAAATGAGTTAAAGTAAGTACTATATATCTACTTGTTGCTGATATTACATTTGCTGTTAATCCTGCCCAAAAATGCTTTCCCTAAACAAGGAAACCTAACAATGAACAGAAGTTAATGCACGGGAATGGAAAAATGTCTATTTTTCATTGTCTAAAAATATTATTATTTTTCAGCTAAAAGTTCATACCACACTATTTTCCATCATTTTAAAAATAATTGAAAATTCATAAAAAGTGAATGAAAAACTGCATGAAGTTTTGTACCAATTTCCATCTAGATATGTATATTTTGCAATTAGACTGACAATATCTTCCTTACCCTAAATTTGAGAGGGGAGATGCCACTTGCCCTAACGCAAATTCTATGTGTAATTTCTAAGCTATGTATTTTTGTACAACTTGACATTGCATAACTATGTTATATAATTGAGAGGTCTGCAAAATGCAATGGATAGTTATATTGTAGTTGGCTTATTTTGTCAAAAAGCTTTAGCTAGATTAGTTTGTTTGAAATTGGAAAGAAACAAAAGTTCTTCCTACCTTAGTCCTTAATCACATCCTGACTTAATAGTTGTAGAGAGTTAATCTCAAGGTATGGGACAGCAGATCTCTAATCTTAAATTTGTGGAAAACGTCTGGCTATATTTTTGGTCAGTTAAAATCTGGAGATATATCTGCTGTGTAAAGCAATTTAAAGCAATTAATGACAAAGATTAGATGTTTACATTGATCTATATATGTTTAATTCCCAATAATCAAATTTATATTATGTATTGTTTGCATTGCATTGCATTGCATTGTACTGCAGTGCACTTCATTGTAAGACTTCTATGCCTCCCATTTCACCAAGGTACCTTTAGGGGGCTCATTTACCTTAAAATTTTGGAATAATATCAAAATATTACACAGTGGATATACTGTATACAAAATGTGTTTCCTCTAAAGTTATTGACCTCTAGATAACCTTTGCTGGAAAAAATAACACTGGGTATTTGGATTCTTTAATCCACAATAAAAGTGTTTCTTTCACAAACAATAAAAATTTATACTCTTTAAATTTCAGCTTTATTTTTACCACTTTTGCATCTTCCCTGAGGGGAAGAAGTTGCTGGCTCCTGGACTTGGAACATTGAAGGTAGATGAAAAAGAACATATTGTAAATTGAAAAGTCACACCTTTGACTTTAAGGCATTTGTGTGTGTGTGTGTGTAAGAAATAGAGAGAGAGGGAGGGAGAGAGAGAATGTTTTGCAGGATATTAATGTGTGTAGAAGCAACCAAATACATTATTATTTAACATAATCTGGTCCTTTTTATTATATGATTTTATTTGACTTAGCACAGCTAGCCAAACCATGATAGAGGAAAATCCTTTATGAAACACACTTATTATTTCATGACTAACTCCTAACAAACATGTTTTGTTCAATGTAAACATATCACAAAACTTTTGAGAAGTGAAATATCTGAAAACAAATTAATTCAGAAAATACAAAACGTGTTTTTAATTTTTCTAATTTTTTCTCTCTTTGTAGAACATTCTCCCTTATTAAATTTAAGAATTTTAAAAGAGTAATTAAGCAACCGTTGCTGCTATTGGTAACTGCTTTCTCCCTCTTAATGGGTCCTCCAGGCAGGCTTTCAATCTGCCTGGGAATAAAGAACAAAGAAAATGGAGTTAAAAAGCTATATTTTCACATATGCAAGTTCCTCGATTGTAATTAACATTCAGCAAACCAATGAATGAAGCATGGAGCAAACTGAAAGTACTGAAATCATTTTTGTATGTAGCTCCATGAAGATAGGTATGATTTATCTGAAATGAAAATAATCAATTATTTCAAATTTCAATGTATACTATTATTAATCAGTGTTTAGTTACCCTACCTCATATGTGAAGTTGGGCAATTACCTTCTCACAATAGTTTGCCTATCTTTCACTCTATTTTCTGTACTTTTGTGGAGGAAAAAGTAATGGAAGTAAGAAAAACAGTTGATGATGAATCTGTCAATCTGTCTAATTCAACAGTTAACTGATTTCCAAAATTCCACAAGCTGCAGTAAACAAGCATGTTTTTTAAGGGCTGAAATCAAACCTTCTCTAGGGCCTGAAGCTCAATCAATGGACAATCTTATTCCAGTTATCCATTCAAAATTTAACCTTTATATGATTTTTTGCAATAAAATCGAATTTTATTTCCATATTTCCAGTCATAAAGGATAGGAAGATAAAGATTAAAAAAACAATGACGTAAAAATTAGAAGGAATATCTTAGTTATAACCTGACAATATTATTTCTAAATTAAAAGCAATCACAGTGCACATAATAAAATTAGGAAATGATTTAAGGTTCTTTATTATGAAATTTCAGCAATGGCTTTTGGAGATTGAGACAACTTCATTCTCACGTAGATTCGATGATGTTTAAATCTAAGCAAAAAGTGAAAGATCAGAGTTTGACTTTTTAAAACTAGATATGTATCACTTTATAATAACACCAAAGTAGAAAAGTTGTCCTGTCATAGAGAAAAGATTCTCAGTTTGATAGCAACGATATATATCAAAGTGTCACATCAAGAGCTTTTTCTGAACCATTAAAATACTCATAAATAGGAGTATACATTTATATTAAATTTGTGGTATGAATGCTACAAGTATATCACAATTTAACCTGCTACAATTTAAATGGAAGAAATGCCAAGTTACAAGGTGAAAAAAAATTGCTGTCTCCCACATTATTTGACAATCTTACATAATTCTTCAACCAGTTAGATATTATAATCCTTCTGATTGCAAAACTTACTTGCTTATTTTTTTCATTCGTCTCCATGACAGCCCATTCCATATGGCTATCACTCTACCTCCTATCCATTCTTTAAAAAAAAAAATCAGTATTATTCTTTTCCTTAAATTCACCAGTGATGTCAGTTCACCCAGAGTAGTCTGCAGCTAGAAGGATAAACATTAATAATATTTTTTCAATGTCCTTCCTATATTCATACAAAATGGAGACATACCTGGTCATTGAAAATGCTGATGTCTTATTCTGTGATCATATCTAATTTCTATCCAGAAATTTCAAATGGTACAAAATATGAATAGAATAGAATACCTTTATTGTCATTGCATTCCACGAATACAATGAAATTTGAAAGCTACTACCAGCACAGTGCCCCAAACAACACATCACAATCATACTACAGAGTATTTAAAAATTAAAATAATAATAATAATAATAATAATAATAATAATAATAATAATAATAATAATAATAATAATAGGATTAATTTACAAATGCATTGTTTGATTCAAGACAATTACTGCCTTGGAAAAGAAACTGTTTCTCAATCTATTAGTCCTCATTTAAGACACCTATAATGTCTCTGTGATGGTAACAGTTCAAAATATGAGTTTCCAGGATGAGACCAGTCCATGGATATTTTAGTGTTCTAGAGCAGGGTCACCAACCTTTTGGACCTCAGGGACCACCGAACTCATAATTTTAAATCCCACAGACCAGAGATCCTGGGAAAATCCCCCAAAAAGTCTGCAGGAAAATTCTGCACCCCATTTCCCTACCGATCGGTCATTATTTGGGATCACAGGATACAGTCCCCAGTTCCGTTCTCAGGAGGAGAAAGAGACTTTTTGGTTTCATGCAAGGAAAGCAGCAGAAGCAGCAGAAGTCTTTCTTTCTCTCCCCCAAACTCTACCAGAAATGAGTCTTTGCTGGCGCAGCCTCTTGGAGCAGGATGCCTTGCAGGGTCCCAAAGACTCATTTCTGGTGGAGTTTGGGAGAGAGAAAAAAAGACTTTTGCTGCTTTCCTTGTGTGCAGTCAAAACCAGAAGAAAGAAGCGGAAAGAAGCAGCCTGGTGGCCAGGCCAGGTGCATGGGGCACATGGGGCAGTGTTTCCCACCACCACCCTTCACCCCTCCCCAGCTCATGTTGTTCCAACACAAGCCTTGTGTTCCTGTGAGCCATGTGGGCAGTGCAGCCTTGTGTTCCCACGCAGCCTGGATTAATTGCTTTGGGGGTGATATATGTCTGTGGACCACCAAAATTTTCTCTTGGACCACCAGTGGTTCCTGGCCCACTGGTTGGTGAC
Source organism: Pseudonaja textilis (assembly GCF_049901715.1). Classification (NCBI taxonomy): domain Eukaryota; kingdom Metazoa; phylum Chordata; class Lepidosauria; order Squamata; family Elapidae; genus Pseudonaja; species Pseudonaja textilis. The sequence continues at coordinate 35,227,482 of NC_141990.1, read as the reverse complement.
CACTGTTCTAGAGTGGAGTCTGGTCTTCACAGTCTCTTCCAAAGAAGAAAGAGAGCAACTGATGATTTTTTGTGCTGTGTTTATAACTCTCTGGAACATCTTCTTATCCACTGTAGAGCATCCAACATACCACACTGTTACACAGTATGCCAAAATGCTCTTGATGGTAGAATGGTAAAAAGTAACCAGCAACTTCTCACCAGACCACTCTTTTTCAGCAACCTCAGAAAGTGCTGGCACTGTTGGGCCTTCTTTGCAGTGGCCATAGTGTGATAGTTAGATTACCTACCAGTGTAAGGTACAAGGATCCTATGGGTACAAGGATCCTATGATATTATTACTGAAAGAAATGTGATAGTTACCAACTGTTATTACCAACCAACTCTTATTAAGATCCTGGCATTAGTCTGAATAACTTGGTTCTGGATATCTGAGGGATCACCTCTCTTAGGACAAATCAGTTCAGGCATTAAGATCACAGGAGATAATTTTCTGAATATCCTTTTATTATCACAGGCAACCTGTCTCATATTTTAGATCATAGTGTCAGCTATCCCTGCATGCTTGCTTGCTCATTGCTGATATTCTGTGACAGTCTGCCATCAACTATGGAGAAGAGAGATGAAGGGTGGATGCTTGGGAAATAGAAAGTAGATGTTGTGCCTTCTTGAGAAGCTGCTTCAAGGTCACCCAGCTGAAAGAAGGAGGGAGCAGCCTACCAGAGCATGCTGACCATTAGGGAAACAGCTTGCAAGATTTTAATTGGTTATCTTGGGGTGGGAAATGAGAGATAATTAAGGAGGGGAAGGTGTAATGTAGAGATTTTGGTGTGTGAATCTCAGTTCTGGCTATGCACTACTGCAGCACTTTTAACCTCTAATAAAAAATATACCTTTCTCAGAAAATGGAACCAAGGATTTTTTTTCTATTTAGAGGTTTAAATTTGTGGCAGGTCTGATACATAGTCTTCAGAAGCTGTGCTTCCCTGTCTCTATAAGAACAACTTAGATATTTGTACCAGGTTTTTAATTTTCAACTGGTTTTCTATTGTTTTTAACTTGCATTTTTGAATAATGACTTTTTCTACTTCACATATTATTGTTAAATGGTTAGTGATCAAATTCAATTGAAATATAGGCTATGACTAAGTAATAATATATTATAATATATGGTATATTATAATACCATAATATATAAATAAAAAGTCAAATAATAGAATTAAAACTCCCCTTTCATAAAAGGAAATTAATTCCCCCAACTGTTACTTTGACTGTTGTTATTAAATATTCTGCAGGTACACCTAAACCATAAAAATATTATCAAATAACCATTATATATTTTACAGTTCTATGTGTATTACACCCACACCCAAACAAATACAAATATATTTAATATAAATTTACATTTGACAGCAAATAGTTATACAAAAGGTTGAATATGGTATTTTACAGTTGATCATTTTCAATGCTTGCTAAAATGCAAACATTTGAAATATACCATAAAGTATTGAATGAAGATATCACATCAGAAACTGAAAGGTTTTGTTTTAAGTTTAAGATATGGAATTTTGTAATTGAAATTAGTTATTCTGGAAAGTTGGACGTGCATTTTGAATACTTGTAAATTTTTATTTCAGATTAAGTTTATAAAATGTTAGAAATCATAAAATCGCAAAAGAGATATTGGACTATAATATGCAATCAACAGTATTATTTGTTAATGTTCAGTTACAGGATTCAGATTACCTTCTTTCAAAATTTTCCTCAGATGATGTATTAACTGGAACATTCTTACATTTTCTTTGTGCCTCAGCTGTCCTATCTTCAGCAAAACAGATGTGATGCCCAGTTTGACCATGGATTACACACCTGACCATGGAAGTATTTCACACCCTTTCCCTTAACATATCATTCATGTGAAATGGTCCATCTGTATGAAGGCTTTGAATTCTAATTGTGCACCAATCAGACCATTACTATGCCTGAAATGTATACGTTAATGGTAACCTAGGTGATACACATTAGAAAACATTGCATGGGGGGGGGGGTTTCCTGAATTTATATCCACAATTCTACTTAAAATTACAGTCATAGGTTGTTGTGATCATTACGCAAGGGGCTCATGCATTTGTGACTCTCTCTGGTGTGGATGTTATGTGCAATATGGAGTGCCTTGGGAAGGGGGAGGCTCCATGTTGCTGAACAAATGGTTGTAAATCAAGGACTACCTATATTACAATCTCAGATATATAGACTTCAGATCTTAAACAACAATAATAACAAAAAAGAAAAACTTACACCCTTTTGTTTTTCATAGATATCTTCTGAACAATTTCTCCCTTCCATGGGAAGGAAGAATAGAACAGCTCACAGGAATATAATAATGCATTCCAACAGATTAGCCATGAACTACCAAAGTTGTTTACTATGTCCATGGCAAACTATACTTTCTTTTATTCTTAAGAGTAACATTATGTTCTTTCTTAAATTATTTATTTATTAAATTTTTATCCCACTGCACTCTTATGATTTTCGCAAGTGATGTACAACATACGAAATGATTTTTAAAAATCCACGGTAAAATTTAATTACAAAGAAAACAAAAAAGATAATTAGAGTACATTTTTAAAATTAAGAACCACATAACCATAACAATAAAAATAAAAAAGTTAATGATGGTGTAAGTGTGAAGTATTAGAATGGTATCCAGAAAAGCTCAGTTTTTAATAAGCTTTTAAAAGCCATTAAGGAAGATATTAGCCTGATCTTCACATGCATATACAGTTCTGAGATTAAAAAAAACAAAGAAACAACTAGTTTGAAATTGTATTTTAATTTTAGTTCCAGAATTTTATTTTAAGTATTACTATTCATGTTTTCAAAATGTATTTTCCCTTAAAATGTTACTAATACAGTGCAATTAGAATTATATTAGCAACTACATTAAATAACTTATCTCAAAACGTATTTGGAAGGATGATTTTTTTTCTTGCTATTATCCCAGTTAATCATTTGTTTTTTTGTTTTCTTGTGGAAGTATCATAAAAAATATAATTCACAGTTTACCCATTACAAGAAGGCAACTGGAGGAGAATCGTGCAAATATTTGATTTTCCTTTTGAATAAGAAAATTTAGATTTTGAGTGTTCCAAAGCAAAAATCCAGAGTACCATTGGCAGTAATTCAATAAGCACTCCTTTTCCCTCTCCTTAAATCTACTAAGTGCTACTGAATTGTGTTACCATATGTTTGATGCAATTGTGTTACATGTTTGATGGAAAGCATAATCTAGATGAGAATCTTTCATTTTTATCATCAGTGGAATTGGTAAGATCACTTAAAATTCTTCCACTGAAATTGATATAATTAGGTTTAAGTTTGTCATGTCCTTGGTCATTTATTTGTATATTAATGTACACTGACTATGTAAAAGCTGCAACATTTAATATCCTTCCCCAAAAGAAAAAATAAAATCTATTGTACTTACTATAGACTGTTTGGGAGATCCACAGACTCAAAATAAAATCACAGTCCACAATCCTCTTTCAGAACATAGAATCTTAATCCAAATAATATCAGAAAGATTAAAAACTTATTATCAGTTTACCCAGTAAAAATGATGCAAGACATATAATCAAAACAATATACCGTAGGATCAAAAAGAAACCAATACACAAATATAACCTTTAATATTGTTAAAATATTCATTGAAGTTTTCATTTCATTCAAGCAATCAGAGAAAACTCTTAATTTGAGAGAATAATTGTTGAATGCTTATCTAGAAGTGATTGTATAGTTGTTTTGCTTTTAAGTATGTTGCAATAGGAAGTCAAATAGCTGGTGAGAATCGAACTGTTAATCTACTGAAAGCTGACAGTCAGCAGAAGTAGCCTACAGTAATGTAATCTAACCATTATGCCACTATGGCTACCACATCATGATATTAATAATAAAATATTTTTCCTTTCAAAATTGATTTGAAACTCAAAAAATCCCTGCCGACATTCTTGAAATTTTTCTAAATCATTATTTGGGAGTTGGAGGAACCATGACAGAGTTTATGTTATGGTTTCTTCTTGTATCCATGACATTTTTCCCAAGGTACCTCCCCATCCCACGGAAGTCATTCTATTATGCAAAAATGATATGCGGCAAGTTATATAATCTAAAGTTTTCAAATACTTCATAATGGAGGAATAATAAATTTAAAAATTTTGAATAGGCACTTACTGGAATTACAGTTAATCCTGATACAGTCTAGATGGGGAAGAATAGATGAGAAATGAAAATTTATCCTTCAAAGTATTAGCTGCAGACATCCAGTAAAATCACATTCCACCCTTCCGGGGACAGACACATGCAAACATGGCCACTATATATGTTTTGATTCTTTCCATATTGCCAGAGTATGCAGTTATATGGTGATAAGACTTTAGAAGTAGAAGAAGTGATAATAGGGTAACAAAAAAAATGGCCAATTTCAAACAAAGCTACATGGTGACAAATCTAAGTGACAAAAATGGTTTGTGGCAATTGTTCCAGTCAATGGATTTAAGCTGGCTGCAACATTTTCTCCCATATATGAAAGAACAAATAGATTGCCATTATAATTTCAAAAAGTGCTCCGTCACAATGGGGAATTGTGCTCGCCAAGGCTAAAATCTCACATTCTGGGCCACTGGTATTGCCTCAAAGGAAGATACATTTTTCAAAATTTAAAAAGCCATACTTAAACTACTTTAGATTGCTTCTCAATTTCTGAAATATGTGTAGCTCCATTTTTACAATTCGTATGTAGCTGGAAAGTGATTCCTTCATGTAGTCTTTGTTTTTTTTTTCCAAAGTGTAATTATTCTGAATCAAATCTATGATTGATGATTTGCTTTTTGTCTGTTTTCCCATAGTGACTTTTGAGTCTCAGGCTGAATAAGGCTTGTAAAAAGAAAACGGTTGCTCTTGTTCCATTGCTTCTGAATGTACACTCTGCTAGGTTTTCTATGGATTGATGATTTATGCTCAGATGATCAGCATATCAATTATTCCTCTTCAAGGTCTTTGAGGATTTATAGACATTTAAAGAAAAAGATAAAGCTTAGATTCTGTTTCCATGTAGCTGAGTTTGTCATGTGTCGTCAACCGCATCAGAAAAGTGGTTACAAACAGCCAAGGAACATCCCCTATGTGTCTCTGTCTACAGAAAGCTCTTTTGAAATAACCCCCATTTCATTGTTAGCCCCTGCCATTTTCTCAACTGAAACTATTTAGCAGCCTGCAGTAACTTAAAATTGCCACAAGAGGGCTCTAGGCAAAACTTAGAAGAATTCCCCACTGCAAGACCTCCTCTTTTACACCATCAAAATTCAACTATTCAGTTTCTTAGAAATGGGATTTGAATATATCAACTGCCCTATTGATTTTTTTCAAATTAAAAGTGAAATCACCTCAGGTTAGCTTTTCAATATGCCGCAAAAAATGGAGTGGAAAATATTCTCAAAAAATGAAGCTCTTCAAGAAAACCTATATGAGCTTTATGAATGAAGAAAGGAATTTGTTTACAAAATTGTTTACACCCCCCGGAAAACATAATCTTTGTTCTGCAGAAGAGTTTATGTGGTTCGTGTTCACATGGCTGTTTGCTGAGGGCCGCAGACTTTGGGCATTGAAGGGTTGTTTTATTTGTGACACACAGAAAAACTAATATGAAGTTTGTGGGAGCATTTTTTAAGGAACAACCGAAAGCAGGGAGGAAAGATGACTTTGATAACATAGAATGACAGACTGCTACAGAGAGAGAAGACCATAGCAAACAAACATATAACTTGTAATTGTGGTTTAAGTTTGCAAGATATCTTATTTCTATACTTGTGCATACATTTTACATAAACTGCAATGTATTAGACATTGCTACAAACAGTAAACTATAATCGGGATGGTTTTGTGAACACTTTGAGAATAAACCTTGTTTTCACAAGTAACCTACTTAGGTGTGGTTTCTGACTGAAGGCCACACAGAAAAGCCAGGGATTTGGTTGTTATTATTATTATTATTTTAGACCTCTCTCAGACTATCCTTACTCACAACTCTAACAATAACATGTATTCCCACAGAGCATTAGCTTCTTCACTGATTGTATAAATGGTGAGAAATTGCCAAATGCAACAAAAAGCCAGGAATATAGATTTTCAGGAACAGAAATAGAGGTTGGTGCTATATAAGCACTTGTGTCAAAGGAATACTAGATTTCTAGCAATATGGACATATCTGTCAGGATAAATCATTTTTGGTACATTTTTTTCCAAAATGGAATACCCCATTAACACCACTGAAGTGCTGGTCTTCTCTTTTTAGAGCAGGCTGTGGCTGAAAATTAATTGTAGTGGGTTGAAAGGGAATGCATAAAAATAAATATAAATATAAAACCCAAATAAATAAGTAATGGAATAATATTACAAATACACACCCACACCCACACGTACAAATTTCATATATAAAAGACAGGTTATTTTCAGTGTCAAACAGGCTGTTGAATTGATGCTAGCAGGCAAAGATAAAAAAGGATGTTTGAAATGTAAATTTTAGGATGGGAGGGGGGAAGAATGTTACCTAGGTTGACTGTTAGCTTAACTCGTCCTGCATCCAGCTCTAAACGCAATGTATCAGCAGATTCTCTTGAGGTTGTGGCCATCAGAATGCCATATGCTCTCTGAGACCTGAACCGTAAGGACACATCTTCTGCTTCTGTGTGCATCACCATAGGGAGTTGAATTTTCATAAACATGCTTCCATCATAGCTTAGAACAGTTGCCTCTGAAAGTGTACAAGCAGAAAAATGATAAGGAATTTACCATCTTGGACTTTTGCAAGGTGAAAAGCATGGGGAAAAATGCCAAGAGTTGCAGCCCGATATATTAAGCCAGATTTACAAATATTGGGCTGCACCAAGGTGAGCATATCCTACCAACTACAGAGAACGGAGTGAAACACAAAGGTATAATAAATCTCTGTTTTCAACTACATTATTCAACACTGTAAACAGGAGATGTGACAAGAACTGGGCACTTTGTATTATAAAAATGGCAGACTCTGATTAATCTGATGGTTTGCTGTTTCTATTCATTAAACTCTGCCCAGATTCTAAAGAAGAATTGTTAACACCAATAATTTCATAGAAAATAACAACGGCAGTAACAAAACAATTATCACATGAAATATATGCCTACATTTCCCCTTCAAATGCCTGCTTAACAATATTCTAGACTGTTGCTTCTATATGGTTCCACAGCAATTCATGCATTTATAAACAAAATACACTTTATCACCTAACAATAGATTGTTGAATATTCTTTTTCAAATGCTTCATGCATTTACTAGTCAATTACTCAAGGTTTCCTAATATAAACATCCCAACACCATTAAAAACAAATAGAAGAAGAGAGGAGAGTTGAGGGCAGAACTCCTAGCCCGCACATTCAGTATGTATAATGTGGCCTTCTCTATCTATCTATTAGCCTTCCCCAAAACGTACATTTAAAAATATCACCTGACTCCCCCCCCCCATAAATAAATAAATAAATAAATAAATAAATAAATAAATAAATAATGGGAACAGGCTTCATTCGGTCTTAGGAACAAGCAATTTTTTATTATGGACAACATTTTTCTTTCTTTAAAAAAATACCGTGGGCATTAATGACAACAGGGTATAATCCAGGGATATGGGGGTGTCACAGGATAGGCCTGATCAAATATTTTCAAGCATTTAGGAAGCAATGTTGAGATTCTGATCACAAAGAATGCATTGTGCCTCCCAAAGGCTAATCAAGTCCACTGGAATCATTAATGTAGGGAAAATCTTTAAAAACATTATGCTGCCAAAAATAGACCATGTACTGTAGCTGGTGAAATCAGCTACACATTCTCAGGGCACTTTGGTACAATAGACCAGGGATTGGGGCTGCTTGTGCATTGCCTATCCTTGGCTTATAATGAATTTTGGCATGGGTTTTATGGAAAACCAGGTTATAAATCATATTATACAGTCAGGTCTGGACAGTATGATAAGCCTAAGGTTTTTGTTAAAGAATCATGCATAATGGTAAACTAAATGGTGGTGATATATTTGCTTCTTGTTTTTGTGTGGATATTTCCCTCTTATGGACAAGGCATCAGTTTATGCTCTGCCACATGTTTTAGACACTTTTTTCATATTTTCACTGCCTTGGCAATAATATTGTAGTTGATTATAATATCCTGGAATGGCTTTGAATTTTGGTTTTGGTCACCACCCCTGAACAATATAGATAGATCAGTTTTTATACTTCATTCAGATCAGATGATATATAGCAGTGGTAGTCAACCTGGTCCCTACCGCCCACTAGTGGGCATTCTAGCTTTCATGGTGGACGGTAGAGGTTTTGTCCCCTACTTTATAAATCACCATTACTGTGGAACCGATGGGCGGTTTGAAAAAACTTTACTACTAACAGAGATACAAAAGTGGGTGGTAGGTATAAAAAGGTTGACTACCCCTGATATATAGTATAGGCCTAGTCTCACTTTTAGTCTCAATTCCAAAGGGAATGGAAAGCCAAACAGCAAAAGAGCAGAAAGTTATGCTCCAAACAACAGGGAAAAAATGTTTAATAATATTATGCTCATTAGGCAGCTTGCAGCATGTAGGTCAGGGAATAAAAGATTTTACCATCATTTCTGCATTAGTAATTAGTATAAAGGAAGGAAATGGCTTTATTAAAGTACACAAGAGAGCAATTGTCTCTTAAGGGCTGGGGTAGAAGAAGCAGAAAGAATTTTATTAGTAAGTCTTCAGAAATCCTCAAAGTAAATAATATTAATTTCAGGGATTATGAAAAATTGAGAAATGGGTTTGCTAACGAATTTGCCAATGCACAGAATGTCCCAAAGGTGCTTTTTTCAGGAGGCAACTGGAATTTCTTGTTTTTTCTTTGAGGACATTTCGCTTCTCATCCAAGAAGCTTCTTCAGCTCTGACAGGATAGTGGGGAATGGAATAATTTTTATTCCTTGCAGACAGCTGGTCATTTGCATCCTTTCAGAGGGTCTTTGAAGCCCTTGGAGGTTTATCTGTATCCTCAGGGTCACCTGAATAGTGCTCTTGGTTCCTGTAGTCTGCATTTCCCCCCCCTCTGGAAAGAAAAAAGTCCTCAAAGAAAAAACAAGAAGTCCAGTTGCCTCCTGTAAAAAGCATCTTTGGGAAAACCATGACCTGGATAACTGAGAATCTCTACAGATTTTTAGCTATACAATTTGGGGTGAATACCCTTTGAATGGTGTGGGAATAGGAATGGATTTCCAGAGGAAAAAAATGCAGACTAGAGGAACCAGGAACACTACTCAAGTGTTCCTGAGGACACAGATAAACCACCAAGTTCTCCAATGACCCTCTTAAAGGATCCAAATGACCAGCTGTCTGCAAGGAATATAAATCCTTCCAGGATTTGTCAGAGCTGAAGAAGCTTCTTGGATGAGAAGCGAAATGTCTTCAAAAGAAAAGGCAAGAAAGTCTAATTGCCTCCTGAAAAAAGTATCTTTGGGACAGCCATGACCTGGATTACTGAAAATCTCTATAGACTAATGCACAGAAGAATTTAAGCATAATAACTATTAGATGATGGTAACTTCTATGGATTTCTTCCATTCCTTTCTAAGGAGTTCAACCTCAAAGACTTTACCTTTCTTCAGAATCTGTATTCATTCAGCTTTACTGGATGGGATTGGATTCTAGACTTATGTGATCCAAATGACTTATTCTTCACTACTTCTACACCTTGCACTTTTTGAAACAAATTCATGCATTCTCTTTACTCACTTTTTTCTATATTAAAGATTGTATTAAAATTTATTTTTTTTCCTTTCAGGAGTGTTGTTTCAGCCATTTGATTCAGTTTGTCCATTGTTCCACAGTTTTCCTTTCTAGATGCCATAACCATAACTGAAATAATAGTTTAAGTAGCTGCCAACATACTTTTACATACAGACAATCTATTATTGGCCATTTTGTTTTTAACTTATTTCTTGTCTATATGGAATTTGTATGTTGCCTATATTGAATACTAGTATGTTTTTTTTCCACTAATTCTTGATAATTACAATCTTTTTCCTGATTTGATACAATCAGTTCAGCTTATTAATATCCGTGCAAAGTTCGCTGAGGTTAATTGTCAGAAGTCTTCTGCATCAAACACAGTCAGCCCTGTGTGGGGTCTGACCAGGGATGGGATTCAAATTTTTTAACAGCCGGTTCTGTGAGTTGGTGGGTGTGGCTTAGTGGTCATGTGACTGGGTGGGCATGGCCAACTCAACATCATTCACATCAAGGGGTGCTTTTCCTTGCTTGGCCTCTCATGACAGTGGGGATGCTGCAACGGTCATAAGTGTGAAAATAGTGATAAGTCACTTTTTCAGTGCCATTGTAACTTTGAATGGTCACTAAGTGAACTGTTGTAAGTCAAGGATTACCTGTACAAAAATACAAAAAGCTTCTCTGCTTGCAAAAGCTGCCTTAAATACCAATCATTAGATTAAAAATACTTGCAAGCCAGAGTTACAAATCAGACAGAGTGCCAGAGCACCTTGAGGAATTAAAATAGTTAAAATGCAGTGATAACTATCAGCAGCCAACTCTTGGTCATAATGTGACCAAGCAGAGAAGCAGACTTTAGCAGAGAAGTCATTTAAGCTTCCCAGAAAGAGCACACCCAAGAAAAGCAATCCTTAGATCCATTTGCACCACTTAAAGATACCAGCTGGTCTCACTCATCTCACAAGATATCCTAAGGAAATCATCCAGATTTAAGGAAAGGTCACATGCCCCCCAGAAAGGGAGTAAAAAAAATCAGTGCCCAGCTTACATCCTGCCTCTTGGAAGTACACCCCAAAAGGACAGTGCCAGATACTACTAAAGCAGTGAAGGAAGACCCCCCCCCCCCAGATAGAAAAAGAAACCATGAGGCAGGAAAAAATTCAAATACCATACAAATAATTAAATCACAACAGTAGCTGTTGCTTGTTAAACCAATTACCAGAACAAATAGACACAGGAACTAGCAGATTTCTCAAACCAGTTTCTTTTCAGGAACAGAGATTAATCTTTTTTCCTTCCAAACAAAGCTGAATAGGGAAAATTATCCCATCAATAAAACACAGGATTAAACATCACCAAGCACAGAATTAAACTTCACCGAACACCAGTTTTACACTAAAAGTCAGAAAGGGTATGTAAACTCACATTTGAATATCAATATTTCGGGCTAGCCAAGTATTTGCAGGGAAGTATTTCCTCCCAACAACAGTGTACAAAGCTTAAAACAACCCTTCCCCTTTAAAAAAAAAAAAAACCTCCTTCGGAGACAGTAAGTCTAGGCTGTCTGCCAAGAAAGTAGTAAGGGTGGAAAAAAACAAAAGGAGATTTCTTCTAACTACTGGTTCTCTGGTTTAGAAAGTTAACAAGGGATTCTATAGAACTGATCAGAACCAACAGAATCCCACTCCTGGTTCTGACTTTGGAATTACTAGAGCTGACAATTCTGGAATGAAAAAAATATGGTTGATCACTAGATGGCATTATCTGAGACTTTACGGTCTAATTCTGAATGAATGAATAGATGAATGGATGTGTGTCTATTTGTCTCTTTCTCTGTGTGTGTGCGTCCGTCCGCATGCGCATGCACTTGTGTTTAGGTAAAAATGGTGGGTTCTTGCTTGTTGGTTTACATAATGTGGTACATTCATTGATGGTTTATTTCTGGAAATAAATTCATTCAAATATTAATTCTGTTCTGCAAGATTTTTGTAAAATACTTATGTTCTTTTGAATTTTATTTTATTTGAAATACAATATATCAGAAATGAATACTACATGCTTTTATTTTTGCAAATAAATGTATAATAAAACTACCAAGCTACAAGGATACCTCTTGCACACTGCTCTGCACATGTGTTTTATAATTTCAAATCCAATTTGAAGGGCTGTTTAGGTATTTGGTCTGTGCATACCAGTTTAAATGCTTGATTCCCCATTTTTGCCTACCCTTTATAAACTGGTTGGTCTATTAATTACAATGATCATATGATCATACTAAATATTTATTGATACTTATTTTATTTAGCTGAAGACACATAAACTGTTTGGCTGCCCCCATCTCTTTTTCATCTAATACAGATGAAACTGAAAAAAAAATCTGCATCTTAGCACCTCTGTATTCATTTCATTCATTCTGTATTCCTTTTTATTGCTGTCCCTACCCTGTTAAAAATGAATACCTGTGAATGCCATTGCCAAAAGGTAATAAGGTACTGCAAACCCCAATAAAATATAAAGAGAAAAACCAAATGATGCTGCCATGACATCTGTCTTGCCATCTGCTAGTGTTGCCATAAACAAACAAAGCCCATCCACTGATTACTTTGATGTGTATACTTTCAGCATAATCAGCCAAAACTCACAATAGCAAAATAAGTATAGAACACTACAACTTCTATGAATATAACCAACTTCAGGTGTGTGTGTGTGTGTGTGTGTGTGTGTGTGTTTGTGTGTGTGTGTGTGTGTGTGTGAAAGAGAAAGGGGGGAGAGAGAGAGAGAGAGAAAGAGAGAGAGAACTGGCAATAGCTTCCTTCTCTCCATTCTCCCCATCGCCCACATCTTTTATGAACTCTCTTACATGAAAAGGAACATCCTTTATAGCTTCCAATTATAAAATAAAATTAAACTTGAAACACAGAGATTATTTATACTCAATTACAGCTAATGCAAGATATTTGAATTCCCTGTTTCAAAGCTTCAAGTGGCAACTAAAAGTTACAGCAAACAAATGGCATATAATTAACCATTAATATGAAAGCACAATCTAAGTGAGAAATCTATAAAATGAATGCCAATCAGTAGGAGCCATTTCATTATAGTATCAGCTACAAAACCAAACATGGTAATATTGAAGAAGTCTTCAGGAAGACAGCTTTCTAACTGTCCTCTTAGGCTTGGAGTTAATGCTAGGAAAGATTCTACTGAAGAACATTTCTCAAAGACCAAATAAAGCAAGGTAATCACTGATAGTCCATTTTTCCTGCATAAATATTGCAGCTCCTGGGTCTCAAGCCAAATGTTTAATTTTGTGCAAATGGAGAATGAAAATGCCATCCCTTATTATTCCCACGAAATCACTTGGAAAGAATGGAGCTTGCCAAGAAAAAGTGAGCATGAATAGAACAACAGGAAATTGTTTGCCATGTTTGACATCGGTCAAATTAGAAGGGGGAGGATAGCAAGAAATAATATTCCTTTGTGATATTTCATCCATTTTCAGAGAATAGGAAGATGTATTAGAAAAATTCTCTGTTCTTCTTACTCTATGTAATATTAGCTAAATTAGCTAAATAGGTCATCTTTTTTTCAAAGTTGTAAAAGCCATGTATCTTTGAATGTCACACACTATGTGGAAATAGGCAGGAGAGGACTGCAACTTGTGAAAATTATAAAAAGAGTAGGAATAGTGCTCAAGGTTATGACTTTAGGAACATTAGATTGGCTATTGTGGGATCCTGAATGGAACAAAACCCCTTTTTGCTTTGATCTAATAATGAAAAGGGGACTATTATTTTGCTTCCTACCCCTTTTCTTGCAAGAGCGGATCCACTTTTCTTTTTCCAAGTCAACCAAATATTGATCCACTTGGTTGTGACTAGAATTTGACTGAACTATTTGTCCAGGGGTGGGATGCCCGAACTGGTTCTGTGTTTACTGCTGTTTGGCCCACCCGCCTACCCAGGCTCTTATTTGTCCTTTATTTCCTGCTTTTTCAACCTCAGCTGCTTTGCGCAGCACGGCTGAGGTCGAAAAAGCAGGGAAAAAGAGGCTTTCCAAATGCTGTGCATCTGCACACAGAACTTTTCATCTGGCACAGCAAAAGTTTTTTATACACGTGTGCTCAGCGTGTACAAAATTCCACCACTGTGTTTGTCCCCTGAGTCTGACATGGTGGACTAAGGGAGTGTGACTAGCCCAAACTCACCTAACTTCATTTAATGCCTAAGACATTTAATGCCTAAGACATCTCCTGGTTTCTAACCTGAACCACTAGACAAAATTACTTCGTTGATCAAGTAGACATGTTGCTTTGCTCCTAATTTAAGTTAAAATATAACAGTTAGTGAGCATTTACTATAATCCTTGGTTGTCATATTACACAGATTCCTCATTCCATTCAACATGCTTGTCCTTTATTTATCCAGAAGGAGTTTTATTCACTGAAATAAACATATACTTCTGCTGCCCTTTTTTTTATTTCATGCAACAATTGTAATGGTGTTATACTTATTGGCTAGAATTTTTTGTCAGCAGGCACACATGGGTAGTATGATAATTCTGCAGAAGAGGATGATTTATTGTATTTTGGAATCTCCAAAGTTGTAATCATATCAATGCATGGCCGTTTGGGATACAATTATTATTGAAGAAGGAAAAGAAATGCTTTGAATATAACTTCCTCCAGATAGGGAAGCTCTAGGGTAACATCCAATATTCCATGTGCTGAATAAATACTACAGATATCTGCAGGAAAAACAGCCGGATAACATTATAAGTACATCAGATTAACATTAGTCCCAGCAGCTCAAGGTCTGTGTTTCAGAAAATTAAATTCTGGAAAATGCTTAAATCATGCTATATTTCTTGCCTTGAGTTATTTATAAAAATAATAAAAACAGGATTAAATAAGACAGAGAACTTGAACTAAGAAAGAAATTCATCAGCTTATTGAAAAAATCCTTAGCATGTGTATGTGTGTGCACACACATGCACAAATGTGTGTGTGTGTAGAGGCATTTTATTAAATGTCTAGAGAGTTGTTGTTTATTTTATAGATTTGCATATGCTTGTTATCCTCTTTTCAGTAACTGCATAACCTCCATGAACATTATTTAATTTTTGATTTTTAAACATGCACATTTTGTCTGTTCACAATCCTCTTTACTGTCCATGCTTTTGTCTTTGAAAGTGTCTGCATGTGTAATAGCAGGAGTTTGCCACAGGGTGGTACACCATGTCTATTTAACTGAAGAGTTTCCTCATTCAGTTGACGGTCTAGTTACAGCCCCCCCCTTCCACCCCGCCAGCCCCTCCCCGTCAATGTTGTCTACCGGTAATAGAAAAGTCAAGAGACATTGGAATACCTGGATTTCTGCCAAATGATTTCATATTTTAAAACAAGAAATAAGCAGTTCTTCAGAGGATGTGATTTTATTTATAACAGTACAAATGGGAGGCTCTGCCTCAACTTGTCCTAAAGAGAGAAAGTGGGATTTTTGCTCAGGCTTTCACTGACTTTTTAAAAATTAATTGTGGGGGAAGGATACAAATCAAGTGCAGGGCAAATGTACTTGTCAGTTCAAAATCTTTACCAACATGGTGAATTTATTCTGCAACATGCCATAGCTAAATTTGATTGACTACACAGTATAAGGATGAATTACAGTCATTGTTTACATGAGTAAACATGTACTTTGTGCAATAGGATTTTCCTCATATAAAACATATCTGAGAGTTACAAGAAAAGAGACAGGATTCTGGGAAGGGTGAACAAGATAAAATTTCATCAATGTTTGTAAGAATTGCATGCAATCTACATAATCACATCAATATGATTTCTAAATTCCTGAGATCATAGCAAAATGATCATGATTTGGTAGAATGTAAGTTATCTCAATTTGTGAAGTGTAATGTTGAAGAGTCATCATATAGCCATTCACAGCTATGTGTGTAGCACTGAGAGTGTTTTTAACTAAAAAGCAATTGTTGTATAGTAAAAATGTGTGCATGCATAGCATATATAGCATAAGAACATAAGGAGTGTTCTGCTGGATCAAATTCCTGTCCATCTAGCCCAGCAGTCTGATATAACAATGGCTCTGCAACTGAACAAGGAAACCTACTAGTCTCTCAGCAGATGGTTTTCAAAGTCAGTCACTGCTACCAAGATGAATAACCCTTGATCTCTTATGATGTTCATGAATTGGTCCAACCAGGGATGGGCTCCAAAATTTTTAGCAAAGGGTTCTCTGTCCGGTTGCTGGGTGGGCATGACCATGGTGAGCGTGGCCTAGTTGGCCTCCTGCATCATGGCAGAAGGGGTGTTTTTGCCCTCCCCAGGTTCTGGAGGGTTTCCTCGAGCCTCCAGGAGGATGAAAATGGCCTCCCCGGGTTCCACAGGCTCTCTGGAAGCTGGAAACAGGCCCATTTCCAGCCTTCTCAAATTTCCAGGAGGCCCATTTTTCACCCTCCCCAAACCTCTGTGTGTACCCTGCACTTACCTGCATCCAAAACTGGCTTTATGGGGACTCCTGGGCGGGATGGGGTGGGATGGGTAGGACCAGCTAGGAGTGGGGTTTGGGGGGTTTTCTGAACTGCACAGAACCCTTATGAATCCCCAGCAGCCCACCCCTGGGTCCAACTCTTTTTGAAACCAGCCAAGTCAGCACCTCATGTTACACCACTGTATTCCATAGTTGAATTATATGTTGTATGAAGAATATATATATATATATATATATATATATATATATATATATATATATATATATATATATATATATAATTTTGTTTATCTGGATTCTTCTAGGACTAAATTTCATTTGGTGACTTCTAGTTATAGTACTTTGAGAAGGGGAAAATTGTTTCTCCTTGTCCATGTTATCCATACCATGCATAATTTTGTATTCCTGAATCATATCCTCTCCTTTGCCTTCTTTCTAGATCTAAAAGTCTTCAAATAAGGGTTGTTGCCCTTTCCCTTGAGCCTCTTAATTGCCTCCTTTTTGAGGTATGGCAAGCAGAGCTGCACATAATATGCTAGATGTAGTTGCACCAGTGATTTATATAAAGGGCATCACTATTTCCAATATCATTTTGTCTCTAATAAGCTTTTGGCCTTTTTTTTTTTTTTTACAACAGATGTGCACTATGTTGGCATCTTCATTTCATGAACTTTTTCCTTATAACTTCTGATCCCATTAGGTTTTTGGGTTTTTTTTGTAAATAGTTGGGGCTTTTGGCACCAATGTGCATCATTTTACACTTGCTCACATTTGAATGGAATCTTCCATTCTGATACCCACTCCCCTAATGTGCAGAGGTCCCTTTGGAGCTTTTTGGACTCCATTATTGTTTTTACCATGCAGAACAACTTAGTGTCATCAGCAAACTTGGCTATTCCACTAAACACAGGTGATTGCAGGTCATTTATAAATAAGTTTTAAAAGCCCTGATCCTAGAGAGAGTTGCTTATCCACAAGAGCGTCTGCCCTTTTATTCTATGGCTATTAAAATTATTCAGAATCAATCTTTGATTATGCCAGAGCCTCTATTATTGTGATTTTAAACAATAGCAAAGCTTTCTGAAGTGTGATTTCCTTTTTGGCTTCCCATTGGAGATTTCTTTTCATTTGTCTATTCAATTATGAGAACTTCCCTTCTCTGAAGTGAAACTTGCTATGTAAGTTATCTCATGTCTGAATGCTGAATTTTATTGCAATATTGCACTATGGTCACTATTTCACATTATGAAGATACAATAATGCAGACATTTTATTGAGAATTAGGCATAATGAAATATGATCTCTTTTTCCCATAAAGGCCAAGGTAGTTTTTCATTTTTTTCCTGTTCAATTCTCATTTTCTAGGTATGGCAGGTGATAAATTAGTAGTATATTGTAAGATTTTATAGTGTCGTGTAGTCAATGTTAGCATAGGTTGCACCAAAGAATTGAAATTGACAGTATTCCACATGCTGAGAAATCTGATTGCACAGAGTTCTTCGTGTGGAAAACTGCAACTGTGCACTAGCTATACAAGTATGGTTATATAATCCATGGTGGGAAGCATTGTAATCACAGTGAGAAATATCAGTCTGTTGAAGTCAAAGAAAAATCAACAACAAACTAGACTGCCAAGGAAGGCTCTGTTTTCTCTGGCAGGAAAAGGGGAAATGGTCACATGACTAGAAGAGAAGGATCAATTGGAACACTGCGGGTTCCTTCTCTAGGTTCCTCCACCAAAAGAATCAGAATAGATGGGGTTTGTCCTTTCTTGTTTTCCTGCCAGAAGCTGCCTAAAGTCATTGGAGTTTATTTATTTATTACCAGTAAATTTATATGTGCCCATCTCACTGTTACAGTGACTTTCAGATGCTGAGTGGCATGCAAATTTGATTGATAGATAGATAAACAAAGCTGGCCCCAAGATAGAGGCACCAGTGTGGTGACCTATTCTCAGGGGTGGAAGTCTACCTTATCAGACCGGTTCTAAAGGTTGTTATGATTCTGCCCAGTTCAGAGAACTGGCAAATCACACCACTGGCTGGACTCTCCCCTCCCCTCCCCTCCCCACCCACTCACTCCTTATCTGGCAAACTTGCCTGCTAAGTTGGTATTTTTCCTTTCCTCCCCCCCCAATCAGCAACTGTTCTGCTATGCCGGGAGATTTAGTTTAGCTAGAAAGCAGGAAATCGTTGGATTTCTTGCTTTCTAGCTAATCTAAAAGCATAGCTGAATCTTCCTTAGGACTGAAGCTTCTATTTTTCAGTGCAGACTCAGGTAGTAGATTGCAGAATGGTACATTTGTGACTGAATCTGTGATTCTGTGAGCATCTCAATCTGCCTGCCTGCTTTGCCTGATTTTTTGGGTAAAAGTTGCTCTCTTTTTTATAAAACCAGTAGTAGTTTGGTGGGCGTGGCAGGGGAAGGACACTGTAAAATATCCAGTCAGAGGTGGTATTTACTGGTTCTTCAAACAACTCAAAATTTTCTCTATCAGTTCTTCAGAACTGCTCAGAACCTGCTGAATACTACCTCTGTATAAAACATTCAATATTTACATGCATGGTGTGTTGTGAGTTAATTTTGTGAATTTGCTTGCTAGCAAATTTTATGAGATACTTGCAAGAAAATTTTATGTGACAGACTCAGGTAGCAGGTTGCAGAAAGATAGATCTCTAAGTGAATCTGTGATTCTGTGAGCAACTCACTCTTTGCCTGATTTTGGGTAAAAGTTGTTCTTTTTTTAATAAAAAATTCAATATTTACATAAATATTTACAATATTTACATACAAGCCATGCCCAACCAGTCATGTGGCCACCGAAGTCACACCCAGGCAGCAAGCCATGCCCACCCAGTCACATGACCACCAAGCCACACTCACAAATTAGGCCACACCCACAGAACAGGTTGTTAAGACATTTGAATCCCACCCTGCCTATTCTCAGTTATGATCTCAAAGTTGGGGCAAGGGAGCTCTATGGTCAAGCACATTGCTAATATCAGACTCTTCTTTAACCCTAATGCACATATGTATGGATTGACTCTCCTTCTAGGAGGAAGTAACTAGCTAAATATTTAGCTTAGTCTTTCCCCATCATGCATTTTCTTTCTTGTTTTTCAGTTAAAATTCTGTTTCACTTATTCTTCCCCAAGCTAGAGTTTTAGGGATGCTCATATACAGAGATAGTTTCATTTTCTTTGACACCACAAATCACTACTTGAAGAAGTTGAACCTCAAAACTACCTCAGCTGGAGTACAAAATAAATGTGACTGATTTCCTCTGGGACTGTGAATCCAGAACATTTTCGGAGTCTTTTCAGGGAATTTGTTGCAGCTAGTGGTCTTAATAATATCTCCATCTCCACCAGAAAGATTGGAGATGATCGCTCCCAAATGTCTTTGATTAAACCATAAAGCCTATCTCAGCTCCTTGGTATTTGGGGAGCTAGGTTAATGAAACATTTGGGACAACAGCTAGAGTATAGATGTCAGAAAATGTCTTGCAAACATGATCAATTACCAATAAGAACTACAACAGAGGACTTCAGAGATGTTGGATCTCTGTCCATGATTAATTTACACCTTTTATTTCCTGTACACTCTATTCCAATGCCATAGCACAGAGAAAGATTTGAGAAACATTTAGACACAAGAGATTTGTTAAAGTCAGCATTAATAAGGCTTCTGCTGATTGAGTTAAGGAAAGACATATACTCCTTCTTTTAAACTAGATTCCCAGTTACTCTTATCTAGATGCTGGTAACTGGCAATGCTTATCAGATTGTAACCTTTCATTGTGACCTGTACTCGAATGGTTGAATTCATTGATTTAAAGTGCTGGCAAGAAAATAGCTTAATCCTCACTGACAGAGACTTAACCAAACTGTGTAATGTAGTTTGAGAGGTGAAGGCCACTACCTGAAAACTGCCAAACTGGGAGATGCTAAACGTAAAAGCAATGTTACAGGAAAGTGTTATGACACTGCGTGAAGTATCTTTCTTAAGACTCTTGAAGCCTGCTGCTGATTCACAGATCTAAGAATAATCAAGTACTCTAAAAAATGCTACAGAATTCCTTTATATTGCTCAGAAGGAATTTTCTGTCTTTTTTATTTTGACCATTCCTGAATGTCCCTGTCAAATTACTATTTCTTTAGTAATGTTTTACAATTTTTTTAGTAATGTTTTTTTTCTGAAATTATATTACTATCCATTAGTTAGGATAGTAACTAACCAACTGTTATTTTTTCTTCTTTACTGAAGAAGAGACTCTTTGCATTAACTGTTGTGATTGTTATATAGCTGTTTCTATTGTGCTCCTCTTTCCAGGACTAGAGACCTCTACTTCTTTTCCTTACTAATTTTATCATTTCATTTGTCTAGTCTAGTGAAATCTTGCTTTCACTTTGTGGGCCAAAGAAAACATATTGTTTCCTGAAAATCTCATATCAAAACCCTGTTGTATGTTTATAATCTATAAATTTTCTTAAGTATTCTCTTTGATATCCTGTGAAAACTGTAATCTCATTGTGAGTTACCTGCTTTGAAAATGAGTGTGGGGGTTACTATTTATTAGATCTATGCAATATGTCTTGCGTTTAGGCCTTTATGGTGAAGTGTTGCCATATGTGAGGAGAAGGCAATGGCAGCACAATTTGTCTTACTGAGATATTTCATTTTGATTCTGGGCTTTCTCTGGCACTTCCATACAGAGAAGCCCCTTCCAATTCCTGGACATTCTAGAACAGGCTCCCAAATTAACATTAAATAAAACAATACACCATATCCACTTCACTGTTTAGAGCAGGGATGTCAAAACTCACAGCTCATGGGCTGGATGCATCACATGCTGGTCACACCCACCCATTTTAATGAAGGGGGAAAAGTTGCAAAATGTCACGTGATGACAATGTGTCATTGACACCCCTGGTTTAGAGGTAGGAGGCCATATTCATGAAACCACATTGAAGCAGCACCTCATTCACATCTATTTACCTTTGAAGCAAACTACCCTTGCAAAGCTTTTTATTGTTGACAGCTTTATAGTTATAGTGTTGATCAAATATTATTCATAAATTTCATTATTTGTTTAACCAATACTACAAGGTATATTTGACACCTTCCTGATATTTATAATCAGCAAAATAAACCAGGCAAATTGTTCCAAAGTTTTAGAAGGCAATGAACAATACAGTATTATCATCGTTATATATATTGCATTAACAATATCATCCTTCCAACAAACCCTCCTCAGATACTACTTTTTGAAAGAAAAATAAAGGGAAAAAAATCTAAATCAGTTTGTTCTGTTCCGTAATAATTTGTATTTGAAGATTAGATCATTTTCATGGAAGTTTTCCTTTCTCAGTGGAATATTCTGTCCACTGCTTCATTCAGTGATTTATAGATTAATAATATTTATTGTCAACCAAATGATTGATCCATATAATTGTATGCAGAAAAACACACACATACATTAGATCAATAGA
Organism: Pseudonaja textilis; assembly: GCF_049901715.1. Lineage (NCBI taxonomy): Eukaryota > Metazoa > Chordata > Lepidosauria > Squamata > Elapidae > Pseudonaja > Pseudonaja textilis. The sequence goes on along the minus strand of NC_141990.1, from coordinate 35,205,644 downwards.
ATGTATGTTACTGTTCCACTTTAATTCTGTCCTCATTCCGCAAACCAAAGGTCTGAAGACAGTGACTTACCTCGCTCACATGATCTGCCCAGGTAGCCTGTACCAGAGCAATCGCAGACATATCTGTTCCAGCCATCTCTGCATACGCCATTGTTTTTGCATGGGTTGCTTAGACATGGCTTTGCTGTTTCTCTTGAACAGGAGGGTTTCACCCCAGATGTGCTCTGGATTTCTGCCATTTGACGGATGTCTTTACTTTGTCCATCAATAAATAAGTCTCGAATACAGCCCACATAGCCATAATTTAATAGGGCTGTCCAGACCTCCGTTGGAAAGACAAGACCAGCTTTATTTTCTGGCAAACCTCCAAGATATAAATCATCATCTAGGTCCAAGATCTCACTTTCTCCTGGTGCAGTATACGGAGTTCGCATCGTGTTGACAGAAATGGTACCTATTTAGCAACAAAGCATAAGTAATTCATTTGAGACAATATATTTTAACTATTTATTATTGGTATTTATATTCTGTTTCCCACTGAAAGTCATCCCCCCCCAGTGATTATAATAAATACTTCTTATTGCCACATCTATTTAATTGGAGAAAAATGGAAACTTGAATAAATTAAATTAAAAAGAAAAAGAAATAACCTATTCAATTGTTATTACAAGAATTAATCACGTGGAATGAATTATAGTTCCATGTTCATTTGTTTCATTTGCTGACAAAAACAAGGCAATTTTCTACAATATATTTTTAAGAGGGTATATTGATTTTCTAACATGGTATATACAATACAAGATTGTGTGATGAAACCAATTTAATTCCTTTATAGCATATAATTTGATCATTTGTATTCATTAGTATCAAGATAGCACATTTTGTACTATGCTAGCTCCATACTTGGTTCTTTTGCTTTTAAGAAGTAAGAACATTAATCAATCAATCAGTCAATCAATGCACGAATACAAACACCATGTGAATAGGAGACAAAAATTATAACCAGCAAACTTCTAGAAGGATTATTCTTAGTTATGGGTGACTGGAATTTTATGAAATTGAAAACCAAAGAAATAATACAGATGTAAAAAAAATAGCAGAAAAAAATGAAATGAATGTTTCCTCATATGTTTGAGGAATTACATATCATAGTAATGAAACGTTTCCATTCCAAGTAAAATAACTTGAATGAAAAATGGCACTGAAGAACAATTCAGAATAATTTAAAAAAACTTAAAAAGTAACTAGTATGAGTATGAAAAAAGGACACTACTCGAAAATCAGTTGAGGTCCCCACAATTTGCTCTGTTTTATCAGAAGCTATCCAAACCAGGGCCTCCACTGTTATTTTCAGGATAGAAAATTTTCATGAGACAGGAAAACAGCTCTAGGATCAAAACATGATCACAAAATTTGCAGCTGATTCTTATATTGGAATGATTTGATCTTAAACATTAAATATGAATTTAGGCTAAATTTTCTTCTGTTCTAAGCACATTTACATAATTTATTTGTCCTGTTTTTAGGGTACATGGAGCAGCTATAGATGAACAATCTTTCACTGACATTGCATTTAAAATCATCATAATCTGTTATTTTAGTTATTTAACATTTGTGACACAGACTGCTCCTCCTAAAATTCTAAGACAAATAAGACCTGATTAAAAATGAGACATCTGAATGGATCAAACTCCTTTCCCCTAAACTTTTTAATTATTTGAAGAATTTTATTTTCATCAGTTTCTTAAATAATAGCAGAGTAGTTGAAGAATGTTTGTTTAAAATTATGCCTCAGGCCAGAGTAACCATGCTGCAAAAAATGTTAGTTACTCTACCCAATTTATTCAAACCTAAGCTTTGGAATATTTCCCTAAATCAAAATTGCAAACTTAAATATTGCCAATTGTATAGGCAGGATTTCAAAAATTTGCTTTCCTAAAAGTAAACTTTTGAACAAAACAGTCTGTAGTTTCTGAGGAGATATGCATAAGGCTGCAATAGATTTGAACTGTTGATTAGAACTATAGCCTTGCCACTAAACTATGCCAAACACATAGAAAATGTTTACAAAGTAGAGAAAAATGAAAAAAAGCAGTACCTAGGTCTAAATTTTTTCAAAGTATATATTTTAACTCAGATTTGTCCTAGTGTTTAAACATAGATCAGACAATAACTGAAATAATTATATAATACAGTACTGCCAGCTGGAGCTTTCCTCCAAAAGGTCTTTTATATCCTATATACAAACCTTCTTCATGCACATACACACCATTTTTTCCTAGTCATTAACATTTTATCTGAGAAAGCAAAAGTTGCTTTAGAAATTGATCCAAAGGAGAATTATGGAGAAATCTTCATATCCGGAGAAGGGTATCTTGCACTTATTAGGAATGAGCCTCTGAGATCAGTAAATCCTGCCTTTTCTTGTGCAATCATATCTCCAATGGTCTGAGGGAAACTTCCTCTTCCATTGTAGATCTCTGCCTCCTGAGAAATTGGAGAATTCTTCTTTCCCTGAAGAATCACTAATCTAATTTCATTGCCTACAAATTTGAAAGACATTTGTCTCCAGCTCTTTTTCAGTTTTAGCCATGAACCATGAAATGCAATATATAATTTTATATATACTTTTAATAAAAGGTGTTGGATATTGAATAAATCAACATGTTTCTGACATAGGAACCAATCATTGGTCCCAGAGTCAGAAGTGGGAAAAAGGAACTTGTGTCACTGGCTGAAGGCACATACAGCTCCCCTTTAAAAAGGAGCTGCCACAGCTTGACTTTCAGTGCGGTTTATGGAGCAATAAATCTGAGGAACCTCTCCAAGCATGTCCTGTGTTCTTTTGCCCATGACTTAACACTGGCAATGATGGTGGGATACTGAACAACAAAGGACACCACCAGTTCAAACAGCAGCCACGTGGCATTGTCGGCCATCGCAACTCAAACTGACCAACCAAGATGTCTGGAGCAAACATCTCACTGGCACCATTCAACCCAGCCAGAGAAGACTGTGATTCATACATGGATCATTTCCACATGTTCCTGGAGGTGAATGACCTACTTGGCCTCTCAGAACAGTGGAAAAGGGCTGTGCTCCTAATCCATTGTGGGCCTACCATATTCAAGATGGCCAAAGCCCTATCATCATCCAATGAACTGAAGACGATGGCCTGGCTGGAATTGGAGTGAATACTACAGGCACACTATGTACCCCAAGCATCTTCCCTAGTATGCCAGCACAAATTCTACTGATGGGACCAAAGAGAAGGAGAGAACATCAGCGATTTCATCACAAATCCGAGGGAAATCACCTCTGCCTGAAAATTGTGGATGATGCCATGAGAGACTAAGGGATATAACCCTTCAGAGCCAGTGTCTGTGCGGAGATTACAAATCTACCCTAAATAAGGCTTTGCAGCAGAGCACATACTGTTGTTGTGCAACAGTTGTGCAATAGATGCTGCACTCCTAGGCAAGATATTCGCTAAACTCAATTTGGCCCAGGCATATCAACAACTGCCAGTTGATGAAACTACAGCAGAAGCCCAGACCATAGTCACACATAGTTTGTGTTAAGCGTTACCCCAGGATTGTTCCAGAGCCTCATGGAGCAGCTTCTACAGGGCATTGAAGGAGTAGTACCTTATTTTGACAATGTCCTGGTATCAACAGGCAACAAGGAACAACTACAACAAAGACTAAGGGCGGTATTAAGCAGATTCCAGGAAGTAGAGTTGAAGGTGAAGAAGGACAAATGCCAGTTAGCAGTGGAAAAAGTGGAATTTTGGGGGTATCTAATCGATAGCTCTGGAATACACTCCACTGATGGCAAACTAAAAGCAATCAGGGAAGCCCCAACACCTAGCAATAAAACAGAATTGCAAGGATTCTGGGGGTTATTGAATTTCTATGATATTTTCTTGCAGCAGAAAACGATGATTACTGAACCCCTACATCGGCTACTTGATAAGAAGGCAGCATGGACATGGGGGAAAAAGGAAGAGAGAACATTCAAACAAATTAAAAAAATCTATTAACATCAGAAAGCATACCTGTCCAGTATAATGAAACTTTGCCACTAAGATTATCCTGTGACGCTTCACTTTTTGGAATAAGGGCAATATTTAGCCATTGTATGCCAAACGGGTGGGAAGCCCCCATTGCATATCACTCAAAGACATTATATAAAACAGAAAGCAACTACAGCCAGCTAGACAAAGAAGCACTGGCTGCAGTTGCTGGAATCAAAAGATTCCATGAATATGTCTACGGGTAAGCATTTGAACTCATAACCGACCACAAGCCTCTCCTGGATTTAATCATGGGGACCGACCCACACCACATGTTTTATCACTGAGAATGATGTTGGATGGACTTCCTCACCACCTATAACTACAAACTGAACTATAGACCTGGGAAGGTAATTGACCACACAGGCGCACTCAGTAGATACCCACTGCTGGAACCGATGGAAGACCCAGCACCAGGAACAAGTATGCTGCTAATAGAAACTCTTGCAAACACTCCAATCACGGTTGCCAAGATTGCGAGAGCTACTGCTAAAGTCAGGACATTGGCGCACATTTTGAACTGGGTATGGAAGGGTTGGCCAGTAAACAAGGTAGGTGAGGAATGCAAGCTGCTCGTGGTGAGACAGCTTGAGCTAATGGGATTAAAGAGATGCCTTCTATGGGAAAATAGAGTAATCATCCCCAAAACATTACAGAAGGACATCTTAAACACATTGCATGAGGGGCACCAAGGAGTGATAAAAATGAAAGCATTGGCCAGGAGTTATGTGTGGTGACCAGGAATGGACGGGGAGATCGAGACGTGTTGCAACATGCACACCCTGCCAGGAATCAAGGCCAACACTACATGCAGCACCAACACATGAGTGGGAAATGATAAAATGTGTTTATTTGACCACTTTGAATAAAACAAGCAAACAAAATTGGCGTAAGAAAAAAGCTACTTATCAAAGCATCACTACATTTTGCTTATTATTTCTCAATCAAATCTGTGATGATGGCATAATACCATCCTTTTGCAACAGATGCTTTCCCAACAGCTTCAACCAAATAGAAATACATGGGGGAGGGAGGGTGAGAAGTAGGGATAAAGTTATGGCTTATTTGAACCCAGAAGGCAGGGAGTCAGAGAGAAACAAAAGTTAGTGTGGGAAAAAAAGGGGGAGTCCACAAGCCCTGAAGAATACTAGCAAATGGAAATGTTGCAGTCTCAGCTCATCTACTTAAAGAACTAGGTAGCAGGGGCAATACTTCACTGATCTTGTCTAAACTGAGAACCTAAGTAAGGTTAGGCTTGGCTAGTGCTTGGATGGTAGGCCTCCAGGAAATACCAGAGGTTTAGTGGGAAACATCCTATTAGTAATCAAGGACCAATTCTGCATTTTTGCCAAGAAAAATGCATCGAGGTATTTATGAAGTCAGCAGAAACAGAGACTGCACCAAAGATTTACCTTATCAGGGAAAAAAAAAAGACCACAGCATTTCTTCAGTGCCTGATGGGAGCAAATGCTGAATGTGAAAGGGCCAAAGCTGAAAGTAAGGTAACAACTCAGTAATACATTATTCAAAACCTTTACCCATCTACATCAGAATCACAGTGAGATGGTTACCAGGAAACAATTTAGTTGCCTACTGTTTGTGGATCTGTTTGTTGCCTACTGTTTGTGGATTTAGTAAAACATTTTTTTTTGCTCTGTTCCTACATTTAGATGGAGGAAGCTTAAGCCTTGGAAACATTTGCCATGCTTCTTTAATGGAATATAAACAAATTTAAAGTTATTTTTGAAAACTAAAATTTATACTTAGTTAGACATTAAGGGTGATGACTTTCTGTCCATGCTTTTAATGTAGATGTGTGTGTGTGTGTGTGTGTGTGTGTGTGTGTGTGTGTGTGCTTGTGTGTGTTTCTGTGTTTGTGCATCTATCTCTACTCATATCACAATATTTCTCAGAATGCAGATACAGTGCCAAGCATATTATTCTTGCTCTCCTGAAGTTTGATCAATAATGGATTCTGGGAGTGCCAGAAAAAATGTAAAAACAAGAAATGCAGTGCAGTGCTAAAGGACAAAAGCAAAAGCACAACAGGTTAATAATCAAAAGCTCTTAGTGGTCCTTTTAAGCTCTGTGAAAGTGCACAGCAGTAAAATGCAGTTCTCATTAATTATTTTCTGGGACTAGCAATTCATCTGGGACAAGGTCTTGTATATCAGAACATACTTTTATTTTTTTAGGCTTAGGGCTATATTTGGTCTTTGAGTGATATATTAGGGGATTCACTACAAAAAAATAGGTGAAGCCAAGACAAATGAATTGTTGTGATCAGAATTGAAAATTTGATTTACTTTAAAATTAAAGCAATTTACTTAATCTGAGTGCTTTTTTAAAATATATTTTTCAATCAAATTCAAAGGTTTGGGCGGTCATGTCTAAGGCTTTGAGGAAAAGTTGTTTAGTTGCTAAAACATGTCCAACTCTTTGTGACCCCATAGACCATAGCATGACAGCCCCCCCTCCCCCAGTTCTCCATCATTTTCCGGAGGTTGCTCAAATTCACTTTCATTGAGTTAATGACACTATCTAATCATCACATCCCCTGCCATCTCCTTCTCCTTTCTCAACGTCAGGATCTTTGCCAATGAGTTCTCTCTTCTCATTAGGTGGGCAAAGCGTTTGAGCTTCAGCTTCAGAAACTGTCCTTCCAAAAATCAGTCGGGGTTGATTTCTTTTAGGATTGACTGATCTGATACCCTTGCAGTCTAAGGGACTCCGAAGAGGTTTCTCCAGCATCATTATTTGAAAGCATTGAGGGAGAGAGGTAACATGCAATTTTATAAATCATATCTAGGCAAAATTAACTGCCTCATACTGAGTCTAAACATTTACCTGTTTAAAAAAGATACTGCTGCATTTAATTAGTATTGCCACACAAAAAAAAAAAAAACCCAACCCAACAAGAACCCTCTATGTATCACTTCTTTCACCAGGCTATGGCTTTTGTCAAAATTTCATATGCATATGTAATCATCACATATTTCACAGGATCACAATGTTTTTAAAGTGTCCTCAGAGCAAAACCCTCTTCTACAAAAGCTCTAGAATTCCAAACAAATGAAATCCATAAATGACTTGAAACTTAAAACTGATATTTAAAATCAATAAATAGTTGCAGTTAGGTATACTAAATCTAAACAGAACAGCTTGCCCTTGGAAGTTGTGGAAGCGCCATCACTTCAGACCTTCAAAAAGAGATTGGACTGCCATTTATCAGAAATGGTGTAGGGTCTCCTGCTTAGGCAGGGTGTTGGATTAGATGACCTATAAGGTCCCTTCCAACTCTGATTATCTGTTATCTAAACGGCAGTTTTCTGTATCTCCTACATCCAGTTTCAATCCAGATTTTTGCAGCACAGATGCAGTAAATTCATATTGCTCTCTTTAGGTTTACCTTATATTATCTGTTTTCTTCCTGGGGAGTTTTCTCTGGATATTTAATGCCCACTTTTCCAATGGTGGAGCATGACAATGATGATGACGATCATCATCTTCATCATCATCTCATCACATCACATCATTTAAGGACAAAGGTGTCTTGATATCCATAAATATATTTATTTGCTGCACAACTGATTCCTAAGCTCATTCAGCAGATAAGGTAGCATACATTAACATCTGTAACGATCTTTGTATGCTTCCCATAGTCACTTTAAGTGAGATGAGCAGCTATACAATTTTGATTAATAAACAAAAGCTGGCTGGGTGACTTTGTACCAGTCATTTATTCTCAGTCCAATTTACATCACAGGGTTGTTGTGGGGAAAATAGGAGGAGGAAGGATTATTTGCAGCCTTGAGTTATTTATAAAGTAATAAAGAGGGGATAAAAAAAGCCAAATGAATAAAATAAAATAAAATAAAATAAACTGAGCCAGCTATAGAAGAGCTGTCCTTCCTGTGTCTTATTTAATATTTTGAAGGGACAGGAAGTTAAGAATTCTTTCCCAAGTTGACTGCACAGGAGAGGCAGTTCCTGCTCTGTGAAGGCAGTCCCAAGTTACTTTGGAACTTGTCTCCTGAACTAGCTATTCTGGGTAATTTCTGCCTTATCCCCAAATGTTGAAGAAGGTTGTGAGACATACAAATTGGGGTGAATCTGCTACTTCCATTAACTATTCATTTCTGGGCTTCTGACAGAAATGGCACTGGACGGTCTGGAAGATGATGTTCGTTCAGACCCAGATAAAGAAAGCATGGCCTTCTGGTCCTGTCAGTGAGACTTAATATATTTTATCCTTCTGGAATTCAAGGGAAAGCTGAGGATAGGAGGCCCTTTTCTATAGTGATTTCAGTTTATCTTCCTCTTTCATCTATACATTCATCCCTTCAAATTTCCTCCTTCTCAATAAACAGATGAGCATTACATCTTTGTGAATCTCTCCCCCAACATCAACATCCAGAAGAGGTGGAAGTTCTAGTATTTAGGAAGTTCTGCCTTCTAAACACCTTACTAGGATGAGGGAGAAATGTTAGTCAGTTAACATTCAGCGTTGCCTCCCATTTTCAGTTTAGGAATAGCTATTCCTTTTGAATTGAGTTTATTAAAGGTAGTCCTCAACTTACGATGACAATTGAAACTTTCAGTTCTTAAGTGAGACATTTGTTAAGTGAGTTTTGCCCCATTTTACAAACTTACTTGCCATAATTGAAGTTGGTAAGTTAGTGATCTGGTTGTTAAGTAAATCTGGCTTCCCCACTGATATTGCTTGTCAGAAGGTGGCAAAAGGTGATCACATGACCTTGGGACACAATAATGCTCTTAAGTATGAACCAGTTGCCAAGCATCTGAATTTTGATCACATGATCATGGGGATGCTGAAAAGGTTGTAACTGTGAAAAACAGTCATAAGTCACTTTTTTCAGAGCCGTTATTACTTTGAACGGTCACTAGATGAACCGTTGTAAGTCAAGGACTACCTCTATTTGAGCAGTGGAATAAAGGAATTTAGGAATAAAGCAGATATTCATGAGTGAACCTAGCTATCTCCTGTGAAGTTCTAATATGTGCTGAAATAGGCTATTTTTCCTGATTATGTTTTATTTGTGCATTATAAACAGTAGTTACAAGGGGAGGTGAAATAAAGATTGCTTTATTTATTAAAGATTGCACCGTGGTCATTTTTTTAGCTTCCTGAGCCTCAGAGAAGCCTCCTGGAAGCAAAAATGGCCTCACAGGAAGCTTCCCTGAGGGCAGGAGGCAAAAAAAATGGAGTGGGGGATGCTGCGCCCCCCCCCCAATCCATTTTTGCCTCCTGGGGCTCAAGGAAACCTCCTGTGAGCAAAAATGCCCCCTCAGGAGACTTCCCTGAGGCCCAGGAGGTCAAAAAACAGAGCGCAGGGGGGAAGGCGCTGCAAAGAAGAAGAAGAAGAAGAAGAAGAAGAAGAAGAAGAAGAAGAAGAAGAAGAAGAAGAAGAAGAAGAAGAAGAGGAGGAGGAGGAGGAGGAGGAGGAGGAGGAGCCAACTCAGTCACATGGCTACGCCCACCTAGCCACTCCCACCTAGCCACGCCCACAGAACTGGTAGTAAAAATATTTGATCCCTGAAATAGTCATTTATCTTCCATAGATGTTTTGCATTGGTCAGAAAGAAAATAAAAGTATGAAAATGGGCCAGTTTGGAAGAACCTGCTAGTGTGTTATTTGTGTTAACTTGAGAGAGGGAGGGAGGGGGAAGGAGATGGAAAGAGAGAGAGAGAGAAAGAGAAAGAAAGAAAGAAAGAAAGAAAGAAAGAAAGAAAGAAAGAAAGAGAAAGAAAAAAGGAAAAAAGAAAGAAAATGAATGATGGGGATGGAGCAAAATTTTGGGATGTCATGGTAAGTAATCCTATTTGTGATTTTAAAATGTGGGCAGCTCTGCAACTGCTCATCCATGAAAGAATGTCTGGAAGAAAACCTCGATAGTCCAAAATTTTAAACATGCTTACTATGGGTAAATATTTACAAGGCACAATAGACTTCAACCCACAGAGGGAACTGACTCTCAAGGAGTGGAAGCCTGGTGTTTTATTTGTTTTAAAATGATTGGTCATGACCTAAGTTTTTAATTGTTTACAGACATCTAGTTAGGGTTCCTATCCCCTACTTCTTGGGGTTCTATGAATCAGGAATAATGTGAAAAGTACTTGAATAAGTTGGAAAGTATCATATTGTTTAATACACACATACACAGAGATATAAAAATAGCCTCCAAATGGCATAAGGGGATAGAGAAAATACTTCCAACAATGAAATGGATATGTGTAAAATGCTACTTTGATTGAGACAGTGATTATTCCAAGCCTCTAATTATATATTCTGAAAAAAAGCCATGTGCCTCTTTCCACCCTATAATTTCTAGCACTTAAACTGGAATTCAGGTTTTAATTCAAAAATTCAATGACATTTTAGCTGTTAAATGTAGGTTTAGCAGTGAAAACAAACTGTTTACATAGCCTGTCTTACACTGGCATGTACAAGTAGAATTTGACCATGTTGAATTTCTTGTCTGATTCAAAAACACAATCATGATTTTCCAGATATTTGAATAGCAGCTTGGTTAATGAAATCCTTGTGAAGGGCTTCCTTATTTTTTCTTTTAACATTCTGAAGAGCTTAACAAAACATGAAAGTGCTCAAGCAGCCTCATAACACAATTATTAGTGCAATTTTGACAGGTTGCAAAAGCCACAGACAGCAAAGCTTTGCTGAATGCTTTTCTGGGATTTCCAACCTCTCATTTTCGCCTCCTCCTCAGTGCTTTACCTGCAAGGTTGGCAATGCAGCAACAGACAAACATTTCCCATAGGTGTGAGTTAATGAGCCTCTTCAATTATATTCATTATCTCAGCAATTTCATTTTAACAAGTCTGTTTTCTAAAACTGAGACTTGGCAGAAACATTATATCAGGCAGTAGCAGAGGAAATGAAAGGAAATAGGGACAGTATCAGCTCTGTTAAGATGCCACTTTTGTCTGAATTGTCCCTCTTCCATTGCTCATCTGACAGTCATTAGCATTTCCACTATCTATCACCATACTGCAGCAGAAGCAAGAAGGGGAGGGATGGCTTACTTTGGCTGCTTAGTAGTGAATGTCCTTTTCCTTACTACGCTAGTAGAATAACCAGTCAGTCACCAAACAGCTTACAACTTATAAATGAGCATGTTTCCATTTGTGATTAACTGCAATTTGTTGCTTCATCTGAAACAAATCAAGTTTCTTGTAACCAAATCTAGTTTAATACCAACTTGTTCAGAGAAATTACCTATAGTTTCAGATTCAAGCAAAATGACTGCAGTGAGATGAAAATGAAATTGATAACATTTCCATTTATGTCTTGTTTTGCATTTTGGCTGGAAAGCCAATCCATGGTGAGATAAACCAAAGACTTAAAAATAAGGCACTAAATGTTGTTGATGTGTGAATAGAGGAAGCAGACAGTAAGATTCCACATATGAAATGGATAGGCTTAAGATTCATATATAGGGCTTTTACTCTCTGACAGCTTTATTACTTATATACTTTTAAATAATAAGGTGTACTTTGGAAAATAATATGTACTAATATCTATGATTCTGATAATAAGACTGCCTATTATTTTCCCCCCAAAAGGTAACACAGAGATCCATACCCACAATCATGTAACTTTCTAAATTTTTATAGAATGTGACATTCTGTCGGTAAATGTTAACTTAAATCAGATCCTTTATATCTGGTCCAATAAAAGTTTCATCTCAATAAAGTCACTTAGACATGACCATTCAAACTGATAACTCTTTTGGAACTATTTCCTATTATGCTGATTTTTATTTGCTGATTTCTATTTGTCTCACTTGCAGTGTCATTCAGACCGCTGAAGGTCCTGCAAGAGATATGCTAGCTTGAAGTATTTGAAGAACTCTTTCAGTAGCTCAGACAAGAGGAAGGGGGATGAAACTGGCAAATGTTTTATCAGTTTTGCCTTATCTTGCTCGTTGGACAAGCCATTCTACTTAGTGTAAAATTTCTGGGTTCTTGTCTTTTCTTTTCTTTGCAGATTTTTTCGATTCAGAACCTGAGCAAGGCAGTGATGTTTGCTGCTTCTTCTGGCATTTCATATTAGCAGAAAACAATCTCTTTGCCCCTGAGATTTTGCATACGGAAATCAGCAATGAGCAATTCCTGAAGTCTGTAAAGAGCAATAGCAAGAGCATTTAGACTTATATATAGCTTCACAGTGCTTTACAACCCTCTCTAAGTGGTTTACAGAATCAGCATACTACCCCCAACAATCTGGGTTCTCGTTTTACTGAACTCGGAAGGATGGAAGGCTAAGTCAACCTTGACCTGGTGAGATTCAAACTGCCAAATTGCAGTCAGCCAGCAGTCAGTAGAGGTAGCCTGCAGTACTGCATTCTAACCACTGTGCCACTGTGGCTCTCATGTGTTTTTTTTTTTAACTTTTACTATTTTTAATAAAATGCCTAAAACTTCCTGAAGTTATATTAACCCAGAGACACTCATAAACCAAAATATAATACAGGACTTGTCTTCACACTAAAAAGAAAAACCAGGTAAACGGAGAAGAATATAATCCAATAAGCTAGTAACTTTTCCTTCAGAAGTTAAATAGCAGCCCTTGAAAGTAATTTCCAGTGAATGTGAGAATTTAAACATATACACATTCATAGCTACTATACTATTCCCTTCCAGGTAAGCAGTTTTATGTAATAGAAAAGGGAATAAGAAATAGGAAGACTTACTTTAACACAATTTACTATATGACTCCTTAACTTACAATTTTTGCAAATCATTTTTGCTTCCACTACATCTATAGAAGGGTGGGATTCAAATTTTTTAACAACTGGTTCTGTGGGTGTGGCTAGGTGGGTGTGGCCAAGCGGGCATGGCTTCTTTTTTTCTTTTTCTTTTTTGCAGCCCCCCGCCCCCGTTTTTTTGCCTTGTGGGCCTCAGGGAAGCCTCCTGGATGAAGCAATAAGACAGCAAGGGGGATCCCAGAACAGCTGATCATCGGAACAGCTGATCATTGGGAGGGGAAAAAAAGAAATACCTTAAGGAGTGACTGGGCAGGAGAGAATTCAGTCAGCAATGTTGGGCATGTGTGCGATGTTGCGCATGTGCAATAAGGACTGACTGGGCAGGGAGAGGAGGGGTGGGTAGAGAGGGGAGGGGTGGGTAGAGAGGGGAGGGGCCACCCAGGGGCATGATTTGCCAGTTCTCTGAACTGCGCAGAATCATAACCAGTTCTATAGAACCGGTCCGAACCAGTAGAATCCCACCGCTGCTCTATAGACTGCTTTATATATTGTCTTTTGTTTTTTTTAAAAAAACAAAAAACTTCTGAGTTCTCTTTTCCAGGATCTCATCAACTTTATTCAACCACAACTTTCCTGATCTTCTATTCCTCTCAATTTTTTCACTCTTCTTACATGTATTTGTTTTGCAATTATATCACACCACTATCATTTCACCTCTTTAGGAAACATTTCTCCAAGATATGTGAAAAATGAATTATTTACCACAGGCAGAACTATGAACATTATGGTACATAAAATTCATTCATTTATTCAACCAATCAATTTCTGTAGCTACCCAACTCAACTAAATGATTCTGGATGGCTTAAATTTTATAGTATAATAGAACATTCCCTGCAATATGATAAGTTTCTTTTAGTTTCATGTCAAAGTTGAATCCAAGGGTTCATTTAATAAATACAGTGTATATTTGAACATTCCCTGCAATATAAGTTCCTTTTAGTTTCAGGTCAAAGTTGAATCCAAGGGTTCATTTAATAAATACAGTGTATATCTGTAAGGAACAATGTAAATGCATATTTTATCTATCTCTCCCCCCCACAAATGTATATATAATTTATAATTCTTCACTCACTTTTTGCTTTAATTTTTAATAACTAATTTTCTGATCCTTATTCCATCATACAAACAAATATTAATTATATTTTTGTTCTCAGCTTGTTCTGCATACAAATATGTATATACATCCATACTCCCAACCAACACATTTCTAATATCACGAGCATTCCTTACACATTAATCCATAAATTCATTAAAAAACCCAATATATCTAAATGTTAAATGTACTGAACAACCAAGAAATTGTTTATTTTACACCTTGATCAATAATGAAATATTCACTAAGCATTCCATTTATTTTCACACATTGCTTTCCTCTATATATTTCAGTGATTGCATTTTGCAACCAGCCTTCAACTCCATAAAGTTTCATAATTCAAGCCTATTCACTTTATAACATATTTCTCCAAACCTACAAAGATGCAGTAAACCTTCTTTCACATTCATGTATTTTTCATTGCCTTGCAGAAGAGCTAAAATTCTACCTGTACACCTCCTGCCTAGCATGAAATTACATTGGTCTTCCTAAGTTTTGCTCATTATTGTCATTTTCATGAAAATTCTTCCAAGCATCTTCCCAGCCAAACTTAATATGGAGTGTTTCCTGTTTATTGATTATTTTCTCTTAGTAAAAGAGAATATTAACATTCATCCAGTTGCTAGGAATCAAACAAGTTACACAGCCATTCCATGAACAAACTATATCCACCTGTTGGCATTTCTCCAGTTATACTTTTTTCTTCCGTAGAAAACTGATGTGCCAAGAAGTGTGGAAAGCTTAGGTGTAAAATTTATGTGCTATTTTACTTGTTCTGATAACATTTTAGTTGAAAAATCCCACAAAATAAGTTGTGCATATCTCATAATGTAATATTTTGTTGTGGAAAACTATTCTCCTGAAACTCTGATTCAATTCTGATTTGATTTTTTTTTCCTCAGCAGAGATTAATCTATAAAATATATGAAGAACTTAATAGTACAACTGACAGCAATCAAAATGTAACTGTATTTTATCATACATACAATTACACCAATGATTTCTAATGTTTTATTCATATATAGATGCATTTCCTTAATGCATTATGATTCATTCAGTGCCAATTGTTCATTGATAATTTCTTTTTCAACAAAGTTTTGAAAAAATATGAATAGTGTATAACCACTAATGGATCAATTCTGTGCCTGAAGATAAATGAAATCATTTAATGTGTGATGTAAAGGATACTAATGGTTCACAAGTTATTTGTGTTGTTTATTAATTATTATTTTTATATTATTCTCCATAACTTTTTTGTGTTGGTGCAGTATATGAGAACTACATTTCCTATTTACTGAAAATACTTACAAAATAAATATCATTTGATTATCTGCTGAGTACTGTTCAAACTTTCCAACTTGTTCAGGAAGACAAAAAGATGAATATTTCATAATATAATTGCTTTGCTCCTCCAGAGTGATATTAAATACGCATTATTTTCTCTTGCATTTTTTATACTATAGAGCAGGGCTGTCAAACTCCTGGCCCATGGGCCAGATGCATCACGTGCTAGCCACACACATGCTTGGTTTAGCAAAGGATAAAAAAGTCCCAATACATCACATGATTCCACCGTGACAATGTGAGTTTGATACCCCTGCTATATAGAAGATTTAAAGTTCATGAGCATTTTTGTCAAAACTTACCAGATCGTCCATCTCTTTGAAAGTCAACATGGTACCACTCTCCATCATTCACTTTTTTCTGCAAAGCTTTTATTTTAATTGTTCCAGATCCCATGTCTAAAAGCAGGTAGAGGTGCCCATCAAGCATTTCAATGGCAAAGAAGTCAACTTTAACCATTTGTGGATGTTTGGCATCTTTCTGATGTCGTGGTTTGCCATGGCTGAAGAGAATCAGCCCATTGGGTTCAGTAGTGCGAAAGTCAAAGGAAATTGAGCCTGTTTTTTTGGCATTCCATTTAGGCAAAGAAATAAAGGATTCTGGTGTTTCAAAAGTGATTGGATCCAAGGTTGCCACATTTTCACATTTAAATGCCACGATACCATGGATCTTCATCTTAGGATCTCCTTGTTTGGCCAGTCGAGACAATTCCAGTCTTACATCATTGTTTTTATAAACAACCTACAAGCAAAGCACAGTAATTACCAGAATGGATTAAACTGTTATAGATCAGTCTGAATATTAATTATATCCTCACATTTTGTAAAGTTTCATGTCATCACGTTAAATAACAGATTTTGTAAATTTCACATAAATTAGAGCACGTCTCTCTTTTTCTCTGAAGCCAAGTCCCAAGCCTGAATTTCACATCTGGTTGGAACTCATTCTGCAATTATATTACAACAAAGTTTCCTCCATTTTGTCATTTATTCAGCTAAAAACATAGTACCACCTTAATGATTTTTTTTTCTTCCATCCAGTTCTTTTTATTAGGTATTGAACTAAAACAATAGCTAAATACATCTGTGGGACTGGAGCTTCAATTCTTTAACCCATCTCTCTGTAAAATATTACAACTTATTTAATGTGGAATAATATGCCAATATAATAGTAGCAGAGTGATGACCCAGGTGGGATACAGAACAAACACAGTCACAGAAAATAGGTGAAGCTCCTTTTATTCCTTCACTTTGCTTCCAAGCTCCAAATATCTTTGATGGAAGACAAAAAAACTCCCACATAAACAGTTATATGAAGAAGGAAAAAAGTAACACAAACCAGGCAAGATAAGGGCTGGAGGATGTCCACAGATAACACATGCTGGGAAGGACGCCAAACTCAGAGAGGAACTATAAACTAGAGATATTTCCACACTTTGTTTCCAGCATTCGCCAGTACGCAGGTCCATCCTCTTATTCAGTTGTCACAGCTGCAGCCCATGAAGAGGATCAAGGCCCTCTCCTCCCAAGTAGATCATGTCTCTCCCTTATCCTCTCCTCACTGCGTGCCATCTATCTATCTATCTATCTATCTATCTATCTATCTATCTATCTATCTATCTATCTATCTATCATCTCCTATAGGTTTATATAATGGCATTTTCAATTCCTTTTCTAAGATTCCAAACATGATTTTTTCCATTTTTATGTCAGTTGCACACTGGATTGACATTCTAATTGAGTTGTCCACTAAGACTACAGACCAATGTCTTGCTTACTTATTCCGAACAAAAATCTCATTACTATAAGGGTGAAGGTTGTGTTTTTCATGGTAAAATGATTCATTTTATACTTGTTTACATTTGTTGAAATTGCAGCACTTAGAATGTATGGGAAATATGACTGTTGACATTCAAGCATTTTCCCAAACAACTAACCAGGAGAACTATGCTTTATAGTAACTATTTCAAACTGGACTGATACATTTCATAATATAGAAGTTATAGAATCGGAAAAGATATTGAAATGATGGATGAAATGATACTGAGTAGCTTCTTCCTTTCAGATCAAACATCAGTGAAATAAAACAAGCAGTCCCGAAATATCCCGTAGACTGGCACTTGGCAGAACATCCATAAAGTTCTTGGAAAAGATATTCCAAGGGGTAAGATATTATGCATGCATACATACATACATATATACATACATGTTCATGTAAATATATATTTACAAAGAACAGAACATTGCAAGAAATTGTATTCACAATAAATACACTATGGAAGCAAAAGTTGGATTTTTGAAGAAGTTGGACAAGAAGAATATGTATAGTTTTAACCATTGGTGTTGGAAAATATTACTGTGAGTAGCCAAGAAAAACAAAAAAATAGACCATTGAATAAGTCTACCCAGATTTCTCACTCAAAGCATAAATGACCTGTCTCAAATTAGCTGATTGTATGTGAAAACCTAACTCCCTAGAGAAGGTGCTAATGATGGGAAAGGTGAAAAGAAAGACAAGGAGCTGACAACCAGTTCGAAGATAGATGGATTCAGTCACGGTGGTAATGGGTGTAATACTGGAAGGCCTAAAAGTACAGTTTAAGGGCAGAGCATCACAAAGAAAATCTATGTAATCACTAAAAGTTGACACCAACTTGTTAGCAGATAATCAGCATATTCAAGTTATTTTCTTATACTATAAAGCAGAACTTTAGGTACAATCTCCAGAGACTCTACAAAAGTTGTGACTCAATTGTAATTTCAATGTGCCCCAAAGAGAAAATAAATACTGTACATATTAGCAGATAAATCTTGTTCATGAAACAAATTACAGGAACATGAATGTTCTTGGGAGCTGGAGCAATGACTTGTTTGAACTTAGGTTTGGGGCAGGATGAAGCAAGAATTCCCATCAATGTGAAAACAGATCATCCATATGTAGTAATCTAAAAGAAACTATCAGCCTTGCTGCAATTTGAAATACAACAGAGCAGAGTCAAAAATGAATTGCCTCAGCTCTAAAAGCAGACATAATGGGTCCAATAAGATCCAGAATCGATCCCAAAGTGTTGAAAAATGTTTATTTATTTTCATGTGTACAATAATTAATTAAAACAATAAACATATAAAAAGATATTATTAAAATGTAAAAAGAACAAACAACCCAAAGAAAAATCCCCCAAAGCACAAAAGAGAGTAGATGTTAACGAATGTTAATATTAAAAATGTTGCTGTAGAGATGCTCTTAATCAGCAGTCTTGGGAAGATATTCTTGTTTGCTTGAGGAACTACTCCCAATTCCAGTAGTGTTTTATTTATGTATATTTATATTCAGTGATGAAGGATCTGATTTATATCAGGAGTGTCAAACTGGCAGTACACAGGCCGGATGCACCACATACAGGCCATGCTTACCCCAGCTCTCTGAAGTGGGAAAATGTCATGAAATGTCACATGAGGGCAACGTGATGCCGGGAGTTTGATACCTGTGATCTATATGATCAAGTTACTGTAGAGACCATTAACATTTTTTAAAGGCAGAAACGCATCACGTTATCTTCTATCCACCTCAGCTCACAGCTTTGCTATGCCTCAAAAGTAGCATTTTTCGGGTTTTGTGCCAGCATAAATGGTGCAATCTGGTTCAATCTGATGCAATGATTAAAATGCATTTACCTTACCTGCCTAAAAACCCAGCAGACTGAGTTTGAGTCTGCCTTAGGCATGAAAGCTGGCTGGGTAACCTTGGGTCAGTCACACTCTCTAAGCTCATGACCTCAGACTCCAGGACAAGCCAGTCAATCAACTCCTGTTGCAACTGTCCAATACTTTTTCTCCTTAGCTATCTGTCTTCTTCAACCAGTTGTCTGTGATCCTGGTTTCTAGCTTGTGCTATAGTCACTAGACCAGAAGTACCCAACCTCCAGGATGTGGCCCACTACTGGGCCGTGCCCTGTTCCAAATTGCACTGTGCAAGCAGAGGGTGAGCATGTCCCTGAGTGCAAAGCTCCCCTTGTGCAAGCAGCAGCCACTTGGCAGTCACACATGAAGCTCCCCTATACAAGCAGCTTGCCCTCATATGCAAAGCTTCCCTTGTGCAAGCAGCCATCATCTTACACTTGCACACAAATCTCCTCTTGCATGAGTAGTGGCAGCTTGCCCTCATACACAAAGCTCCTCTCCTGTGAGTGGCAGTCACTTGCCCTCACACATGCTCCTCTCAAGCTAGCAGAGGATATGTGTCCCTGTGACTCACACAACTGGAGCTGCACATGCTTGCAGCCACCTACCTGCCACTTGCAAGATACTATCCCCTCTCTCACACATAGATCCTGGACGGCCAAGCCAGACAGCACTAAACCAAATCGACTCCCTTTAAATACACATTGTTTTTGAGTCCCAGTGTTTTGCAAGATACCACCATATATTGGAAGCAAATATCACATGCACAAAGCATTGTTTTATATTATTTTTAGTTATATATTTATTTATTCAATGTACTGTATATGCCACTCATCTTGTGGTTTGAGGTGACTCTGAATTATCCAAGTATATTTTCTTATGGATTCTGGATGCTCTATGAGCTTGGTGGTTTTCTTGCAGACATTTCATTACCAAACTACATACAGGGGTGGGATTCTACCAGTTCTATCCAGTCCTATAGAACCCCTTGTTAACTTTCTAAGCAGTTTGGAGAACCGGTAGTTAGAAGCAATCTCCTTTTGTTTTTCCCCACCCTTATTACATTCTTGGCAGACAGCCTAGACTTCCTGTCTCCGGAGCTTTTGGGTTTCTTAAAAGGGAAGGGTTGTTTTAAGATTTTTACACTGCTATTGTGAGGAAATACTTCTTTTAGTGACAGGGAACCAAGATGAGTGACATTCAGCAAGGCTTCTTGGCTAGCTAGAAAGATTGACATTCAAACGTGAGTTTACATACCCTTTCTGAGTTTTGGTCTAAAACTGGTTTTTGGTGAAGGTTAATTCTGTGCTTGGTGACGTTTAATCCTGTGTTTACTGATTGGATAATTTTCCCTATTCAGCTTCAACAAGCAACAACTACTGTTGTGATTTAATTATTTGTATTGTGTTTGAATTTTTTCCTGCCTCATGGTTTCTTTTTCTATCTGGGGAGGGGGGTCTTCCTTCACTGCTTCAGTGGTATCTGGCATTGTCCTTTTGGGTTGTACTTCCAAGAGGCAGGATACAAGCTTGGCACTGATTTCTTTTATTGCCTTTCTGGGGGGCATGTGACCTTTCCTTAAATCTGGATGATTTCCTTAGGATATCTTGTGACGTGAGTGAGACCAGCTGGTATTTTTAAGTGATGCAAATGAATCTAAGGATTGCTTTTCCTGGGTGTGCTTTTTCTGGAGAGCTTAAATGACCTCTCTGCTAAAGGGTTTCACTTTATGAGCAAGAGATGGCTGCTTGATAGTTATCACTGCATTTTAACTATTTTCATTCCAAAAGGTGCTCTGGCACCCTGCCTGATTTGTAACTCCGGCTTGCAGGTATTTTTAATCTAATGATTGGTATTTAGGACAGCTTTTTGCAAGCAAAGAAGTTTTTTGTATTTTTGTACAGGTAATCCTTGACTTACAACAGTTCATTTAGTGACCATTCAAAGTTACAATGGCATTGAAAAAAAGTGACTTATGACCATTTTTCACACTTATGACCATTGCAGCATCCCCACTGTCATGAGAGGCCAGGTGAGGAAAAGCACCCCTTGACATGAGTGATGTTAAGTCACATGACCAACAAGCCACACCCATCAACTAAGCCACGCCCACAGAACCGGTTGTTAAAAAAACTGAATCCCACCTCTGACTAGATAGCATCACCAGTGCCATTTTCCTACATTAGAAGTAAATAGCTTCTTCCCTTCATTTGCCAAGCCAAGATATTTTGGCAGCTAATTGACAAGAACCTTCTCTTGCAAAATACTACTTTAGCTGATCAATTAAATAACCTAACAATTACTGCCTTTGTGTTTCACCCCAGATCATTCTGTGCATACCTTGCTATTGCCCAATAGTAGAACTACAATTACTTTCAAGGAAAGGCTTTTAAGGAAAGGCTGGGATGACATCCAAAAAGTAGAACAACAACCAAATAGGGCTAATGAAAAGTCAGGATTTGAATGCAATGTATCCTCCTTGCCACCTTCCCAGTGCTTTTGCTTTCAGTTCCTAATACCATCCTCTTTACTCTTCCCATTCATCTAACCACTTTTAAACTGAATAATAAAGATATGGTTAGCCAACCAAATAGATTTATGAGCTACTTTTCAAAGCATTTTTCCCCACAAGTTAGCCTTCTAAAACAATTATGCAGGTGTTTTATTGCCTTAGATGAGCTTATTATCAGAAATTTTATTTTGAATAAAAAGAGTATTCTTCTGTGTTAATGCAAATCAAATAGGCACCTTTGACTGACTGTTCCATTTAAAAAAAAAAAATTAAGCAAGATATTAACCAACATTTTAAGCAACTTTCTATAAAAGTGAAACTTCCTGCATACGAAAGCCTATGATGATACACTGTTACAACTAATTATATGAAGAAGTGTTAAGTAAAGACAATATATGCTGTTTCTATAACAAAAAAGTATGTTTCCTTCACTCATCTGCTGAAATTGCAGAGAATATTCACAGTATTTCTATTTCAAAAATGTATTTTCAAAAATGGCAATAAATTTAATTAAGTAATGAAAACAATTTATATGCATTCATTCATTTATTTTTCCTCTGTTCTAACATAACTGATTCTCAGAGAATGTCTGGGCATAGCTCTGTAGTTTTCTTGGCAAGGTTTTGCAAAATGGTTTGCCATTGCATCCTTCCTAGGGCTAAGAGAAAGTGGCTAG
Organism: Pseudonaja textilis; assembly: GCF_049901715.1. NCBI lineage: Eukaryota > Metazoa > Chordata > Lepidosauria > Squamata > Elapidae > Pseudonaja > Pseudonaja textilis. Next base: position 35,183,452 of record NC_141990.1, on the reverse strand, counting down.
CCCAAGATCTCCCAGCTAGTTTCATTCTCCAGGCAGAACTAAACCTCATAGTTTCCCAGTTTCTAGGCTGATGCCTTAACCATTACACTGAACTGGCTCTTGTGCATTTATTAATATACCTTAAAATACATTTGCTTATGTGAATAACTTATAACACAAAAGGAAGTAGGATATGTATCCTACTTCTGAATCCATTCCTCTGAATCACAGATTTTGGAATCTGAACTTTTTTTAGAGGATGAGGGGTCTGACTGGCATTTTTCAGATAGATTAGATTGAAACTCCTGGTTTTTATCATTAGCATAGATTAAAGTTAAGAAAGCAGGGCTTTCTCTATGTGAAAATAGAAATTAGAAAGTAATTGCATGAAAGAGGTTTTTATGTTATAGATTCCATATTCAAAGATTTTTAAAATTTCCATTTATTCCAGTGATGAAATAATGTTATTACTTTGCTTTATTATTTTATATTAATATAAAGTTTTAATAATTTTATAATTTCCTCCCTCTTAAAGTACTGAAGTACCTTAAAAGTAGTTAAAGCATATATGCAATTTCTTCCTCACAGCGAGACATGTTTACTCCAGAATATTTAATTGAACTTACTCTCACATAATTATAGATAAAACTTCATGTAATGTATGAATATTGTAGTAAAATCCTGGTTTGCTAAACTAAAATCCATTACATGGAAGATTTACTGCAACTGGCTTACTTTTCTTCTTACATCAGAGCATTTGCAAATAGCATTGGTGAAAAGTCATATCAGTACTTCTGGTTTACTAATCAAAAAGCAATTTCTGTGAATGATACTTACCCACGAACAGATTTTTTTTAAGATGACATGCAATTTCAAGATATTTAGGGCATTATCTTCAAACACAATAATTTGGTAATCCATAAAGATGCTCTGAGAAATTATACGTGCTTCTTTCCCTCTCCTACTTTGTGCATGGCAACTTCCAGTAGAAAGCTGCTATATATATTTGTCTAAGGTGGATATTTTTTTTTCCATTGTTTGAATGTTGATCTTTTCATCAAAGGATTTTGGACATTAGAATCCTGAATGCAGGGCAAGTACTTTATCTTGTTGTGGCAGGTTAAGGTTAAAGTTTACATGAAATCTCTATAGTATAGAGTTATGCCTAAGCTATGATGGTCAAGGGGATGCAAAAAACCCAAAATATCCCGACTCGGATTTATGTTTCTCAAAATCAATATATTAGATAAGATCTCATGTCCAAGTAAATCTTTTTTCACTTTCTGAAATGTTTTTATTCCGCATACTGAATGGTATACTCAGCCTCTACCACTGAAATGCAACAATGTTGTTTAATGTGATTGGCTTTCTGATCAATATGAAAGAAACTATCTATTATTTATAAAGAGGAAGTGCCTGAATAAAAAAAACAAACAGATTGTGGACCTATTTGAACCACCATTTACCGTGCAGTAAATCTTTCTAATTCCTGCATAAATCACCCCTTGCCAATAGCTCATTATATGATCCAAAATCCTTCACATAAAAGAACCATGTTTTCTAGATGTCACCATAAATTGTTTTTCAGGAATTTACTGATGTGTGCAAAACTGTCAGTCTTGAATGTAATAGTTGCTCTGAATGGAATTATAATCAGGGAACTGTATGTGCAGCACTCTGGCAAGGAGATTTAAATATATATTTGCAGCATTTCTAGGATGGATTATGGTAGTGAATTATAAAACAGTAACAATGCAATTAAAACAATACAATGGATTTTAAAGATTCTTATAAAAATAGTAAAAAACATAATCATTTGGCTTCAGCTAAAGCCGAAAACATGATGGAATAAAATTATTTTCCCTTGCATACAGCCTTTTGGAGAAGTAGCAAGTTATCCTTTGTATACCACTCCAGAGCCATTTAATTTTAGTTTTATAAATCACATGAATCAATCCCTCCTTTAAAAAAACTCTGTGCATCTAAATTTGAATTACTTCCTATCCCATTCCATCTCTCTCGTTCCTTTTGCAATATATTCCAAATTGGAATTATTATTATTTTTAAGTTAAAGGTTAAATAAAATGTTGTATATGTTTATTTGTCATTTTTCTGGCTATTATCTCAATAAGCAACATTCTTAGTCAGCACCACTACAAGACAAAGTTAAAGCCACTTTCCAATTTGAAAATCCAGATGTGAAAGGCTAATATGTTTGTGTCTTTTTCCACTTTATCCAGGGGTAGGATTCTACTGGTTCGTTGTTATGATTTTGTGCAGTTCAGAGAACCGGCAAATCATGCCTCTGGCTGGCCCTGCCCCTCCCCACCAGCCCCTCCCCTCCCAGTCAGTCCTTATCATGCATGCACTACATTGTACACATGACTGAAATTGCTGACTGCGTTCTTCCCTGACCAGTCACTCCTTAAGGTATTTCTTTTTTCCCCCCTCCCGATGATCAGCTGTTCCTATGATCACCCGCACATTGCTTACTTACTGCTTCACCCTGGAGGCTTCCCTGAGGCTCAGGAAGGCAAAAAAAGGATGGGGGGGCAGCACTCCCCCCACTTTCCTCCATTTTTTTTTTGTTTTCCTGGGCCCCAAGGAATTGAACTGAATTGAATTCTTTATTGTCATTGTACAGATATACACAGTATACATACTCAACATGCACACACACATGACAATTCCCAAACACCTCCCCACCTGCCAAAATTCCCCGCCTCCTAAAAACACACAAGCACCCACACAACAGACCAAGTAATACTGTCCAACAGCTCACTGATGGTGGTCCTTAAATTCATTGTTAAGTGCAATTATAGCTCTCGGATAAAAAAAACTATTCAGAAAATGTGCGGTCTGAGTTTTAATTGTTCTGTACCTTCTGCCAGAAGGCAACAGGTTCATAAAGATTGTAAGCAGGATAGGAAGAGTCTCTGAGAATGTTGTGCAACTTCCTCAAACAGCGAGATGTGAAGATGTCATCCAGGGCTGGTAGCTGGAGGCCAATGATATTCTGGGCAGTTTTAATGATTCTCTGTAGACCTTTTTTTTCCATTACAGAGCTGCTCCCATACCATAAAAGAATGCAGTATGTCAGGACACTCTCAATGATGCTGCGGTAGTAGGACAGAAGTAGATACTGAGATAGATTTATCTTCCTGAGCATTCTCAGGAAGTACAGCCTCTTCTGTGCTCTCCCAGGAGGCTTCCCTGAGGCCCAGGAGACCCCAAAATGGGGTGCTGCACCCCTCTATGCTCCGTTTTTTTCTTCCTGAGCCCCAGGGAAGCCTTCTGGGAGCAAAAATGCCCCCCCGGAGTCTCCCCTGAGGCCCAGGAGGCCCCAAAACAGAGTGAAGGGGGGTGCTTTGTGCCCCCCGAGGCTCTGTGTTTTTTTTCCCCTTCCTGGGCCCCACGGAAACCTTCTGGGAGAAAAAACGGCCTCCAGGAGGCTTCCCTGAAATCCAGAAGGCCAAAAAAAATTGGGGTGGGGTTGCTGCCAAAAAAAGCCACGCCCACCCAGTCACATAGTCATGCTCATCTAGCCACATCCACCTAGCCACACCCACAGAACCAGTTGCTACAAAATTTGAATCCCATCCCTGACTTTATTTTAGGATAGTATAAACATGTCCTAGCTTTTTTCTTTACTTTGCCGTACATCCTTCATCTCAGCCTGAGACCATGAAATGATTCATTCAAAACTGAAATAGCATGTTATCCCTTATACTGACAGCAAACAACAGCAGCGGCAAGGTGTGCAACATTAGATGTGCTTCATTGCCCATTATATTTGTATGAACTCAGGTGTCCTAGAGCTAGGGTTATCAATGGGGGAGAGGGGCTGCTTATTGACTGTTTCAGGCTGATGTAGCCTGATCCCTTCAGTTTTAAGTCAGGCTGTAGAAAGAATAATAAAAGACCACCATCAGCAACACCAAGGACCTTGCAGAATTGTGGAGTTGCACAAAGACACTTATTGTCATGCTGACTTGCTTTATCTCATTCTTAGGTTTAATTCCACAGAGGCAGCAGGTTTTGCACAAAGCTGAAATTAGGCAACACTGAAATTATGTGTAAATGGGTCTCCTTGGCTCTGAAACTCGTAAACTTTTTTTGTGCTTTCCATATTTGTGGTACTGTTGGAGTCTGATTAGAACTGCATATAAACCCAAACAAACAAACAACAAGAAAAGGGATGCAGGAGTTAAACAATTTAGATGTAAAATGGTCTCATTCATGCATCATTGTTATGATTGATAGATGTTTTCCTACTGGCTAATAGCATTCAGAAGAGCAGAAGGCAGTAGAACTAGAGGCTTAAACAAACAATTTCATTTAACACACCCTGCAGAATGCATAATCTGAAATGCATTGTTTGTCCACAAACTAAAACAGGTGCAATAGGTGCAGGATGAGAATTGGAATAGAAAACATCATGCCTATGTAATTTTTTGTAAGTAGCACTAACTCAGTGGTGGAAAAAGGCCCTACAATTATGTATATATTCACCCTCGGAATCTTTCCACCTTTTACCTGGTTGCTAGTCTTGGTGTTCTTCAAAACTGAACAGATTCATACATGCAATATGGAATGGAACACATTGACTAGGAAATGTATTTGAGTTTTGTAAGAAAACCACCTCCCAAAGTTCATGCAGATAATAATAAACAATTTGCTTGTTCTTTTTGATATTTGCCAAATTAATGATTGATTCCCATCAAATTTATATTGCATCTGTGGAATCCCTAATTCCTGCTTTGTGGAACTGAACTCACTTTTATGATATTGAAGAAAGGTTTCTTATTTTGTTTCCTATTCAGCAATTATGAACCAGAATATTCTTAAAGATACATTAAATTTTGAAAATCAATGCCTTTTAATCAATGCAGTTTTATCATGAAATTTGTCAGCATGTGTTTCACCCTGCTGTGGATATGAGTGCTTGAATAAAGTGCTTACAGCATGTGTTCACAGATACATACATAACTCTAATACATTTTTTTTTTTTGCTAAGCCCTGCGGTTTAAGTTGCTACACTTGCAGATGCTGCTATTAGTATGGTTGCTATGTTCACTGTTTAACAGGAATGAGGGAGAGAGAGAGTGTCTTGTGTACTGCTTGTATACACTTAAATGTATGTATGTTCTCATGGCAAGGAGTCTTAAGTATTCTACTGGCATCAGCCTGGAAATCAGATGCAAAAAAATACCGTATTTATCGGCGTATAACACGCACAGGCGTATAACACGCATTCCCTTTAAGAGGGAAATTTCAGGAAAAAAATATGCGGCGGGCGCAGCGCTGACATCACGTCACGACGCTGCGCCGCCGCTAGGCACTATTGGGAACGGGACATCGGCGTATAACACGCATACATCATTTGCCCCCTATTTTCAGGGGGGAAAAGTGCGTGTTATATGCCGATAAATACGGTAAATAAATTGTGGCAACACAGGAACAAAGGAACTTCTTTTTTCTCCCTCCAACTGAATAAAAAATTGCATGCAAAATTAGCTGAAACGTAAAATTGACTGGGGTGTGTGAATAAACATAACAAAGGGAATCTAAAACACCCAGTTAACTTTTTTTTCAAAAGAGTAAACAAATCATAAAATAAATCTTCACTTTCAAATTAAACTGTCAATGAGTGTTTAAATAAAAGTCAGCGGTGACTTTGGACCAATCACAGTCTTTCAGACCAACTCACCTCACAGTGTAATTGTGAGGAAAATAGGAGGAGGAAAGATTGTTAGATGGGAGTATTGAATAAGTTTACTGCCTTGAGTTATTTATAAAAATAATAAAGGTGGGAAAATAATTAAAAAATAAATGTACTTTTGCTTTTGCTGTCTATATCTCTGCACCTTTTGGCACAATACGATCCTTTTACTTGACTAACATTTTTTACATTAACATTTTTATGCAAGAGCTGCCAGAAAGGCTGATCAGAGTAATAAGTAAATCTGACTTCTCAGTGATTGTGGTTAATTGAATTTAAATACATTCACATACTTCTACAAGAAGTGGAAGCCTCTCAATTGAGACATAAGAAATCCTGACATTTATGGAAAAGGATGTAGAAAAGAAGAGAAAGGATTTGCTACTTGCCCCACAAGAAAAAAATACTAGGCCCAACATGACGTTTGCAAATTTTACCCAACAGAATAAAAACTTGGGAAATTTCAACTGGAAAAATTATTCAGCAGAAATAGTTCACTTATTCTCTATTTTTTCAGTACCTTCTCCTATTCAATCTCTTTGAAAATCACTTGAGTCAGGCAAGAGAGTGCCTTGCCATTCTGAGCTCCTAAGATAAAGAGGTTCATTTTTATTTTAATGACCAACTCCACAAGAGGTAGCGCTAATGCCAACAAACCTTTGTAGCTTTTGTCTTCCTCCTCTGTCTTCAATATAAAGTCCCTCCTGATTCAATTTTTCCCCATTGCTGCTAAAAACTGACACCTTCAATGATTAATTGACCAAGTATAGCTTACAGTGGCCTATAATAATCCAGTTATCAGTTGTTGTGGGACATGCCTTTTCAAAGACAAAAGCCAGCTTTCCACTTCAATCTCTTGACTGGCTTATTGTTTGAAGGAAACTGTTCCACTGTTCTACTGTGAAAATAATTCACAAAAACTTGGCTGAATTTTTTTAGTTAGAACTAAATGTCCACACTTGTGTGGATTTTTAAATACACATATGTAATACTGCAAAGATAGCAAATGATATAAATTGATCATTGTGTCCAAATAGACAAAATTTTGGTTAGCAAGAGGCCAGGTTTTTCTATTTTATCTATCTATCTATCTATCTATCTATCTATCTATCTATCTATCTATCTATCTATCTATCATCTCTTCATCCATCCATCCATCCATCCATCTGTCCATCTCAACAAATGATTTGAGGTAGAATTAAAATAAAATAAAAACAATTATAAAAATTAAAATACAAAGCAGTTGAGAAACATCATAACAGGAAATTGGCATTGGCCACATCATACAAAGAGAATCTTCACACAATGTTTTACAGGTGGCATCTTCCTCCGGCAAGATTGGCCAAAATGTTTAGTAACATATCCCCAAAATGTTGGAAAAGTAGGAAAGTACCAGGCACATACTACCACATGTGGTGGACTTGTAAAGAAGGAAGGAAATTTTGGTGACAAATCCAGATGTGACTAGAAAAAATGGTTGGACAATGTATAGAATTTAAACCAGAACCATTTCTATTAGGCATTATAACAGAGGGTTATAGTAAAGGGTCAATATACCTAATATTATATATCCTGATGGCAGCGAGAATGGTATATGCCCAGCAATGGAAAAGTAAAAACTCTCCTTCAGAAAAGGAGATAATAAAGAAGATATTAGTTTGTGCAGAATTGGACAGATTAATGTTAGAACTAAAAAACAAAGGGGAAACAGAATATTATGACACATGGACCAGATTTTACTGGTTCTGGAACTAACTAAGAGATGGGAGTCAGAACATGAAATAATTAGGTCAAGTAGACCTAGAATGAGACATTATATATGTGTTAGAATCAGAGGTGGTATTCAGCAGGTTCTGACCAATTCTGGAGAACAGGTAGTAGAAATTATGAGTAGTTCGGAGAACCGGCAAATACCACCTCTGACTAGAGATTTTACAGTATCCTTCCCCTGCCACACCTACCAAGCCACGCCCACAGAACCGGTAGTAAAAAAATTTGAATCCCACCACCGATTAGAATGATTATGTTGGTCAAAAATAATTGTACAAGAATAGCACTGTGTAAGTAGTATACATGTTATTTGTCTTCTACTTTGGTGTGTATGGTGGAGGAAACACCAGGATGGTCACACTGTGTTCAGTATACTTATATGTAAATAATAAAAATATATTTTTTTAAAAAATGAGAAACATCATAACCCAGATTACAAATAGAACTAAGAAGTAGGTTCTTGAAAACATTTGGGGCACAAAACCACGTCTTTAGGGTTTTATTAAAGGCCAGAAAGGTCAGTGCCATCCTTATCTCCAGAGGGAGAACGTTTAATAAAGTAGATGCTATGGCAAAAAAAGGCACATCTTCTAGAACCCACCAACCAATATTCTTTGACTAAGAAGACTGAAAGCAAGTTCATATTATCTCAAATTCATATTATCTAAAGCTCATATTCTAGAAAGTTATGATATAATAGCATTATATCTAAATAGTTATATTTAAATTTTATAAATAATATAAAATAATATAATATAAATAGTGTTATAAATGTTATTTACTATCAAAATGCACAAAAGCAAATTACAAATATAAACTCAGCAGTAATCTAAACTCAGCAGTTTAACAGTTTCAGTAAAATATTTAATAACAATTATAAAACAGACTTAAAATCCCAGCTCACTGATTTGTTATTAAAAGCTTTGTTTATATACAATAGTTATAGTTTAAAATCTGGCTGTTGCCATTTAACTTTTAGTAAAAATCTTACATACTCAGAAATATTTCTTCCTGGTTAAGTGTTTAAAACAAGATAACTTTCTGCTAAAGACTTATAAAATTCACCATAAAATATCCATGTTTCAGAATCAGTAAAGGTAGTTCTCGACTTACCATCACAATTGAGGCTGGCATTTTTGTTGTAAATTGTTGAGGTTGTAAATCAAATCACCACATAATATTTGACCATATTTATGACAGTTGTTAAGTGAGACTGTTAAGTGACTCACATGGTCATAAAATGGATCACATGGTTGTAAATCCAAATCCATTTTATCCAATGGGCATTTTTTTGCCAAAAAATAATATGTGACTGCAGGACAATGCATCAGTTGTAAATGTGAGGCAGTTGCCAACCACCTATAATATGAACATGTGACTGCGAGAGTGGTGTGGCAGTTGTAACTTTGAGGACAAGTCATAAGTAGCTTTTCATGCCAAGTGATGGGTCATAAATTGAGGATTACCTGCATCATTATAGGCATGAAATCTTTGAGAAATGAGGATTTTTTTTTAAAAAAAAAACTACCATATAGCACAGGGGTCTCCAAAGCTGCTGGGGAATTCCTTTGAGTTGAAGTTCTCCAGGCTTAAAGTTGCCAAGGTTGGAGACCCCAATAGCATATTTTGATGGCAACAAATTTTATCTTTTTTTTAAAAAAAAAGACTATTCTGTATTTATTTAAATATATTGTAAATTATTCAAATATTTATGGAATTAAAAAATATATCTATAATTCCAAATGTGGCAGCTAAGTTTTGACCATTAATTCCTGAACTGAATTATCCCATAGTCTTTGTTTGGAGTAATGAATTGCTCATGACAGACCCCTGGAGAATAAATAATCTGTATTAATGCCAATCTGACTAATATGTTGAGTCTCCTCTTCATACCACATATCTACAAAAGATTCATCTGGTATTACCTGAAGCAATCCTCCTTTTAGTTACTGGAAGAGAATTTCATTTTAACATCTTTAGTGTCATTTTACATACAGAGCCAACACAAAATTTTGTTTGAGCTTGAATCAGACCCACCTTCCACCATGAATTTCATTAGATCCAGGGGTGGGATTCTACCGGTTTGCACTAGTTTGTAGAACTGGTTGTTATGATTCCCGGTAGTTTGGAGAACTGGTAAAATGGACCCCTGGCTGGCTCCGCCCCTCTCCGCCTACTTCTACGTTCCCTGTCCAGTCAGTCCTTATTGTGCATGCATGACATCATGCGCGTGCACGACAATCTCTGACAGTATTTTCTCCCCTGCCTGCCCCGCCCAGCCACTCCTTATGGTGCATATGCGTTATATTGCTTCCCACATTTTCCCACCCACCACCATCACTTCCAGAAGCAGCAGCAGCCAGCCAGCCAGCCTTCCACCATCTGATCTCCCTAGGTGAGTGAGACTCTGCAAGCCCCAGTCGCCTACATGCTGCTGATGCCCCCAACCCCAGTTGAGACCTGACTCCTGGGCTGGCCTAGGCCACCACCGTCACACAGCCACCACCCTCGCCCTTGCTGATACCACAGCCACAAGCCCCAGTTATGTCCTGACTCCCAGGCCGGCCTAGGCCACTGCCATGCTGCCGTCACCCTCAGCACTCGCGTCTTAGCAAGCTTCCCCCCCATCCCACTTGCCTGCCTTGCTGAGTCACCAGTGCCATGGCTCCAAGTGGCACTCATGGCCTAGCAAGCTTCCCACCGCCCACTTGCCTACCTTGCTTAGCCACCAGCACTGCAGCTCCATGTGGCACTCACACATCCCCCCACTTGCCTGCCTTGCTGGTGGCCGAGAGAAAGGCGAGCCAGGGCTTGACCTGTCACCGCTTGGGTCCCACCTGGATTCTCCACAGCTACTGAGCTTTGCCTGCTAGGAGTGGGGGTGGGGGGTGGTGACCAGGGAGCACGATGCTATGCCACCAGGGACTGCATTGCCCCTTTGTCTGCCAGAGAAGGCAAGCCAGGGCTGAGAGCTGCTGAGCTCCCTGCCAGCCTGCACCTCCACTCTAGTGCAAAGAACAGGGCGGCAAGTCCCAGCTGCTGCTGCTTTCTCTACCAGAACCAAGCTGGTAGCCCACACACCATCTCCTCGCAGAAGGTCCCAGGACCTCACATGTGCACATGTGAGGCCAGGGTCTTCTCCAAGGAGACAGCGCATGGGTGAGACCCTGTGGCACCATGAGATGGATTGCTCTGTATATGCCTGAGAAGGAGAGGCTTGGGCGAACGTTTCTGGCTTCCTTTGCTTTGCTGTCTGCCCACTCGGAAGACAGCTGCCCCAGCCTGTGCTTTGAGGTACTTCGACATGAAGGGAGAGACCAAAAAGGGACAGGCAGTATGCAGGAGCTGTCTTCCGAGACTCACCATGACCCCATCTCCCCACCAAGAAACCTCCAACCGGCTCAGTTCTGGCCAGCAAAGAAGTGGCTGCTGCAGGCCCTTCATGCTTTATACTGGCAAAAAGCAGTGTGATCACAATCACACAACATAGTGTGATCACTATGCTGCCATAGCGGCTTGCTTTCTGCCTTTCTCCCAGGGAATGAAATAAACAAAGCAAGCAGCATGCTCTGGCTCCCACCCCCACCACTCACTTTCTGCCTTCTCACGCCATAAAAAGGGACAGGCAAGGCACAAAAATTACTGACCTCCAGCTTCTAGCCACCGCGTTCTAGGTACTGGCTATGCAGGCTCACCCCATTGACTGCTGCACTGCTTGCTCAGACTTGCTTGGGTAAATCCTTCCAGTGCAGTGGGCTCAATGGGGTGGACCTCCATGGCGGGCGCCATGGCAGCGTGTTGGAGAAGCGGAGCAAGCAAAACCGGAAGTCGGTAATTTTCACTGCAAACAGCCTGCAGTAGCTGCATCATTTTTTCGGTGTGGCTGGAGTCCAGCCGCACAAAAAAAACCACACGGCGGCTGCAGGCATTCATGACAAAGGTGATGTGGGCTGGTGGGGAGCCCAGCAACAACAATTGCTCAGCCCTGGCTTGCTTTCCCTGGCAGCCAGCCACAGGAGGAAGGTAAAGTCATGGCTGTGGGATGATGAAAGAGGCTTTTGTGGGGGAGGAAATGGGGAGATTAAGGGCCAGGGCCTTGGAAAGGGGAAATGGGGTGACATATGTGACTGGTGACATGTAGGATTAGCCCAGGCTTTTGACAGATTAGGCTAGGTTAGATAGGTTAGGGATGGAATAGAGAGAGAAAGGGAGAAAGAGAGAGAAAAGAAAGAGAGAAAGAGAAAGAAAGAAAGAAAGAAAGAAAGAAAGAAAGAAAGAAAGAAAGAAAGAAAGAAAGAAAGAAAGAAAGAAAGAAGGGAAAGTGAATATGATATGGAGAGAGGGAGGCAGAGAGAAAGAGAAAGAGAGAGAGAAGGAAGAGACAAGAAAGAAAAAAGGGAAAGAAAGAAAAAGGGAGAGAGAGAGGAAGAGAAAGGAAGAAAAGGGAGAGAGAAAGAAAGAGGGGGAGATGGAAGGAAGGGAAAGAAAGGAAGGGAGGGAGGGAAGGAGGGAGGGAGGGAAGAGAAAATGAATGGGATATATGGATGGATAGGTAGATATATGAAGGAAGGAGGGAGAGAGGAAAAAAAAGGAGAGGAAGGAAGGACACAAGCCCTGGCTTCAGAAGACTTACTGAAAGAGCACAGCCATTTAGAGCTAGCCTACAAGGGATCTCGGAGGTCATCTTCTCATACAGCCCTCTGCTCCAGCAGGGTTAGAAGGGAATGTGTGTGTGTGTGTGTGTGTGTGTGTGTGTGTGTGTGAGAGAGAGAGTGTGTGAGTGTATGACTGTCAAAACTCCCAAAACAGGTCAAGTTGCTCTGGGGAGGTCAGTCATAAATTAGAACACTTGCTAAGCAACCGGCCATTAAGCGAGGACCATTTGTATTTGACTTGCCAGTCACCTGGCCACCTGGCCACACCCACCCAGTCACATGAGCACCAAGTCACACCCAGCCGTTCATGTGACCACCAAACCATGCCCAGCCAGTCATGTGACCACCACGCCATGCCTAACTGGTCATGTGACCACCAAGCCACACCCAGTCAGCAAGCCATGCCCACCCAGTCACATGACTACCAAGCCACACTCACAAATTAAGACACTCCCACAGAACCGGTTGTTAAAAAATTTGAATCCCACCCCTGATTAGATCAAGCATTTAAAATTGGCTCGTGGAGAATTTACCTTAGAGATTATAGAAATTAATCTGTTGCAAACAAAGTTCCTGTATGTTAAAAGATATTATTGTTGTTGTTGTTATTATTTCAGTTCTAAGATAATGCTCAAAACATTTGAGTGTTTTTCTACTGAAATACTACTAAAGGGATTTTACTGATTCATACAGCCCTAAACTATACCAGGTACTCTTGTTGGAGTGACAATCAAAAAGTTACAATTTCCAGCACTTCATCTTGTACAATGGAACTGATATAAATAGACATGTGGCCCACTAAAGCTTATTCTCAGATAAGGGCAGCAACTTCAATTTTGTTTCTTTCATTTATTCCTACTTTTGGCTAGGATTTTTTTTTTCTTTTTGCTTCCTTTAACATCTTTCCTTTCAATATATCCCTTTAGTATTTACAGAATGCTAGTTGTTGGCCTATCCCCATTACTTCAGAATAATTATTGCCTGACAACAATCTTGCTCTATTTCTTTAAGTTGTTTTCTGCTGACCAGCTGTTAGTTTGACATCTTTTCCTGCATAATTCTCCTTATCAGATTGCTCACATTTTGAAATCATACCCATTTATTCTTCTCCTGGACAAACCACCTATTAATTAAAAAGTCAAATTAGTTTTCCCAGCTATTGTTTGGATTTCCTTTCTCGTTTGCTCAAGATTTCATTTTTTTTCTAATAGGCTGATTATCGAATAAAAGGAGTTCTGGCAACTCTGCCTTCCTAAATATAAAACCTGATATACTGGTATAAAACCTGCTAAGAGAACTCTAAATTATAGCACTAACTATGTTATCCTCCTAACTATTTATTCCTAGTCTTCATAATGACTGATTAACATCTTTCCTTTTCACTATCTCCAAATTTACTATCTTTTTTGACTACTAATTATAATATCCTATCTGATAACTTTTGCTACATTTTAATATATAAAGATGTACATAAACAATGGAACACAAAGAACAGTGAACATTTATTTAGCAGGCCCATGTTTTACATGTCACGATATAGCCTGATGCCTAGAAAAGAGATCTATCTTTCATTACTTCCTTCCTAAGTATTCATTCTTAAAATTAAACTATCACCAGGTCCAAGTGCAGAAAAATGGAAATGGACCTTTTGGTGAAATCACTGAACATTCTCAGATATATTTTCAGTACATTTTGTTTACTTGATGGCCACTAAATCTTTCAATTATCTTGAAACATCACATTCCAAGCATATTTTTTAAAATTATTTAATTTTACTTTTGTATAGGGGTCCTTGAGTTATAAGTGTTCATTCGGTGACCATTCAAAGTTACAATAGCACTGAAAAAATGACTTATGACTGGTCCTCAAACTTATGATGTTGCAGCATCTGCATAGATATATGATCAAAATTCAGGTGCTTGGCAAGTGGCATGTATTTATGATGATGTTTAGCATCCTAGAGTCATGTTATCATCACTTGCAAGTTTATCTGAATTGCCAGAGAATGTCCCTCATTTTCCATAACTGAGTATAAGATTGAGAAAATTGAGGAGGCACATGGTTGTCAGCTCCAATTTGAAAAAAAGGAATGCCTCATCCAGCTATGTTCTTCTGATAAGATGCCCCATCTGCTACTAGGAATGATGGAGACAGTTTTTTAGATTATATTTTAATGTTTGTTCTATCCAAATTAACCCATATAATATTTGTGTAAGGGTGGAATGCAATTATACATTATCGCCCATCTTCTAGAATGTTAAGATGCATTTTACAACTCATCAAATGCTTATAAAATGTCCATGGTTTCCAAATTTGGCAAGGTATGTAACACTGTTCTAGCAGAATCCTTAGCTAATCAAAGGGCCATCTACATGCTAATGAGTTTGGTGTGCTGTTTACAGATAATGTTTTCTTTTAATGCACCCTCCTGAAATGGCATCTATTAATATCACCAACAATAATAGTAAGGATAAATTATCCTCCTCAGAATGTATCATCTTGTTAATTAACTTTTTTTCCCATGAGAGGTAATGAACCAAAACTACCTGCAATTAGTTGACAAAATACCTTTTAGCAGGAAGGTGCAGAGAGTTCCTCATATCAATTTGCAATAGGTTTTTTTTTTAATTCTTCATCAGCACCAGAAGCAGTGAGTACTAACATTATAGGAGCCCTGCTGCCCTTTGCTCCTAGTTATAACAGAATAACAAGAGTTAGAGATCTCCTAGTCCAACCCCTGCTCAGGCAGGAAACCATATAGCATTTCAGACAAATGGCTGTCCAATCTCTTCTTAAAATAAATTGTATTTAAGAGGAGATATAAAAATAAAAAGTGCTAGTTGGATTGGAAAGATAGTCATTACTATAAAAGTCCCCCCCCCCCTCAAAAAGAAAAAGAAAAGAAAAGAAGGGAAGGGCTTACATGCTTGCTAATATTACTTTCTGGATAAAAAGATTATCATTGGCATGACTTGCTCAGCATTCAGAACTTTTATAAAAGCCCTATAAAACCATGGTGTTCCCATAGGCAGGTAAAGATGAGTGGCACAGGGTACATAGGACAAAAATATGTGTTATATCAGCATAAGTATGAAAAGGCTAAGTATGCATTGTGACGTCATGATACACACTTTGCTATTTTTCCACCCTTTGTGCTTATAATACAGGGGTGTCAAACTCATGTCGTCATGCTGGCGTCATGAGATGTATTGGGACTTTCTTCCCGTTTGCTAAACCAGGTTTGGGTGTGGCCAGCATGTGATGCATCCAGCCCTCGGGATGGGAGTTTGATAGCCCTGTTATAACAGATGCCTGTGGCTGCTTCTTGCCTTGTTCATATTTCAGTTATGAAAATAAGTGGTACTGGTTGCACCATCCTGTTAGCCCACCAGGCTGTATTGTTACCGGTATTACTTGTGAAAATAATGTATCATCACATGAATAACATAGAAGTAATTTCTTTGACATATACAGGGTTCATACTTAACTGATTCTTAACCTGTAATCTGTTCCTTTTGTTTTAAACACAGTGATGATCCACTGTTTTCATAAACACTGCTGACTATACACATAGGAATACAAGAAAGCTTACTTATTGCCATTAGTATTTCTAATTTGATATTTTCCAAAAGTGCTGGGAACATATTTCTCAGTTTACCATTTATGTTTTACTTTTCATTCATATGCATGATATTCTCTTCAATCAAAACTTACTCAGTTTTAGCAATATGGCTGAAAATTCTAGAAAGTTTTAAAAAGTTCTCTGATTAGAGGTAGATTTACATTTAACAGACTGCTTTTTTCCAAGTGTTATTATGTCTTCATCTTGTTTGCAACTGTTTCTTGGAATTTTTCATTTAATATATTGATTGCTAGGTCTTCCAAATCAGAAGATATGTAATTTATAAACATAAAAACATGTTTCAATAAAACTAAGATTAAAATTCAGTGAAAGTTCTATTCCCACTCTTATCAATGCATGAACAAATTTATATATTCATCTTTGTCTTAATTAGTTCAAACTAATTTAGAGATGGGAGTTAACATATATAACAAAGTTAAATGCTTCTGAAAGTTAGCCTTAGTTGAGCTTATCTTTGAGTCTTTGTATTTTGAAAGCTGAACATTATAAAGAATTGAATTATAATACAAATTGGAGAAGCATCTCTAGTTTCTCCTGTTATTAAAAAAGCCTCCAAATTAATTCCATATTGCAAGTTCATAAATCATAGTAAATTGCTAAGCAGTCCCATATCCTTATATCCTTTAAGATGGATGATTCTGAAATTGATATTAGAATGATCAATCTTAGATTGTATTTGTTTCCATGGCTTTAGATATTAAAACAGTAGAAGAAGGCCCATCTGATTAATTTTTAAAAAATTATGCCCACCAGTAACAACCTATTGCAGATAAATAGATCTCCCAAATGAATTGACTCACTTTCTTTGTCAATTTTACTGTTTTTACAAGGGTTAATAATTTCTTGTAAGCTGTTATACACAACTTTAAAATTGATGAATAAAGTGAAAGTACAGTAACCATTACAAGTTATATAGTAAATGGAAATATATAGTATATACTTTCATAGTCAGTTCTCCTTATGGAATAGTCTCATTCTGACTATTTTCTTTTTTTGAAAGATAAATGCTGGGTTATTATCCTTTGCTACAGAAATCTGAGCCATTATAAAACATCAAAGAGTCAGGATTTCCTGTATGGCTTTGCTGCTATTTAGTGGTCATCCAGATTTTTATAATTTAAATGTGGTAGTGTACAATACTACAGAGATAACTTAGATGCAAAAGTAGTTGCAAAAACAAAAATATCTATTAAGCTTGAGGAATAGAGAAAGGGTTTTGCAACAGAAACTGACTCCCTTTTTTGAAGTGACACCAAATCTAATATGTAAAATAAAATGGGTATCAAGAAAATTTCTTATATTCAAAATGGAGCTTATATGCTCTGTTTCCCCCTTATGACATGGGTTCAATGTAAAAATTCAGCCATTAAAAATGAAAAGTAAATAAATAAAGCAAATAAGTAAGTCAAGTAATACAAGAGAGACAAAACAGAGTGTACAACAATATAAGGCAAGCAGGTTGGCTACATAAATTTATATCAGATAATATTTTCATACACACAAACGTACACATACCATAATATCTGTTGCAGATAATTTCCATTATTATAGTACCCCAATTTAGGAGAAAAGTTTGCAGTTGAAAGTGTATGTTTACATTACACTGCAGATTAGCCCAGGAAAAAAGGCACAATTTAGAGTATTAAATGAAAACCTAGTCCAAGATTTATAAATCTGATGTTTGTTTGTTTTTTCTTTATAGTGGAAATGGTGGAAGAGTCTGGAAAAGGTTGATTATAGCAGCAATACATTCTTTAAAGGCTAGAAGGACTTGCAAAAAAATATAAGTGTTTGTGTGCATGTATAGACACGCTGTAAATATTCACACAGTGCAGGTGTTGTGTATAGTTCTTGTAAATTACCCTTCTATGAAGAAGCCAAGTTTCTTATATTTTGTTCTAAGAACAGAGAAGCCATTCCCAAGCCAGTCGGTTCCACTATTGTACAAAGGAATGGCAGAAGGTCATATAAATGGAAATCAAACAATCCTCTCTGATCCTGGTATTCCCCATGGTAAGCTACATCTGCCTGAATTACCAGTTTGCATATTGACAACCAAACTGACTGGGAATTTAATGCATCTGAAAGATTCCATGTTGGGGAAATTGTTGTTCCAAACTAGGTTTTCCCACAAATTCTTTGCAACAGAATTTGTTTGGGGAGGTCCAAATAGAGTTCAGGACAGATACTATATATATATATATGTATGTATGTATGTATGTATGTATGTATGTATGTATATATACTTTTAGTTACATTGTTACAATAAATCTATCTTACCCAATTTTTCATTGTTGCTTTCATGGTTCATTACTGTTCATTTTGGTGTTTGGATTTTAGTGGAGTTATGTCCATTACACTGAATGGAGATGTGATGGCAAAAAGTTAGGAACTCCTGTTGTAAACTATTGTTTTCAATTATTCATATTTTAAGTGGTAAAAGGCGAAATATTTATACAATCTGAAGAGAAACCAGTGGTGTGAATTACTTTACCAAGTACTTAAGGTACAAAGTGGAAAAGAGTGGAAAATTTAAAATTTCAGTGCCCTATTTGTTTCAGCTAGATCAGGGGTCTTCAAACTTGACAGCTTTAAGACTTGTGGACTTCAGGGCAGAGCTGGTGTCTCAGCGGTACAGCATGTGATCTTGAAGCTGATATCTCCATTGCAGGACGGTCCCACTGGACCTAAACCATCCCGTAGAGACGGTGATTGAGGAGGGCACATCCTGTTGATCCCAGGGACATTGCAAAGTCCCTGGTTGATCCAGGAAAAGGCCTTTTTGCCAGTGGCAGAGAGGCAGCCTTCCAAGCTGCTGAAGCTGGGACAGCTCCAGAACAGAAGAGATTGGAAAGAAAGTGTGTCAGTTTGGTGAGATGAACTTTTGCTTATTATTTCTTGGGGAGAACACCCTGAAAAAATTAAAGTGGACTAAAAGTGAAGAGAAAAGAATTTAAGCAGCGTGATTAATTGTCAAAGTGAAAGTTTTTGTTTTCTTTTTTCCCTTTTTATTGCAACTTTGAATTTGGCAAAACTTTAAGCTGGATTGGTACTTTTTAATCTTTTTATTTTTGTTTGTATTTCTTTCTCCCCCTTTTTTTTAGCAACCCTTTTGAAAATCCCTTTTTGACTAAGATTCTTCTGCTTGACTTAAGATTTATTTTTCTACTTTTTTTAAAAAAAGGGAAAAGACTTTACTTTTTTTTTAGTTCCTGGTTGTAGATGGAGGAGGGGGAAGTGAAAGTGAAGGAAAATAATTAGCACTGCCGCCCAGAGGCAGTGGATACATTGTTTCTTTTTTCTCTCTCACTAGCTTGTGTTACAGTCAAGGACTCTGAGCTTTGTATTGGAAAAGATAGAGATGAACATGGCAGTTTGTTTATTCAGGTGCTCATTTGCACAGATAGCTGGAGTCTGGAGTTGAAGTTGAAAGAAAGAAGATTGAAGTGACCTTGAAAAATTCTGAGCCGATTTATCAAAGAGCCTTGTATATTGGGCAGCAGAGGCTTGTTTTATATTAGAATTGCTTTTTACCTTTTGCCTCCCTTTCTACCCTCCCACTAGTGGGGCTCTTTTTTTCTCTTTAACTGAATTTTAACTTTTTAAACCAGGAACTAGAATGTAAACCTTTTATTTTGGTTTTCTTTTTGTTTATTAAGAGGAACATATAGAATATTTTTCTTTTTTCCTTTTTCCTTTTTGATTTTTTACTTTTTACATCTACCATTGCAACTAATTGGATTAAGGTGTACAAGTGCCTGAAGATTTTCTTTTTCCTTTTTTCCTTTGGAGTGGCAATTGTTTGCCTTTGTTTTTCCCCCCTCTTTTTCCCTCTTTTCTCTCTCTTTCTTTACAGATAAACATTACAAGATGAGTAGAAAGACAACAGCCCCAGATTCTTCGATACCAACTCCCTCACCATCTGGAGGACAACGATCTATACAGACAATATTACAATAGGAAAAAGAGAAAGAGAAAGAAGTGACATTACAGATGATTATGCAAGGAATTCAGAAAATTGAGCAAAAAATTGAAAAGACAGATGAAAAAGTGGAAAATATTCAACATGATGAATATTGATGATGATGATGAAATATGAAGACAGATTCAAAAAAATTGAAGAAGAGGATATACAAAGAGATAAGAAAATTGGAGATATTGATATTTGTTTGAGCGATGTTGAAAAGGGCAGATGTGAACCATTAGGATGGGAAATAGACAAATCAGAATTTTATCTAAGATTTCAAAATATAGAAGAAGGAAAAGGTGAAAACCTTGCTGAAATAATGGCAGAATATTGGCAGAAGCACTGGAAATAACCAAAGAAAAGATGATGGATGGGATGGACGAAGTGTTTCGTGTGCACAAAATATATGCAATGAGGAATAGATTACCAAGATAAGTTCACATTAGATTTAATAAGAAGATTATTAAGACACAGATACTCCAGGTGGCGAGAGAGAAAACACTAAAAGATAAAGATAAAGAAATTGTGGTGCTAAAACAGATACCAAGAAGAGTAAGAGAGATGAGAAGAGAATATTTATCCTTGACTAAAGAGTTACTTAAAAGAGGAATAAACTACAGATGACTGATGCCAGAAGGCCTCTTGTTCACTTGGCAGGAACAAAGACGCAGAATTGACACAGTTGGAAAAGCTGAGCTATTCTACTTAGAATACTTTAGAGAAAAGGAGGAAGAAGAAAGAAAGGAAGAGTCGCTAACTGAGTTCCAAGAAGAGTGCATAGCAGTAATTGAAAAAGAAAAAGAAGAAGGTGCAGTAGGTGGTGAACTCAGAGAACAACGAGAATTGAGATCTACTAGAGCAATAAAACCCTCTTATAAAGCTTAACATGGAGGAAAGAAAATTGATTATGATTAACATAAATGGACTTAATTTGGCTACTAAAAAAAGGAAAGTATTTCACAAATTAGACAAAATAAAATTTGATATAATCTGCTTACAAGAGGTACATATTAAAAAACAACATGAATATATACTAAAACAAGGAAAACTAGGGAAATTATTTATGTCGCTGGCACAATCTAAAAAAAGCGGTGTGGTATTATATATTAAAGAAACAATTTTGGCAGAACTAATTTACACAGATGATGATGGAAGGATTTTGATGGTGGAAATAATGGATAACAGCGTTAAAACACTTTTAATTGCAATTTATGCCCCAAATGATAAACAAGAAGAATTCTATAGAAAATTAGATATAAAAATAATTGAATTGGATGATGTTAATATTTGTATGATGGGAGATTTTAATGGAATAATTAACGACCGGTTGGACTATAAAACACAGAAAACAACAAAGAAAGTTAGAAAGACACTACCAAAATTTTTCCTTCGAATAACAGAAGAATTTAATTTAAAAGATGCATGGTGAGAGAGAAATGCGGAAAGTAAGCAATATACTTTTTATGCAAACAGGCACACATCCTGGTCTAGAATAGATATGATATGGATGTCAGAAGAATTATTGACTAATGTACGACAGATTGAAATAGAAACAAGCATTTGGGCAGATCATAATCCAGTATCAGTTATTTGGAAAGGACACAAGAGGAGATCTAGATGGACTTTAAATAATATGATACTGAAAAAAAAAAGACTTTAAACAGAAAATAGAGAAAGAACTTGTTTTATTCTTCAAAGAAAATAGAAAAGAGGATACATCTTTACAGAATCTCTGGGACACAAATAAGGTGTACACAAGAGGCTTGAGAATAGATGATACTAGGAGATGAAACAGAAAACAAAAAGACATTTAAGTCATTAGAGAATGATTATAAAAGACTGGAAAAAGATTTACAGATGTTCCCACAAAAGAGACATTAAAAATAAAATGGATATAATTAAACCTAAAATGGGACTAATGGAAAAAGAGAAATTAGCACAAAAATTAAAAATGCTAAACAGAATTACTTTGAAGATGCAAATAAACCAGGCAGATGGCTAGTTTATAAACTGAGAAAGGAAAGGAAAGCAAGAAGAATAAGTCAATTGATAAATAAAGAAGGTCAGGTTTGCTATGGAAATGAGAAGAAAAAAATTACACAAGACTACTATGGAAAACTATACTTTCAAGTGAATATTCAAGAAGAAAAAGTTAAACAATATCTTCAGAAAGCGAACCTACCTCAGATACCCCAAAACATTGAAACAATGTTAGAAGGAAGTATAACAATGATGGGATTAACAGAAGCCTTAAAAAAAAAAAAAATCAGAATGCTGTGAAAGCACCAGGTCCAGATGGTTTGCCAGCGGAATTTTACAAGACTTTTCAGGAAATATTGAATTTTCATCTTTTAGAAGTTATGAATGAAGTTATGTTAAAGAAAAGCATACCAAAAACATGGTCAGAATCATACATTACACTTATACCGAAGGAAGGTAGAGACCTACAGCAAGTTAAAAATTATAGACCTATATCTTTATTGAACTCAGACTATAAAATCTTTGCTTCAATTTTGGCAGAAAGACTAAAAAGATACTTAAATAATTTTATTCATACTGATCAAAATGGATTTCTGCCAAAGAGACAAATCAAAGACAATGTGAGAATCATTTTGGATACTCTGGAATATTATGAAGTACACACTGAGAAGCAAATGGCCTTGATGTTTCTAGATGCTCAAAAAGCCTTTGACAATGTGAGTTGGTGATTTATTTTATTGCAATTGATACAAATGGGCTTTGGTAAGAAATTTATCCAAGCCATTGAAACAATATACCATGAACAAACTGCAAAGGTGATGGTGAATGGAGAATTAACAGAATCCATAGATATAAGAAAAGGGACAAGGCAAGGCTGTCCATGGTCTCCTTTGTTGTTTGTGTTAACATTGGAAGTCTTGAATAGGAATATCAGAGAAGAAGAAAAAAAGGAATGAACATTAAAAAGGAGCAGTATAAATTGCAAGCTTTTGCAGATGACCTGGTATTTATATAAGAAGACCTTTTGGAAACAGCACCCAGATTAATAGAAAAAAATAGAAGAATATGGAAAAGTAGCAGGTTTGAGAATAAACAAAGACAAAACAAAGATATTAACAAAGAATATGTTAGCAAGACGAAAGAAAGAATTGGAAGAAAATTTAAAAATACACGTCATGAACAAGGTTAAATACACTGCTCAAAAAAATAAAGGGAACACTTAAACAACACAGTGTAACTCCAAGTCAATCACACTTCTGTGAAATCAAACTGACCACTTAGGTAGCAACACTGATTGACAATCAATTTCACATGATGTTGAGCAAATGGAATAGACAACAGATGGAAAGCATAGGCAGTTAGCAAGACATCCCCAATAAAGGAGCGGTTCTGCAGGTGGTGACCACAGACCACTTCTCAGTTCCTATGCTTTTTGGCTGATGGTTTGGTCACTTTTGTATGCTGGTGGTGCTTTCACTCTAGTGGTAGCATGAGATGGAGTCTACAACCCACACAAGTGGCTCAGGTAGTGCAACTCATCCTGAATGGCACATCAATGCAAGTTGTGGCAAGAAGGTTTGCTGCGTCTGTCAACGTAGTGTCCAGAGCATGGAGGCGCTATCAGGAGACAGGCCAGTACATCAGGAGACATGGAGGAGGCCGTAGGAGGGCAACAACCCAGCATCAGGACCGCTACCTCCACCTTTGTGTAAGGAGGGACAGGAGGAGCACTGCCAAAGTCCTGCAAAATGACCTCCAGTGGGCCACAAATGTGCATATGGCTGCTCAAATGGTCAGAAACAGACTCCATGAGGGTGGTATGAGGGCCCAACATCCACAGGTGGGGGTTATGCTTACAGCCCAACACCATGCAGGACATTTGGCATTTGTCAGAGAACACCAAGATTGGCAAATTCACCACTGGTGCCCTGTGCTCTTCACAGATGGAAGCAGATTCACACTGAGCACATGTGACAGATGTGACAGGGTCTGGAGATGCCATGGAGAACATTCTGCTGCCTGCAACATCCTCCAGCGTGACCGGTTTGACAGTGGGTCAGTTATGGTGTGGGGTGGCATTTCTTTAGGGGGCCACACAGCCCTCCATGTGCTCACCAGAGGTAGCCTGACTGCCATTAGGTACCGAGATGAGATCCTCAGACCCCTTGTGAGACCATATGCTGGTGAGATTGGCCCTGGATTCCTCCTAATGCACGACAGTGCTAGACCTCATGTGGCTGGAGTGTGTCAGCAGTTCCTGCAAGACAAAGGCATTGATGCTATGGACTGGCCCGCCCGTTGCCCAGACCTGAATCCAATTGAGAACATTTGGGACATCATGTCTCACTCCATCCACCAATGCCACGTTGCACCACAGACTGTCCAGGAGTTGGCGGATGCTTTAATCCAGGTGTAGGAGGAGATCCCTCAGGAGACCATCTGCCACCTCATCAGGAGCATGCCCAGGCATTGTAGGGAGGCCATACAGGCATGTGGAGGCCACACATACTACTGAACCTCATTTTGACTTGTTTTAAGGACATTACATCACAGTTGAATCAGCCTGTAGTGTTTTTTTCCACTTTAATTTTGAGTGTAACTCCAAATTCAGACCTCCATGGGTTGCTAAATTTGATTTCCATTGATATTTTTTGTGTGATTTTGTTGTCAGCACATTCAACTATGTTTCTTTTATTTTTTTGAGCAGTTGTCTTTAGGGATTCATATTACACCAAGATGTAGTATGCTGAAAGAAGATAACTATGTTAAACTCAAACAGCAGATTACAACAGATTTGATCAAAAGGGAAAAATTGCAACTATCATTGATTGGCAGAATATCCACAATTAAGATGAATATATTGCCTAGAGTTTTATATTTATTCCAGACAATTCCTATTCGATTAGGGAAAGAGTTTTTTGAAGATTTAAATAGAATTGTGTTGAAATATATTTGGCAGGGTAAAAAAGCAAGAATAAAATTAAAACTGTTACAAGATGCAAGAATAAGAGGAGGGTTTGCCTTGCCCAATTGGGAGCTATATTACCAGGCGACAAGTTTGATTTGGGTAAAGGAATGGATAACACTAAGGAACAGTAGATTATTGACTGTAGAAGGCCATGACTTGCTTCTGGGATAGCATGCCTTTCTCTGGTATAATGGAACTAAAACACAGTGGTATTTTAGAAGACATATTCATGAGGCATTGTTTTTGAACTGGGAGAAGATAAAAAGACAATATTACTTAAAAATTCCAACATGGATATCAACTATTGAAGCTTTTTCTTATCCAATAATCTATAAAAAGGAACAAACAGTTAGATATAGGGAGATATTGAATGAAAAGGATGAACTTAAATCTATGCAAGCATTGGAAGAACAAGGTGTAAAATGAATTGGTTTTCATATTTAGAAATACAATCTAGGTTTGATAAAGACTCTAAGGCAGAAGGTATTTATGACAAGTTGACTGATTTAGATAAAATTTTGATGGGTACTGATGAAAAGTTAATTAAAAAACTTTATGGACATCTATTAGAATTTAAAATGGAGGAGGAACAAGTCAAAGAAACAATGATTGCTTGGGAGAAAAATTTTGGATATGGGATTGATTTAGAAAAATGGCAAAAATTGTGGCCTCAAAATTATAAAATGACAATGTCAACTGCATATAAAGAAAATTTCTATAAGATGTTTTACAGGAGGCACTTACCCCCGACGAGATTTGCGAGAATGTTTAAGAATAAATCGGATAAATGCTGGAAATATCATTAGATATCTGGTTCATATTACCATATGTGGTGGATATGTTCGGACGCAAAGTAATATTGGACTAAAATCCACACATGGTTGGAAAAAATGATAAAACAACATATAGACTTTAAACCAGAGATCTTTTTATTGGTAGTCATACTGGACATATACAATAAAGAACTGAAATATTTGAAAAAAATGTTTTAACGGTGGCTAGAATTGTATTTGTGAAGAACTGGAAAAATGACAAAATACCTATGCAGGAGGAAGTTATCAAAAAAATTATGGACTATGCTGAAATGAGTAAGGTGAAATTTGAAATCAGAGAACAAGAAGACAAGCAATTTTATTTGATATGGGATTTGTTTTACCAACAGTGGGATAAAAAGGCATGGTAATGTAATAGACTAGATAATTTTGTGATAGAAATTTAATAGACTGATATAAAACAATATAGATATATATATAACCACTGGTTGAAAGTATAACACAAATTTTAAGATATAACTTGGAACATCTTGTATAAAATGATGGAATAAATAGTTTAGTCATGGATGATTAATAACTGATAAATATATAAGCATATGTTAGTTCGACATGTGAAGACTGATATAAATTGTGAGTAAATGACTACAAAAGGATAGCACAAAAGATATGTAACCAACTGACACACAGTATGTATATAAATGGAAGATGGTTTTATGTTTTGTATGTGTAAGTTTGTTTTTTAAAATTAATTTTTTTAAAAAAATACTTGTGTACTTCAACTCCCAGAATTCCTCCTCCAGTCATGTTAGCTCAGGAATTCTGGGAGTTGAAGTCCACAAGTCTTAAACTTGCCGAGTTTGCAGACCCTTGAGCTAGACTAATGAATCATATTTGTAGTATACTTATCATCAGTTGAGAATATTGTTTTGCAACATAGGTACCCTATATTATATGAAGCTGCCAAGAACAGGTAATCTGACATTTTTAACTACGATGTAGTTGCATTTCCTATTTTTCTATTTTTCTCTGAAATATTTCCAATTCTGCTATTAGTTAATACTCTTTTGTCCACTTATAGATTTCTTATTTTGTTAGATATTACTACTACAGATAGTATTTGTTGTTAGATATTACTCACTATGGTGAACCAAATTCAGGAAGTTAGGTTTAGGATACTAATTGGTTGTTAAATTGAATTCCTAAAATTATATTTTTAGTTGATTAAAGATGACTATGGACTTCAAGGTGAGGAAAATATGATAGATGTCTCCAAATGTAGATGTCTCCAGATAGAGATTGCCCACTTGTACCCCAGTTGTGTCCAACAACAAGAAGGTGACAAAGTGGTGGACAACCTTGGGAAACTAGGGGAAGAAATTACACCTAGGGAATGGTCAGATAAAAGAGAAGAGGATCCCACAGCTAATTACAGGCAAAGAAAAAAAATCTTTGAAAACATCTCTTCTAATTTATTTTATCTAAAAGAGAAGGTAGGATGTTTACACTCTCAAACTTGCAAAATTCTATTAGGGCATTCCTATGATAAAGTAGAATTAGCTCATTTTCCTGTCATGTCTACTTGGGAGGCTGACAGAAATCCATCAAGATCTCATACGTGGAAGAGTCCATTTTCAAGGGTCTTCAAACTTGGCAAGTTTAAGACTTGTGGACTTCAATTCCCAGAATCTCTGTGCTAACATGACTGGAGGTGGAATTCTGGGAACTGAAGTCTTAAAGCTGTCAAGTTTGAAGACCCCTGGTCTATAAGGACACTAAATTTGTCTAACCTAACTTTTCAATTACTTTTTGAATTACTATAGCTTGAAGTTAAAGGAAGTCTTCCAAACAGGTCTGAAAATCTACTTGGTGAATAAAATTTCATCCCTAGATAGAAGAAAAAATTTTTTGCAGTTGAAAGAATTGAGGAACATAAAATAAATTGGAAAGCTTAAGAAACAGTTAAATTGATTAATGGGTCAGACAAATTTGGAATATTAAGACTTTTGTTAAGAGCTTTGAAAAATTGAATAAATAAAACATTTTCAGGAAATTGTTTGTCTATAAGGAAATAAATTATTGATAGAAAGAAACTTTAGATTTTGTCAATACAGAAATGAAAAACACTAAAGAGGACTACGGTTCCAGTGGAAACTTGCAAACTGATAGATAAAGATATGATACTCGAAACATTTCAATGCATTTAGAACTGGGAGAGAAACATAACTAAACTGATAGTAATACTTTTAACATCTACCCAACTTTTTTTTTTTTTTAACAAAGTCAAGAATGTAAAACAAGTGGAAGAGAAAATTCCAAATGGTATAGAAATATTTGAAATGGGTGAAAATGGTGGATTCAAAAACAGAAATGACTGAAATTATGGAGTAAGTGTTTATACCAAACTCTAATGATTGACTCAACCCAATTAGTTAGCTCTCAGCCGTTAAATGGGCTTTGTCAGTTCTTAGTCTTTGAATTGGCATTGCATCAATTGAGAAGCGCATTCAGATGGTATAATTTGATATGTTCCAGTTCAGTGTGTTGCTTAAAAATTCTAATGTTTTGTATAAATAAAATGTAGTTATTGTTATACTAGACTATAACATACAAAAGTGATGATTTGTATCTGTGTTTCTTTTTATTTTTAGTGTTTATTTATTGGTTTTCCTTTTGATTTGTATTACTGGAGGTTTCTCCCAAATGTATCATTTCTAATAATTTAAAAGTGTCTCATTTAAAAAACTCGCTAAAATATTTTGTAGCTTAAGAAAAATGTTTTATATTATAGGGTCAGAATTCAGAACGTATTCTTCCATTATAGACATGCTTTTAAAAGTCACAGAAAAAGGTTCTAAATAAAGCATGGAAAAGGAAGACAAGTAGGTATCATCAACAAGCAATTTAAGCATATATTCATCAATCATTGTCTCTCCCTATTGTCTAGCATATCATATAGACTCCACCTGTAGATGTTTGAGTTTGCTATTGCTCACTACCTTCCTTGTTTTTTATTAAGAAATAAAAAATCTTGCAGTTAACTAATTAGATTTAATTTAATTTTAATTTAATTTGTTCAGAACTGAATTGATTGCTTTTTCCCTTACTATACATTTTCATTTGTAGAATTACGATTAAATACTAGAAGTAAAATAATCATAACCTATGCTTTTTATATTTATATTTTTGAATAGGAGCCAAAACTGAACAGGTTAATGATATGTTTGCCAATTCTTTGCTCTTACCATGGCTTAAGAACAATAGCAATAGCATTTATATTTATATACTGGTTTAAAGTGCTTTACAGCTCTCTCTAAGAGGTTTACAGAGTCAGCCGCCATGGTATGCAATATGTAATGACACAAATAATTACACACAAAGAAAACCAAGTCATACATGCCCAATAATGAGTTATTCATGTTTGCTTGTTTTACATTTTTTGGTAAACTGTTCATTTGTGAGAATTTGGCTAGAATGAACAAAAGAACACAGAAGTAAACAAAATGAGTAAAGTCAAATCACCACAAAACATTAAAAAGACAGAATACCCACAATTAATAATTCAGTCAGATGGACACATGATAGAATCAAAATATTTTCATAGCCTTGTGGAAAGCAAAGAGGGAGGTACTAAAGGTATCTTCTAGATGAAGCACACTCCAGAGCAGGAGGGGTACTAGATGGGAAGGCCTCTCATCTCAACCAGCTCCCATGTTCTAATCAAGGAAGGGGGACTTGTAATAGGCTTTTTGAAAAGTTCAGGCCAAATGGAGGGGCTAGAACCTGTTTCTTTTGGGTATTCTTCTGGCAATTCGCATTGACTATTATTTTTTTTTACAATGCAGAAAAATTCCCTATAACTGCTTCTTTCCTGGACGATTGTCTCAAAGGTACTTTTTCAAGAGGCAACTGGACTTCCTTGTTTTTAATTGAAAATGTTTCACTTCTCATCCAAGAATCTTCTTCTGAACTTCTTGGATCGGAAGCAAAATGTCTTCAAAGAACAACAAGAAACAGTTGCCTTTGGAAAAAGCACTTTTGGGACAGCCATGACCTAGATGACTGAAAATATCCATAGACAAATGTTCAGCACAGGTGGGACTTCCCATTGGTATGATATATTTTCTTCTTTTCAAATAGTTGGTTTAGGTTCCCATAGTGTTTTCATCTTTCTTGAGGTATCTGATTAATTATGTGAGAAATAGGATGCTGAACTAGATGGATCATTGCAGTGGACTTGAAGATATCCTTCATAATGCCTTGGATGCTACTATATCACTGCATAACAAAAACTTCTGCATATTAAATGTAGCTTTTATGTCTAACACAAAACTTATATTTGAACTGCTACCTGCAGTGATAGAACTAACAAAGATGGCTCTGTTTGTAACCATTAGCTGGTGCCACCAATTTTCAATTCCTTATATTATCACTCCAGAGAATTATTATGCATTTTTCTTTTTCTCATTATTTAACTATTGCATACCCCTTTCTTTTACATATATTTGAGAAGTAGCTGGATTTAAGACTTGCAATGTGAGCTTGAACATGTATATACAGTACATATTCAATCTGCATATTAATTTATGGCACATAAATCAGCTGGCTTTTGCTTTAAAACACAATCAAATGACAATTTTGACTACCTTAGACCTAATTCCTAGACTTCCTGCATGTTTTTGATTTTACTTGAAAGACATAAATGAGATAATACATAAATGTTAAGGCAGAATTTGATCTGATATTTAGAGAACTAGGAAAATAATTTTACTTGTAACTTTGAATCTACCATGATACTTTGAACACATGCACTTAAATAAAGATATACTATTATATCTTTATATATTATTTCAATTTAACTGGTACTGAGGTATATGTTTGTGTGCACTGAGTATAATCAATAAATTATTGTTGTTAGTTTCAGTAGACTAGATTATCTCTTTGGTTTGCTAGTTGACTTTCTGACAACTTTCCTATGTTTTGCTTCTAATCTAATCTGAAAATCTATTTTCTTTCTCTAAGGTAGTTTGCACCTTAGATTTTTTGCTCATGAAAATATATAGGTTCATAATGTAAGAAATAGGATTATGAATCATAATGTGAGATGAAGAGATATGCAATTTCTTTCTCTTCTTGCTACTCCTATATAATTCATTTTTTATTTGTAAAGTACTTTTCATTTTCTAAAACTTTAATACATTCATATTGTAGAAAAAATGTTTAAATTAAACAATGCTTTAAAACATAGATGAGATTACTCCAAGTAAACCCATTATACAAATTATGAAAAAAAAGCTTTAAAAAGATCTACCTTATATTTTATACTTATCAGTTGTCACTGATTGACTAATAAATGCACTAGAATAATATGATCAGTGTAAAATATTACAAAAAGTATCACAGAATCTCTGCCATAATTACACATATTGTTCTGTACTTTGATTAATAGAAATATCTGTTTTTCAAAACATTCAAAACAATCCTACAAATTGGCGTTATAATGCTTTCCTTTTACAAATGATACATGGTAATTACAAACAAAAACAATGCAAATATCTAATTCATTTGATATTAAAAAAGGAGAATTGTTTCCAAAGAGATACTCTCATGAATAGTTTAGCTGCTGTTACTGCTCCAAATGTAGGCAAATAGGTACCATATTACTACAGGTTGGTGTTTTTGTGTGGAAACATGTTAGCTTCTTCCTTCAAGCTGTTATTAATTTTGTTATGTATTCTTTTTATTAAAAATAAATAGGAAACTAGTTTGCTTACACATCAAAGCACAAATCTCTAGCATCACTCTTATTTGCTACTCTTTATTTTCTGGTAAATAAGAATAAACTCCCAGAGGCTTTCTTAGAAGATAGGCAAGTAGGTGGGCTTCAGTTTAATATTCAATTTGAAAAAGTACCCACCTGCTAAGGAAAAACCAAATCAAAATAATCTGAAGGTAATCAGGACTATCTTGGAGACAGGATACCAAAAATGAGTATTATTAGTTTTCATTCTGGAGAATAGTTGCTCAACATAGTAACCATTTAATGAACCAAATACCTATGGAGATTGTCAATCATCCAGGTTATGGTTTCACTACAGAAGTAGTATTCAGCAGGTTCTGACGAGTTCTGGAGAACCGGTAGTGGAAATTTTGAGTAGTTCGGAGAGCCAGCAAATACTACCTCTGACTGGAGATTTTACAGTATCCTTCCCCTGCCATGCCCACCAAGCCATGCCCACAGAACCAGCAGTAAAAAAAATTGACTCGCACCACTGTTTCACTACCCTACTTGTTCTAATAAATATTTTCACTTCTATTCCCAAACAGGAAGAATTATTCCTCTTTCCAAAGCCCTAAAGTGGCCTCTATTTAGACTTTAAAAATCTAGTAGTGAGAAATTTCAAAATTAATGTGCATTTCTAAAGCTCATTAAATGAAGTTCAAGTACTACATGAGAGAGAATAAATTTACTTCCTATTACTCTTGATTTTATAGATGTCTATCACATCTCCTAACTTTTTTATTTAAAAATTAAACCAATTTCTCAGTTTGAATTGTAATGAAGTATTTTCTTTATTTCTTTCTATACTTGGACTAGGTAATTATATATAAACCAGTCATGAAATTACTTGGCAACACAGCCTTTTGTAAACCCATTGTATGAGAACATCTCCTTCAGGAAGATCTCTAAAATATCCCAGAAAATGAGAAACGAGAAGAGATAGATCAAAATAAGAAATCATAAAAGATGATTTAGAAAGCATAAAAATAATCAAACATTTGAAATATCATAAAAGATAAAATATTTGATGAAATATAAAAATAAAAAAACCATGTTAATACCCACAAAGGCATGAATTGTATCTGGAATATTTGCTTTTAATACTGAGATGGAACCACCATGGTGGTATATTATTTTATTATCTATATAATAAAGATTTACAAAAATTTCATGGAATAAACCTAACTGCTTAGAATTATTTTAGTCCTTCAGTCAACTACTTTGTTTTGGCAACATCTCCACTTCTGTTTAACATATTTGAAGCCAGTGGGTCAGATGATCTATACCACAGGGTAAGATATCATTAGTATGTCCATGGTAAATTAAGCAATGCCATGACCTCCTTCTTGCAATACCTAGAGGCTATTAAGGGCTGAATGGGGAGCAATGAACTGAAATTGTACCCTGACAAGATGGAATGGCACTGGCTTTGGGAGTTCTTTGTTTTATAGAGAATTGCTAACTTTGGACTTGGATAGGGTTGCCCTACCCCAGATAATACATAATCTGGGGGTTCTCCTTGGACTCACAATACCTGCTCAAGGAGCAATTAGCAGTCATGCCCAAGATGGCTTTTGAACAACTGCAGGTTGTATATTAGTTATACATTAGTTATGCATTTTCCTATACCAATAAGCCCTCTCACAGTTATCCCTTGATTGCTGCAATGCTCTTTACATGGCACTGCTCTTGAACAATATGTGGAAGTTCAATTAGTTCAAAGTATGGTGGCCTGTATGGTTTTATGCAAGTCCAGATTTTATGGATGCAGTGCGGCTTCTGATCCGTGGTCTGCACTGCAGCTGCATCACTACCCTCTTCAAACCCTTCCGAGCCATACATGAAGCGAACTGACACCCACCATGAAGATGCGGCATGATCACAAACGCGAAGCCAAACATCAGGATCACAGCTCACCACCTCAAATACCCCAGCAACTAAGACTAACCTGAGCACAACCAAGCCCCCACCTGAACAGAACACACCTCCAGCCAATCAGAACATGGCCAACCCCCCCAACCAATCAGAACACAGCCAAACCCCAAACCAATGAGAACACACCTCCACCCAATCAGAACACAGCCAAGCCCCCACCCAATCAAGTCACACCCCCACTAGCAGTTAAAAGGAAGAAGGAGCTGCAAGCTCACATTACTCTGAGAAGCACAGGACAACCTTGGGAAACTAGGGGAAGAAATTACACATAGGGAATGGTCAGATAAAAGAGAAGAGGATCCCACAGCTAATTACAGGCAAAGAAAAAAAATCTGTGAAAACATCTCTTCTAATTTATGAGGTGGTAAAAGAGAAGGTAGGATGTTTACACTTTCAAACTTGCAAAATTCTATTAGGGCATTCCTATGATAAAGTAGAATTAGCTCATTTTCCTGTCATGTCTACTTGGGAGGCTGACAGAAATCCATCAAGATCTCATACGTGGAAGAGTCCATTTACAAGGGTCTTCAAACTTGGCAAGTTTAAGACTTGTGGACTTCAACTCCCAGAATCCCTGTGCTAACATGACTGGAGGTGGAATTCTGGGAATTGAAGTCTTAAAGCTGTCAAGTTTGAAGACCCCTGGTCTATAAGGACACTAAAGTTGTCTAACCTAACTTTTCAATTACTTCAATTATATATATATATACATACACATATATACACATTTACATTTACATTTACATTTATATTTATATTTATTTGTGGAAACATGCTAGCTTCTTCCTTCAAGCTGTAAAACTGTACATGTTTGGGGATAGGTTATTTGAAGAACTGTCTTTCCAGAATGGGGAGGCAGGATATATTACAGGTCCCTTCTATCAAAGAGTTCCATCTAATGGGATGAAGAATGGCCTTCTCTGTATGTGGGTCATTTTCTGTTCATACAATGATGGGAAGAGTAGAAAAGTGTACATGGTTGGGATAGTCATTGCTTAGTAAAAGAGATACAGAATATCTTAAAGTGATTCTACACTTTTTCTATATGTAGGCTCCAATGCCACAATTCTGTACATACATACCCTGTTTAGCTCCAATGAATTTAATAACACAAACCCCTAGACTAAACTGAGAATTTATCTCCTTGTTCTGCTCCAGTTCAGATCTATTGACCTTATTAAGATTGCTTGAGTTTTCTGAAGCAATTACTTTATGCATCTTTACTCAACGGTAATTTTTTCTATAGTTACATTTTCTGTAATGTTTGTTTTCTGTAAAGAACATGTTGGATAATTTTTAGATGTTAAAAATGGGGAGGCGGGAGGCAGGATTTCAATATCTTCAGGATTGTACCCTTTTAAGGGAATTGGAATTGCTTACTTTGAGGCTTCTTCCAGTACATTTTCTGTGCTGAATTATATTGCATTTGTAACCAATATTTTTCCAATTCTTTTCTTGGAACTCAAGACACCATATATGTAAATAATTCCAGATATTCACTAACACAACCTTATTAAAGTCTTTCATTTCTCAAATTATATAATGATTTCAAGGCCTTACAAATCCAATAAATCAATAAATGTGGGGATCACAGGGTTAATTTTAACCATTATGTGATTTATATCCAATGGATGTTACCATGGAGCTGGGTTAATGAAACTGAGCACAAAGAGATGACTTAAATTGTGACTAATGACATCTAATTATATACAGCTTTTCCTTAAAGGAACTTATGGCAGCGATTGTGACATATCCTTACAGTATG
Source organism: Pseudonaja textilis (assembly GCF_049901715.1). NCBI lineage: Eukaryota > Metazoa > Chordata > Lepidosauria > Squamata > Elapidae > Pseudonaja > Pseudonaja textilis. Next base: position 35,148,516 of record NC_141990.1, on the reverse strand, counting down.
AGATGTACTGGATGAAGCAGAATAACTATCTCACACTCAGCTAAAATTATGACTGCAAAAACAAACAAAAAATAAAATAAGAACTAACTATTCCCATAGAAATTTAAAGTACAGAATCTAGTTTAGGAATAAATGCAGTAAAACTTAGGCATGTACTTTCTAGTTATTTATTTTGCAAACCCATTTTTAATCTCATAAATGAAAAGTGGTGGCATGCCTGGCATTTATTTCGAGTTTAAAAATTCATAAATGGGCTAAATAGGCTAAATGAAATAGGCTAAATGAAATTTAGACAATGAAATTCCTAAACCTCTCCTAAAAAAATAAATTAAAAGAATTCTATTCTCACACTCTTTTGATGTGTCCTGACCCACTTATCTTCATCATCTTCTCTACTATTAATATCAGTAGTCAATATACACACTGCAGTGTTAAGTGAAAACCTATTTACTTAAAGATTGCTTACCTAGTATTTCATATTCCATGCTACATCTTAGCCTCCCTTGCATGAACCAAGATGAGGAAACTGAAAACTGACATAGAAGTGAGATTGTTGGAGTTTCTGCATTACAGAAGTAAAGGAAAGGTCTTTTGCTTGAATTCCTCTTGGAAAATATGCCTATTTTTCAAACTGAAGTTTTGACAGAGGGAAACCTGGAAATGTTGCTTAAAACAGTGAGAACTCAGTAGATTTTGTTTTCACTTGATTTTCTATAGTACATTTTCTGATGAAAAATATCTGTCACCCTGGGATAATTCAAATCTATAAGAAGAGAATGTTTTTATATAAGGTTTTTTTTTTGTCGGTAGATTACTTGCATTGTAAAATCAACACTTCATTCACAAAGGAGTCTCAAGAATATTTCATCTTTCCTTTCACTTGACTGAAGTTAAGAATTCTGCTTTATAATAAATGCCAATGAATAAGATTCAAGATGCATTAGTTTTCTTCCTTTTCTGCATCTGTTCTTTTATTTTCATTTTTACTAGGCTCCCCATGTATATGTTCTTCAGAATAGTCATAAAATTAAAAATAAATTATTTCACACTTTGTTAATGTCATTTAGCCCCACATCACTGCATGAATTTGGTACTAATTGCAACTGAGCCCCAATTAAGAGGATAACTTTTTAAACTCATTCAGCTGAAAGTGCTTTGCTGGTGATATTCTAGCAAACTATATATCTTTATACCAGAGAAACATTTTCAATCATTGGATATATGTGTGAATTCAAATTGTTAAACACATGGTTCTGAAAACTGAACTTTAGTAGTTCATCTAAAGATATGAAATATGGATCAGGACTTATACAAGGAAACAAACAAATTCTTTCCAGTAGTGCAAAATTACTATGGTAGCTTGCTATTGTATTTTGTTGTCTATTTTCTTTTTTAATGACAGATTGAGTCTACTTGCTTTTACTTCATCCAATCCACAATTCAAAGTTATCCTCATATAACATGCTGGTATGCTATGTGCATTGATTTGAAAATTATTTCAGTTCTATATCTTAAAATTGGATCCAACAGAATATTAGATTTGAGAAGATTAATAACAGTTTGAAAATAAATTAAGTAATACTTCATCTTAACAATGTTACAATTTTACAATGTTAAAGTGTAATTGAGATAGACTGTTAATGTGGAGGAATATTGAATTCTACTGATTCTTATAGCACATATTTTTCACATAAATGCCAAAATTCAATAGATTTCTCATTTCCCTAACTGGCAAAAATAGTTTAATTTCAGCAACATTGCCATATGGTGTCTCTTTGGACCATAACTTGGAATTAGGCCATAGAGAAAAATGTTAACCAAATGAGTTGCTTTTCTATGGTTATTAATGTATTGAAAGACAGTCATATAATTGTTATTAGACTGTATACTTTTTAAAAAAACTTTCAGGATTAAAACTACCTTCAGCATTTAAAAGTCTAGTAACATGGAAGAAGCTCATAAGATGACTCATTCAGATGTCCCTCTTGGAAATGAAATTCTATAGAATACAAATACCCAAATATATAAGCAATGGATTTTCAAGATTCAAGTAATTCCACTTACTGCTTGTATGCACAGATAGTCTACTCACATTTTGAGTTATATCAAAATGGACAATGCTGACTTGGCCCAAAATACATAAAGGACTGCCTACTACTACAGGTCTAGTTTATATGAACTACTGGTTAGTTTCTCTCAAAAATTAGATTTCAAATTTCCTTCCTGAGACAGGATTAGGGGCAATGAAGAAATTAGTTTCTTTTTTCTTCCAAAATCTTGTGGAAGTGCTGAAATTACTTAAGATGGTCTGATCCTGATTCTTGCCATGTTTTAGGAATAAAATGAAAATACAGGATTGTTTTTAATCAATTTGTGGGTTTTTGTTTTTGATCTCTGGGCTTAGCATTTTAGATGTAAATAATTATTTCATTTTCTAATTGTCATTCAATATTTTGAGGACATTTTAATGGAAAAGCAGGATGGAAATTGTAACAGTATATAAAAATAATGCATGAAATATTAAGCAAGGCAATTGAAGATACTGCCATTTCTATTTTCCCATAATAACTGTTTATAATTCAATTTTGTAATCCTCTATGTAGGATCCTACCATTGAACACAGACCCATCACCTGAAAGTTTACCAGAGGGATATTAGGAAGTATTCATGTAAATGTTTATTTTTTTGCAATATTACAGAGATTGTTTGTCATACCTTTCTTTTTAGATGTTATTTCGAATTCCCTTTCTTAATGTACACCTTTGAATTTTCCCCACAATTTCCTAAGTATTAATCAGCTGTTTCCCTATTTAACATTTTCAAATCAGCTGAAATGCTGCCAAATTTAAATTATCTATGGTTCTTAAAATCTGGTGAGGTTAGAACTTAATATCTGAAAATAAGAATATTTCTGCTGGTTTTTTAAAGGAAGGAAGGAAGGAAGGAAGGAAGGAAGGAAGGATAAGCAACAGTACTAAAATAAAATGCAGCCAAGTCCTACAGGTGAAACTCAAAAAATTAGAATATCGTGCAAAAATTCATTTATTTCAGTAATGCAACTTAAAAGGTGAAACTAATATATGAGACTCATTACATGCAAAGCAAAGTAGTTCAAGCTGTGATTTGTCATAATTGTGATGATTATGGCTTACAGCTCATGAAAACCCCAAATCCACAATCTCAGAAAATTAGAATATTACATGCAATCAATAAAACAAAGATTGTACATAGAACAATATCGGACCTCTGAAAAGTGTAAGCATGCATATGTATTTAGTACTTGGTTTGGGCCTCTTTTGAAGCAATTACTGCCTCAATGCAGCATGGCATGGAAGCTATCAGCCTGTGGCACTACTGAGGTGTTATGGAAGACTAGGATGCTTCAATAGTGGCCTTAAGCTCTTCTGCATTGTTTGGTCTCATGTCTCTCATCTTTCTCTTGGCAATGCCCCATAGATTCTCTATGGGGTTCAGGTCAGGCGAGTTTGCTGGCCAATCAAGTACAGTAATCCCACAATCATTGAACCAGGTTTTGGTACTTTTGGCAGTGTGGGCAGGTGCCAAGTCCTGCTGGAAAATGAAGTCAGCATCCCCATAAAGCTACCTGTGGAAGGAAGCATGAAGTGCTCCAAAATCTTCTGGTAGACAGCTGCATTGACCCTGGACTTAATGAAGTACAGTGGACCAACACCAGCAGATGGCATGGCTCCCCAAATCAACACAGACTGTGAAAACTTCACACTGGACTTCAAGCATCTTGCAGTGTGTGACTCTCCATTCTTCCTCCAGACTCCGGGTCCTTAGTTTCCAAATGAGATGCAAAAGTTGCTCTCATCAGAAAAGAGGACTTTGGACCATAGATTAACAGACCAGTTGTGCTTTTCTTTAGCTGGGTAAGATGCTTCTGACATTATTTGTTGGTCAGGAGTGGCTTGACAAGAGGAATACGACATTTGAAGCCCATGTCCAGTATGATGCACTAACTCCAGCCTTAGTCCACTCCTTGTGAAAATCCCCAAAACTTTTGAATGACCTTTTCCTGACAATCCTCTCCAGGCTGCAGTCATCCCTGCTGCTTGTGCACCTTTTTCATCCACACTTTTTCCTTCCACATAACTTTCTACTAATGTGCTTTGATAGAGGACTTTGGGAACATCCAACTTCTTTTGCAATTACCTTTTGAGGCTTTCCCTCCTTGTGGAGGGTGTCAATCATGGTTTTCTGCACAACTGTCAGGTCAGCAGTCTTTGTGATTCCTACTGAACCAGGCTGAGAGATCATTTAAAGGCTCAGGAACCCTTTGCAGGTGTTATGGCTTAATTAGCTGATTAGAGTGGGACACTTTGAGCCTAGAATATTGAACCTTTTCACAACATTCTAATTTTCAGAGATTGTGGATTTGAGGTTTTCATGAGCTATAAGCTATAATCATCTCAATTATGACACATCACGGCTTGAACTATCTTGCTTTGCATGTAATGAGTCTATCTCATATATTGGGTTCACCTTTTAAGTTGCATTATTGAAATAAATGAACTTTTGCATGATATTCTAATTTTTTGAGTTTCACCTGGATATTAAATTCTGTCATTCCAAATCATCCATTTGCCTATTTGAAATTCCAGTGATTAAATGTAAGCAATGACATTTGATGACTAAATTTTATATGCAACCAAAGTATATGGGGGGTAGTCAGGCATCTAGCTCATATAAACAATTTACTCAGAAGGATTCACCCAAATAGATATTCAGGTTAATGATGCATGTGAGAAAGAAGAAGAAATGTGCTGGTTACTGAAATACATTTCTCCATTTGAGCTTAAAGTTATATTAAGATTTAAATTTAAAACTATTTTGACCCTTAGGAGCAATTGGCTTCAGTTCACACACTTTAATTTAGCTATGTTGTATAGGATATTACTGGACCAATGAAATAAAGTCCATGTGGGAAAAATACAGGTTTAAAATAGGTTGTATAATGGAGCTGAATCTTAGTTTGGTACTCAGATAAACAGAATTTCTTTTCATTCTGTCATCCAAACAAATTTAACTATGTGTATAAGGATGCTTTTCTAGTAAGTAAATAATTCTGAGAAAAGAATTGGGTGGGCTTCGTAGGAACTCATCTATTGATTGTAATAACATCTGATGAAGAGTTTGAGGACTGTATTGTAATATAGATTATTTATTTATTTATTTATTTACTTACTTACTTACTTACTTACTTACTTACTTACTTACTTACTTGTGGACTTATTTACTTTTAAAAATTATTGCCCATCCATCTTTGTATTGCAACTCCCAACAAATACAGTTTCAAAAATGTTCTTTCAAAGAGTGGGAACAGAAGGCATATGGAAATAAAATTGGCTTTAAACTGGTATATGTTCACAATATAGCTGTGATCTTTGCAAATGTATGTAATATAAAGGAGCCAGCATTACAAATATAATAGTATTTGTCATTATATACTTCCACTGTCAAGGAATTAAGTTTTACTTATAGGTACATTATAAAACAAATCTATAATTACAGTTCAGGAAGAATTATTTTATATACACAAATCTGATTGTGATTCAAAATGCATCAATTCCTAATCTGAGTTACATTTGCAAAACTAAATTGGACCTCTAAATGCCCCAGTTATTTTTCTGTAATCATTTCATTCTCATCTTAATTTCCACCTTGATGTCACATAACATAATAATTGGAAAACATTAAAATGCTGGATTAATTTTCCCCAAATTCATTTTAGTCTTTTTATTAGACTAATTCCATGGAATGCAAAATGTTACTATGAGCAACCTGTTAATTCCTTCTTTCACTCTTGTATACAACATCAAGCCATGCTCTTTGAAGTGATTTTAGGCATTTACTTATAATTAAATCAACATCTATATCTCCCTGCATATATTCATCAATTTTATTTCATGAAATCAGAACTTTATTTCGATTAATAAAATCTAATATAAAGACTGATTTAATTTATTAAAAAGGAATAGACCAAACAAAAGAGGAGTTACAGTAGCATTATTTGTGCAAGAAGCCGACACATGTTTAGTACTACACATTTTGTAAGTATTTAAACAAAAAAGATATGATTGTGGGGATGTGCTATAAGTTAACAAGCTAAAGAAAAGATCTGTATAATACCATCTTTTACTAGATTACAGAATGTAAGGAGAGGTACAGTAACAATGTGAATAAAAATAATATGGGGGAACTTTACAGTAACTACTAAGACATCTCTTACAAAAATTATTAGGTGAAACTGCAAGATCCCTCAAATTCCTGGAATCTTGTTTCATTTTCCAGAAGGTTGAAAAAGAGATGAAGAGATAAGCACATGAAGATATCTAGGTTAGAATTGAAGAGGAAAAATTAACCTTTAAAAAGTCCTTCAGCAATAGGACACTGAAGGAAAGTATTCTCCTTTTGTCTTTACTGTTTCACCCTATTTTCATGTTCTAGTATATTATTTATTTATTACAAAAAATTATATGACCACTGAATTCACTCACACCACTAACACCAGCAGTGGGATCCTACCTGTTCCAATTGGTGATTGCTCATGGGCGCACCTAACCAGGGGTGGGATTCAAAATTTTTAACAACTGGTTCTGTGGGCGTGGCTTAGGTGGTGGGTGTGGCTTGGTGGTCATGTGACTGGGTGGACATGGCTTGGTGGTCATGTTATTGGCTGGGTGTGGCCAACTCAATATCACTCACATCGAGGCATGCATCTCCTTGCCTGGCCTTTCATGACTGTGGGGATGCTGCAACAGTCGTAAGTGTGAAAAATTTGTCATAAGTCACTTTTTCAGTGCCATTGTAACTTTGAATGGTCACTCGACACAAGCAAAGTACCAGCAAAGGAGGGGAAAAAAACTCCACAGAAGTTCCTGAGACAGAAAGTCTAGTCCTGCCAAGAATGTAATAAGGGTTAATGAAGAGGCAGTTTCTGTAAACAACACCAGAATGTTTCCTTCCTGTCTTCCTTACAGGATTACACCAGTAATTTCTTCTAACAACCAGTTCTCCAAACTGCTTAGAATGTTAACAATGGGTTCTAGCGAATAGGTGTGAACTGGTAGAATCCCACCCCTGCACCTAAGGTGCGTGCAGCTTTCCACATACCACCTGAAGCCTGCAATGCCAATCAGCTGAGAGGATAAAGAAGAGAAAAGCGCAGGGGCAGGTGGGAGGCCAATCCTGTGCTTTTGTCTTCTTTCTCCTTTCAGGTGATTGTCAGAGACATTTTTACAACCAGTTCAGCTGAACTGGTACAGAGGTGGTATTCAGCAGGTTTTGACCAGTTCTGGAGAACCAGTAGCAGAAATTTTGAGTAGTTTGGAGAACTAGCAAATACCACCTCTGAGTGGAGATTTTACAGTATCCTTCCCCTGCCACTCCCACCAAGCCACACGCACAGAACCAATAATAAAAAAAAATTGAATCCCACCACTGAACTGGTAGTAATTTTTGCTACCAGTTTGGCTGAACTGGTACCATACCACCACTGGCTTACACAAATAAAAGCCCAATACAAAACCCAATAAATAGTTACAGTTCAATCAGTAACATTTTCTAAGAATGCAACCTGTTATTTTAGGGAATATTACTCGCTTGTAGTGTGGGTTAAGATAGTTCCAATGTATCACAGCTGGGCCATGACCAAAGCCTTCCAATGGAAGCACTACTGACTGATATTGAGATCCTACTTTAATATGACAGATATATTGCCAGCCCATCTCTGAATGCCTGTTTGCCTGGGAACTTAATTCCATATTTCTCAGGGTAGAAAGAATAAAAGGGCTTTGTCATGTTTGTCATGGCCTGGATGGGGAACAACAGGCTTCATCTGAATCCTGGCAAGAGCAAATGTCTTTGGGTGCATGGGGTCCCACGATCCAAACATTTGTCATCTTTAACTCTGGATGGGGTGGCATTTCCTCAAATGGATCACAACTTAGAGTTTTTTTTCTGGACTTGTGATTCCTGCTCAAAGAAAAGTGACACTTATGGCTAGGAGAGCCATTGCCCAACTCTAGGTAGTGCAGCAGTTGCAGCCTTTACTACATCAAGATCCCCTGCACTCAGTCAATTAGGCCCAGATCATCTTACAGTTGACTATTGTAATGTCAACTACATTGGGCTGCTGGAGGAATATTCAGAAGCTACAGCTGGTGCAGAGTGCAGAGGTCTGGGAAGTTCTTGGGCTTGAAATTGGTCCATGTAACACCACTTCTCTCTGAGCTGCATTCACTGCCAGTCTGTTACCAGGTGCAATTCAAGGTGTTGGTAATTACCTTTAAAGCTCTATCTCATCATACTGCAATTGGTCTGCTTGACCCATGCCAGCAGAGAAGACATGCTGCAGGCCCTGTCGACTTGATTATTCTGGCTGGTGGGGTCCAGGAGAAGGGCATTTTCTGCTGTTGCACCTGCCCTATGGAACATCTTTCCCCCCACTGGTATGAGGTTGGCCCCAACCCTCCTGACCTTCCATAAGAGCTTAAAGACCTGGCTCTGCTAGTTAGCTTGGGGCTCCAGTAGGGGAATATCACAGTAGAATTGGTTGACCCCACCTCGTCCCATCTTGTCCCCCATTTTTAATTGGATCATAGTGTTTGCTTGTGTTAACTTAGTTATTTTTTTAGTATATATTTTTTATTATTGTAAGCCACCCTGCGGTAAGATAGGCAGCCAATAAATAAATGTTATCTGGGGACTCCCTTTGCATGGAGGAAGATTTTATCCCTTGAATGAAGCTTGAATTAATATTTAGACACATATTTTGTGGTCCTAAAAGTCTGGGGGCCATTTTTCTCAGTTAGTGAAGTGAGTTTGGAGAACTTTGAAGGAGAAAATTATGTGATATTAATATTAAAATAAGAGATTCACTCTTATTTAATAATATAGTATATTCACTCTTATTTAATATTATTTAATATAGCTATGAACATTAAAGCCAGTCAAACACTCCTTTAGTTTTAAATATTAAAAAATATGTTATTGACATAGTACTAACTTTCAGGTCACCATAATCAATAATAGTAACTCATTATGCATACCCAATTAAAAATATTGATGGATTAACCTTATTTTAATTTAAGTGCTTCCTAGCAACACATGTTGTCTTGGGATTGACTTCTGATGCTAGTAATGTTCCATAATTCATAGCCCTTTTTAATAAATTTATATATTTTAATATATTTCAATGTTTGTCATTTTATGGATTTCCATTTTAATTTTCATATTTATATTATATACCATCCAGAGGTAGAGAGCATAATGGCAATATAGAATAATCTTAAATAAACAAATGTTCCACATGCTCTGACAAAATACATGCCTCTCGCTTTCCTTAAATAATGTTTCAGTTTTCTCCTGACATCTTGAATTCATAATGGTAGCCACAACCATATTTCAGTAGTTTCTGGAAGAATTATTTGCAAATCTCTGATTTAAGAGTGATTAAAGGAATTGGTAGAAAAGAAAAAGTGTTTTTTCCTCCCATTGCCAGGGCTAGCTGTGGAGATAGCTTCCACAAATGGTACAATTTCATAATGGTTGAAGGGAATAAAAGCATCTGGCATCTCTTGCTAATGAAACAAGGTAGTAAAGGAAACAGCTAGAAAAAGATAGTTGGCTCAAAATATCTGTGCATAGGTTATTTGATGACTATGTGTTGCAAATAATATATGTTCACAAGTGGAAATCTCTTAAAAGAACAAGTTAACAGGTCTGCATCATTTTCATCTTGGTAACAGGGTCAAATAATAAATTATGAGTCTTAAAGCTTCAGTTAATCGTAACAATTAGGAACACAACATTGTTAACATAAGTAAGTAGGGAAGTAGGGTTCAGAAGACTACTTGGGAAGTAGAAGATATGAAGAGTATTTTAGCAGACCCTTTGGTTATGTAAGAAAGGAACTGCTGGCTCCTCTTCTAGTTATACAGAAAAACAAAAACAAAAAAGAGAATGCTTGTATATGTGTAAAGATAACCCCAGTCTTCTAAAATAATGTGGAGCAACCCTCAGCTCCTTTAGAGAAGAGTTTGCCTGTTGCATAGCCCTAATCAATAAAAGGCAAGATTATTCAGCTACTCTACACAAATCTATGTATTCAATCTAAACAGAAATCACACTTCAGGTGTTTGATCTCACACTCTATTGCAAACTTTCCTTTTAGATTTTCAAGTGACTAATGTGCTCTTCTGTGGACCAAACTCCTTGATGCATCTCTGTGGAGACCTAGTGAGTAGGACTCCTGTGCAAACCAATGGCAATATTTTTTTTCTTTTTTATTGTGACTGGCATATACCAAATTAAGTTTTAAGTGTTGTGATTATTATTGTAATTTTTATTTTGGAATTCTAGGATCTTTAAAGCATCCTAGGAAAAATTTCCTTTGAAAAATAATACAAGGAAATAATTAAATTATACATGATTTTTTCCTCCAATCTATATCATTGCAATATTTAAAATGTAGAATTTCTATGAGCTTATTTACTATGAAAATATTTTTTTACTTATATCAAACTTTAGGCAGATGAAATTACTCTGGAAAGCTGCACAAATTAAAATGAAAGCAAACAAGGGAATAAGAAATAAAGGAACATTATAGAAAAAGAGTAAAAGGGACAAATTAACCCCTCTTCCCCCCTGCACACACATTATTTTCTCAGTCAAAAGGCACTGACCAAATACTGTAACAGAAATGTTTGTAGAGATGCTCAGTCATCCAGGTCATTGTTGTGCCAAAGGTGCTTTTTCAGGGGGCTACTGGACTTTCCCTTTAGAGAGTTGTTGAAACACTTGGAGGTTATAAACCAGATAAACCTCCAAGTGCTTCAACAATCCTCTAAGAGGATGCAAATGACCAGCTGTCTGAAAGGAATATAAATCCTTCCATTCCCCACTATCCTGTCAGAGATGAAGAAGCTTCTTGGATGAGAAGTGAAATGTCTTCAAAAGAAAATAAAAATAAAAATCCAGTTGCCTCCTGAAAAAGCATCCTTGGGACATTGTAACAGAGACTAGGAAAGAGCCAAAAGTTTAGAACTTGCTTGAAGACAGATACAGTGAAAATCTAAGATATCTCTTATGGGATGATGTTCAAGATGGCAGGTGGAGCAAAAGAAAATTGTCCTGCTATGTGGCATTTCTTAGTTGACGGAATCCAAAATAAGCCAACTCTATGTGAATACACAGGATGGAGAGATAATACAGGTGGTTTCCTAGTTAGCTAGATCCTCTTCCATATAGAGTTTTATAAGTAGTAACCAAAATCTTGAATTGTAACTGGCATCTTATAAAATGTAAAAGGGGCCTTAAGGCTTGTTGTTTCAGTCATTTCAATAATCCATAAAGTCACCAAGGCATGAGTGACTGTTGCTCAGCCAAGGAATGAGTACAACTGATGAATAAATTGAATCTAAAATTGAACTGAAGAAGCTTCTTGGGTGAGAAGCAAATACCTTCAAGGAAAAACAAAGCCCAGTTGTCTTTTGAAAAAGCACCTTTGGGACAATCTAGTAAAAGTATCATAGTTGTCACTTGCTCCTTAAGTTTGAGCATGTGAGTCCAAGATGACCTTCAGCTAGTGCACCAATTCAAATGCACCTCTTCCTTACCAACAGTGGAAAGTTCCTGAAATTGTGAAGTCAAAGCATAACTTGATCTTGGTAGGATTGAGTTTGATGTTCCTCCATACTCAAGATTCCAATATTCTTCCGCTGAATACTGTAAGCCACCGATAGCTAGACTGGAGTTGAGTGGCATGTAAATTGAACAAAAAAATAAAGTATCTGCATATTGATGATATTTAATATCATAGTATCAAAATATATTGATGATAAATGAGCTGATCCTGACCCAATGGTTTATCTCTCCACTGGCCACATGTAGACATTAAAATGTCAGGGATCCAAATAATAGATCCATTGCAAGCAAAAACTCTGAGGCAGGCAGATTCCTCAAAGAATAGCTTTATTGAAAATATCATATTGGCAGACTTCCAGTTTGAGCTTCTTAGGCGACAGACCGAAACTGCAACTCTGCATGGTTTCGATCCGTGCTCGCCGCTGGAGCGCCCTGAGCTGGCTGGTTTCGGGGCTAACTCACCCCATAGAGGTGGTGAAGAAGGGGGAGACTGCCTGCAGGGTTGAGGAGAGCCGCATCTCTCCTCCTCAGCTGGCCATTACTCCCTTTCCCAAAGGCAGTTGCAGCAGTGGTCAGAAATGGCCACCACAAAGAAGAACACAACTGGAAAAGAATGTGCAGGAGGAAGATAAGAAGAGAAAGTTTTGGTTGACCGAGTCAAACAGCAAAAGCAACAAATAAGGTACCCTGGAATTTAAACTATTAAAAAATAATAATAACACTGTTCCCAAAGAAGATTTCTAAGCAGCGAAGGAGAGAGAAAAGGGAAAGGATTTGGTTTTTTTCCATCTCCTCTTCCTATACTGACAGCTAAGAGACCTAAGCAAGGAATTGGAAAAAAAATTCACTTTGACATTAATAGGCATTTAATGCTGAAAATAAAAAGTCAAAGGGATAATAAAGATTTTTGGATAATTAAAAGCTTTTGAAAACATGAAAGGAGAGAAAAAGAATAAAAGGGCAGGATCTGGAAGGGACCAGACTGCCTGGAATTAAAAAGAACTTACTGTAAAATCCCAACAAGACTTTCAAGAGATACATCTTAACTGAAACATTGCAACAAAATAGTAAAAACCCCAGGAAGAGAAAGTGAAAAAATAAATAAGAAGAAACAGCTTGGGACTATTTGGATTATTTGGTGATCTCTGGATTCTTGGTTACTGCATTTGAATGGTTAAAATCAATCGGGAGGTTGTTTAAAAGTGTTTAAAATGGCTCCACTTTTAGAAGAATTGAAAATGGAAAAGTACAAAGAAGATGCATGAGAAGGGAGAAGTTCTTTTGGCTTTGTATTTCAGTTCTTGGAAATGGAGATTTGGAACTATGAGAAACAACAAGAAATGCCTGCAGAACAAGAAGATTGGGACAAAGAAGAAGCCATCTTTAATGAACAAGTAATCTCAGGTGGGGAAAAAATGGGAAAGGGGAGAAAGAGAATGGAAAGTTTAAGATTGGGAAAAACAACCCCCAAAAAGAATAGAGTGGAAAAAAAGTATAAAATCAGAAAGCAACAGAAGAGGGAAATGCAGAAGAGAGAATTAGAAGTAGAAAGACAAGGGGTAAAAAGGGGAGGGAGAAGAAGAGAGGGAAGAAAGAAAGGAAAAGAAGTTATAAAGGACAAAAACAAAATATAGAGAAACAGGGCCTATTTAGAGATAATGGGTGAAAATCTAATTGAAAAAGGGATTCTGCAAAGGTACATAAGACAGTATTGTTATATTAGAAATAGAAATAATTTCAGAAAATATGAAACAATGTATGATTAAAATGTTTGATAAAATAGTTATTGTAACTTAGTGGAATGCTTGTCAATAAATAAATGTAATAAAATGAATATTTAATGATTTATAAAACATGTGAAGAGAAATAAGGGAAAAATTAAGTATGGAGATTATACGTGTCTTTAAGGAAGCATGATATTTAATTGAAAAGAAATGTTAAAAATGTTAAGACTTTAATGAATGTTAATGATAGAACTGAATTGGAATGGAATGAGGGTTTTAATTACATATATTTATAATCCTTTTTTTTAAAGAATATAGCGTATATTATAAGAATGTACCAAGCACAATTTGGTTGGACGTTATGTATTATGCATTATATTGAATGTCATAACCTTAAGGTATATATCAAAGTTTAAATAAGAGTTGAATGGATAAAATTAAAAGATATAAAAGTGTCATACTCCAATTAGTAACTACAGGAGAAAATTTGTTTAATGAGAAAAGATAATATGAAATTGAAACAGAATAGACAAAAGTATAAATATAATGATTTGAATTGAGATGAGATAATCAAAATAAAATTGAGAAAATTAAAAGAGGGGAAAAACTATATAGAAAATGCAGAATAGTAACAAGATATGGAATAGAACACAAAAATGAGCATGAAATTGAGTTTGTGTCTGTATAAAGAAGTGCAACCCGGGACCATGCTATTTTCAAAAAAGATGTTTTACTTGTATCTTGTGTGTGTGAAAACCCAAATAAAACTTTATTTAAAAAAAAGAAAAGAAAATATCATATTGGCACATATCTGGTGAAATCTGACTCTGAAGGGCCCCCTAGTTTTCACCTAATTAAAAGAGAAATCCCCCCCCCCAATCCCAAACAATCAGTCATGTGGCTCAATAAAAACAGCACCCACTGGTCTGATGACATCACTCCTTCTTCCTCCAGCTAGGTGTGAGAACATCCTTGGTTCCCAAGAGAAAGTATTTTATTTTGACTACACAACCCCAGCTATCTCTAATCCCCCTCCCTATCCCTCAGCTTTAGTGTGGCAGCACCGAAACTCCAAGATGACTTTAGCCAGGCCAGCTTCAGCATTGACATAAAAGGGATGAATGAAAGTTGGTTTAGCTCTTTGGTTCCTCCAAATCAGAAGCTATATACTTGACCTTTCTTTACCCCAACAATGAAACTGGAATTGATCTAAAGTGCCACCTATCCCCACTTCTCATGCAATTAGAAGATTAGAGATTAATGAAGGCCAGGATGAATCCACCACCAAATCCTAGTTCTGTGATATGTGGTTTGCAAACATGTCCAATATCATCTCTGTATCATGGCCAGGTACAAAAAGGTACATATATTTTATTTAGAAATTTCTGAAGTTGAAGCCAACCAGAAAGGGGAATTTGGAGACTGGATAAAAATTGTCTAGAGCAGTCGGGCCAGCAATGGCTTCTTGAGGATAGAGCATCACACTGTCTCCTTCAAGTCTGACAGTTCTATTCCATCCCTCAAGGACATTGATATAAAATTGGACAGACCAAAGTACACATAATGTGTATTGTAAAGATGCTGTTATAAATAGTTAATTCAGTTATTATTATGGATATTTTAATTCTGATGAATAGATAACTATCACAAATTTTGTCAGATACACCTAAAGATGTTTAAGGGTATCTTTTGTACCAAGTAGTTAGATATTATAATATAAACAAACCAAACCAATTAGGAATTAGCACTTCAAAAATGGCCAATCAGAAGCCAGTATGAATGAAGACTAATTGAGAATCAACACCACTAAAATGACCAATTGGGATCTGGCACAAACAAAGAACCAATTAGAGATCAGCCAACCTGCACTAATCGCAAACCAGCTCAGTCAAAGACCAATCAGAAATCAGGATAGCTAACTATAAAGATGGGAGACCAATCATTTCCTGCTCAGTTGCTTGGGGACTCTGTAGCAGACCACCTTGTCTCTGAAGGCAAAATACCAGTAAAATATCAGGAACTCTATTATCTAAACTATAATCAATAAACTGTGAAGCCCAATGCTGCTCAAAGGTTATATGAATCTGCCATTGTCATTTCTAAATGTAGCTAAGGTGTAAGATGGATGACTAGAATATTTCATGGAAATATAAGACTATACATTTTCACATGTCTGAAAGAATTAAAGTATTTTAAATTGAAATTCTTGCTGCAAATAACATGAAAACAATCTCATAAATCAAGTGAAATTGTTTAGATGTTATGATGTCAACATGTTAAAAAAATGTGTTCTACCTCCATACTTGAGGATACCTGGAAATATTTCATTTAGGAAATGGTATACACAAGTCCCAGGATTAAGATTACATCAGTTTAAGGATGACCCATAGTTAAAAACTGAGCCTACTATAATTTGAGTTAAATAAAAAAAATGATTCAAGTTAAATACACAATGGTTCAAGTTCATTAAACAGTACTACTTATACAGTATTATACATTAATATTGTTCTGGCTTACATAGAAATTCAACTTAAAGATGGACCTTGGGAACAGAACTTATTCTTAAACTGGAGATGACCTGTAGTCTAAATTTAGCAACTATATAATACTTTGCACTGAGTACAGTATCACCTTTCTAAAGAAAAGATGATGAGGATTGTATTATATTTAATACTATTGTGCCTAGAGTAGAAAATTCAATAATAATGATTATAAAATTTCAGTTTATTAATAAAGCTATTATCCATTAGATAGATATGCTACTAAGGTAAGTGTATATGTAGAAAATGTTCTATACAATGTCACTATAATCACTGTCTGAAAGGGTTTTTTTTTCAATCAAACCTCTTTGCCTTGCTGACAATGAAAACCAAGGTGAGGAATTTCAATTAAAATAAATTGCAACTCTTGTAATGCCACCATTGTTTGGTCCAGTTTATTTCAATGAGTTTAAGCTCTTTCCATTGAGTATTCTCTGGGAAGTGCAATAAAAAAAGGAACTATACTAGTTATTTGGAGCTCTAATAAAGGAAGGAAGGGACTTTATTTTAGCATGAGGACTGTTAAAGTTGGTAATGAATGTTTTGTGCTTCTCTTTTTCAAAGCTATTTATGTTAGACTAATTGAGAAGAAAACATTTAGAAAACATCTGCTCTGTACATTTATATTACTAAATACCCTTTCACAGTGAATTTTACACATCCATGCAGCATTTTCTTACGTGAAGTGCAGATGTGGTCAATGTAGTTAGGATCCCTGAAAACTGGTCCAGTCTAAATTCATTGCATCTTCATTAACATACCCAAGAACATTCTTAGATATATTTTAAAGGTTGTCATATTTTAAATGGTTGTCACCATTTAACTAAATGCAGTGGGCAGAATGTATTATCAATCAAAGTTGAGTTCAGAAATTAAAATCATAAAATATGTGCTGATTTCAGTAGCATTGTTCAAGTATGATTCATAATAGCAATAGCACTTTGACTTATATACCGCTTCACAGTGTTTTACAGAAACATGCTAGTGACATCCAGTTCTACTGCTCTCTGCCTTCTGAATCCACAATTGCAATAGAATTTATATTTATATACTGCTTCACAGTGCTTTACAGCCCTGTCTAAGCAGTTTACAGAATCAGCATATTGCCCCAAACAATTTGTGTCCTCATTTTACCCACCTCGGAAGGACGGAAGGTTGAGTCAACCTTGAGCCTAGTGAGATTTGAACTGCCAAATTGCAGCCAGCTGGCAGTCAGCAGAAATAGCATGCAGTACTACACTCTAACCACTGAGCCGCGGCAGCTCATAATGTATAAGAATTTTAATTTATATTTAATTATTAATTTATCTTGATCTATTATCTCTCTTTGCCTTACGAACAATATTCTGATGAATTAGATAGATGATGTAACACACACACACACACACAAACACACACACACACACAAACACACACACACCTGTTGCAATATGAAAATAGATACCATTTTGTGCCTCCTTTAAATGGATATGATGTGTTATCATTCTGCAGAAGGGGTAGTGAAGTTGAAAGGGACACATTACTTATGTGTCTAAATTCTTACATAATGTGTCAAAATCAGTGTTGACAAAAGTAGTATTGCACTAACAAGTGAAATCTCTTTAGCTTTCCTTAGAGTGCTTTAGCTTTGGTGCCCTCCAATAATTCTCAGTAATAATAGATTTTTTTGAAAAATTCTGAGAGTGGAAGTCCACACAGCAAGAAGATACCCAGATTGGAATCATTTGCCTTATTTCATCACTAATCTTTTATTTAAATATTTTGAATTTAAACCTATACAAATGTTTTTTATATAATCAATCTTAGAGTAAACAGATAAGGGCCATAGTTGGCTCCAGTTATGAGCTCAAAATCAGAGGACAATAATCTGACAGAATGAGAACTGCTTTGCCTCTGTCTGAAGAATTAGCCAGCATGCTTAATAATGGATCTGAGACTATTGTTGATAGCAATAGCACTTAGCACTTAGACTTATATTCTGCTTCATAGTACTTAACAGCCCTCTCTAAGTGATTTACAGAGTCAGCATATGGACTCCAACAATCTGGGTCCCCATTTTACCAACTTCAGAGGGATTAAGTCAACCTTGAGCCAGTGAGACTTGAACTGTTGCAATACTGCATTCTAACCACTACACCAACATGGTTCAGTGATGAATCTTGGGCTGATTCAATAACTTTCTGAGGAATCAACCATTTGCTGATCTATTAGGCTTAATCTACACCATGGAAGTTTCTGGATTACTTAATTGTTAACCTTAAATTTGTACTTATAAAAATCTGCCTCAATGTGCATAATTCTAATATTTGTGTTTTCTTTTGCTTTCTGTTTCTCTCTCTGCACATATGCACAGTATATACTGTGTATATTTGTGTGTATTAATTTTTGCAAGAAATTTCCCTAAAATATGCACTTTAATCACATTTTAAGAGAATAGAAGCATTGTACCAAAACAATTTGGAAAAGTGTGATTAAATTAATGACAAGCAGCTGTTTTTGGTTTACACATTTGTTCAGGAATTGTAAATTGTGTAAGTTTACATTTAAATAGAAAGTAAATGTACTGTATTTCTGCTCCATAGAGAGAAAATCACAGGTGTGTATATATGTATGTAAGTTGGGTGGGGGTGGTGCTATATTTTAGAGGTAGAGGATCCAAACATCTTGGGCCCTATGATCTTATTTGAAATGTTCACAAAATGCTTACAATGAAAATCAATGCCACTCAACAGTGGTCTATTTAACAAAAAACAGTTAAAAGGGGACTTTCCTTAATGACCAGTTGTTCATTAACTTTTCAAACTTACAACATTCCCGAACAATTGGATAGTTAAAACTAGGCCTCAGAATTCCAGCTGTTGCAGCATTGCTGCACTCATGTAAACATGATTTCTAATGTTCCCCTGTCCGCTTCCCACAAGCAAAGTCAATGAGGAAGATGGCTGGAAGTAGGAAGCTGTGTTCATGTAAGGTCCTGGCTTAATAATGGCAACTGGGACTGCCAGAATTATCATTACTAAATAGTATGGTCACCTGACATTGTTGTTTATAATCATGTTGCTTAGTAATGGCAATTCCAATCCCAGCTGCCATCATTAACCAAGGACTAGCAGTAATAGATTAATTCTTTATAATCTGTTTCTTTTCTTCTTTTCTCTCCTGAACAAGCAGACATATTTTTTTTTAAAAAAGAAGTATTGGACTGAAGCTACCCTTCATTTTTATTTTTGAATAGTCCTTTTGGAGCATATCATTTATTCCTTCATTTATTTATTTTAATCTAATTATGTATTCAAAAATAAATCATGGGCAAAGACCATCAAGGGAGAGGTGTGAGTTAGAATGCTAAGGTCAGAGTTTAGCTAGCTATGGTACTATTGTAGTGATATGATATATAGTTGTCCCCAACTTTGTTACTTCAATATGAATATTTTATATTTTCCTCAAGCCTCCAGTAAACAGAAGATCAAGTTAGATACTGTAGATTGTGTGTGTGTACATACACATGCACACACAGACACACAGAGATACACAGAAATAAAATTTAGCTTCATCTCCAACTGCTGACAGAAGCAGAAACTTCTTTACATAGGAAGTTTCTTAGGCCACCTTCTGTCAGGGACATAATAACAGTTTACCCCCTAATTAAATTCAACTGATTCTCTGTCCTACATATTTGGGACAAGAAGACTGTGAACACTGGGCTATTTCAATTATCCATGCAACAATCATACACAAAAGATTGTTACTGCCCTTAGCTCTGTACCTTCTGTACCTAAATTAATTATACTCTAGAAAGCCAAATACTGACAATATCACAATTTTCACTTCCACAACAACAAAGTATGATGGTAATACAGACAGTTTTTTCTTCTGAAATGATTTCTCAAGAACATCAATTGTTTCTCTTTTTTTCTGGGAAACTCACTGCAACTGTAATATGGTTTATAAAAAGCTGGCTAGCTAAAATTAGTTTTTCTAAGTGGAACTGAATTTCTACTCAGTTCTGAAGAAGTTGCTAGATAATTAAACAAAATTTAAGATACATTGACTACCACAAAGACAACACAACCTAAACAACACTTCTATCAAGACCAATGCTGTAAAATGTTTCCAAATCATTCAGACATCAAATTATTATTTTAACTTCTCCCTAACCACATTACTCTTCTCTAAAACATGGCTAGTCCTTTAAATTAATCCATAAGCCATGATTGGTAACTAAGATTATCTTCTACCTCAGGAATATTCTATATAATATTACCAGCAATCAGACATTCAAAAAAGAATATTGTTCTTGTATAAGTTGGTCTCCCCCAAGCCCTCTCTTTATTTCATATAATTCAGCTGTCTCTATTTTCTAGCATGACTTTCATTTAGAGCCATGTTGATTAGATGCTTAAATTATCTCTCTATCCCACCATTTACAGTATTTGGATTTGTATTCCATATCCCCCACACTTTTGCTTTCTGGAGAACTCATTACAATTGTGTACAGTCCCCATAATCAGATCCAGTAACACAGAGTATGTCTGACATAGTATGAGATAAAGTGCCATTGTCATTACAGAAGTTATTACTGTTCTATTAAGGCAGCTACACCATAATTTTTATTATATTTATTACTGATTAATTACAGTAACTATTTAATGCACTTGTTAATATAGTAAACTACATGCATTTGTTGATGTAGTATTTTATTGTAATAGTTCCAGGTGCATTTTCCTGTCTTTATTTTATTCCTCTGCTTGAAATATTAACTATAATATTTCTCATTCCGAATACCATATCGTCCACCCATAATGATCCATGGTGAAAAATGTAAAAATCATTCTATAGAAAATAATTAAAATATTACTGATAGGTACAAAAGTCTACAAATTTAAGCCCAATTAGTCTATGAAATGAAAAGAAATGAAAAAAATAACTCCTGCAAGGGGAGAAGGAATAATGTTGAGAGAGAGGAGGAGGAAAAGCTGCAATCAAGATAACAAATAAAAAAAAAACTGGGACTGGACCAGACATTTAACCTGAGTGAGCATTGCAGACAAGGCCCTCCCTAGTTCCCATGAAGATAAAGGATGGGGTGGGGGAGATGCATTCAGACTTGCAAGATAGTGGATAGTATCTGGAGATGGCAGAACAGAAGAGAAAGAACTGGAGAAAATCACAAATTCAAAGTCCTACATATAGAAGTATGTGGCCAAAAAAAAAAAGCAAATATTGTGCCAATAGATGCCTTGAGCTCAATCCCAAACATTTGAGCAGCATCACCACTAGTCAATTGCAAAAGGCAGCTTTATTTGGAACAGTTTATATCCTGTAATGATATTTTTCACACTGTGAAAAACATTTGCCTATTCCAAATCCTTGAGAAGGACTTGCTGGTGTTAAAAATGCCAAACCAAATCTAAGCATCTTAGACTGTGCAACAAACCATAATATATAGATAATATGTTATATAGTATTACACTATAAACCATTATAATGGTCTAATTGATTTATTATAGAAAGACATTTGTTTTATTACCACATCATCGGATTCATCAACTATTTGGAAACAAATGATGTCAGAAAAAACATTAAAATATTTATAGAAAAATAATGAAGGTGGAAGTCAGAATTGGTAATTGGAAATGAAAAATAGAGGTTTGCCAGTATTTGGAGAGGCATCTTTGAGGGTGATTCATTATCACTTATTTCTCATTGCAATCATACTATTTTCAATGTTTTTGAAGAAAACAAATCTTGGCTATCAAACAGCAAAAAGTGCTGTAAAAATCTTACATTTGCTTTAGATGGATGATCTGGAGCTTTATGGAAATGAGAAATCAAAAATCCAGTCTTTGGTATATGCCATTAGAATTTTTAGCACATATAGCGAAATGTGCTACAGTACCAATAAATCAGGGTAACTTTACGAATGGTAATAGAATTGAAATGCCAAATGACCAAAACACCAGAAACTGTCAGGATGAAACTCAAAAGTACCTTGGCAATTTATAGTTGGGAAACAACAAGCATGAACAAGATAAAGTATGGTTAGTAAAGAATACATCCAAAGAATGAGAATATTGTTGAAGACAAAATTAGACACTGGAAACACCATCAAAGGCAATAATACCTGGACCATACCTATTATATCATACACTGTTGAATTATTAACTGAATACAAGCTGAACTCAACAGTTTGGACCAAAAAACCAGAAAACTGATGACTATTCAGTATGGTTTTCATCCCCATAGTGATACTGATAGATTACATCTGCTGTGTAGAAATGCAGGCAAAAGTTTACTTCAAGTCAAACGGTCAAAGAAGAAAGACTTGCATTGGCTATTTATGTAAAATACAGTCAAGAGCAGGCACAAGCTAAAAAAATAGAACTTATTGAATGAATAGAAAACAAAACATGAATATCAAAATAATGCATTATAAATGAACAGAATACTGGCAAGAAAAGTCACTAACAGTCAATTTCTATAAAAGATTTAGGGGAAAATGGATAAAGATAAAATCTGCCAATTACAACACTAAAAAAAAGATGCTTGGTGTAACATCAAACAAAGTGCTCCTTTTGGCCACCTAAGAGCAAGCTGTTTGAAGAAATGCAATCAAGGCCAGAATTGGGGAGAAAAAAAATCATCAAATTGATTCAAAGTGCAGAGTGATCTTGTGTACAGAAGCATAAGATTATACAGTATATTCAGTTCATGCCAGGAATGACAGAAAAAGCTCCTCATTGTACAAGACCGTGGTTGGAACTGGAAGATGAGATATCAATAAAAATTTAAAATTATTAAAGCAGAAATGAAGTATACTGAATTTGACATTTTAGGAATGTGAAAAGCCATATGAAGGCAATTATATTTATATTTATGAAGAGCATTGCAAAGTAATGTATGTGTTCAATTATAAATTAGTAAATGACAGAACCATGTCTAATGCAATTAATCAATACCAGTGAACTTCAATACATATATACCCACCACAGATACAATTTGGAAGACATTGAGGAATTCTAAGAGAAACTGGAAGTGATGCTAAATGTGATATCAAGAAAATATGTCATATTACTAATGAATGAATGGAATGTTAAAGCTAGAAAAAGATAAACATGAAGATTTGGATCTGGTAAACAATAGAAGAGATAAATGAACAGATTTGGGGGAAAAGACTTTGTTTATTGCCAACACTTGCTTCATACAACTTAAAATACAAACTACACAGCTGGACATCACCAGACGGATAACACTGGAATTAAATCAACTCCATAAAATGGGAAAGTGTAATCCAATCAGTGAGGAACCTTCCAGGGACAGATTATGAATAAGATAATAAATTATTAGTGTCAAATATAAAGGTTACACTTAGAAAAGTAGAAAAGTAGAAGAATGAGTGTGCTAGAAAGTTTTGTTCAACAATTGCATGTAAAATATAAATACAAAATCAATGTAAGGAATACAATGTAAAGAATACATTGATTCAATCTTCTTATCTTATGCTAAAGAGAACTTGAGCAACACCAGGGAGAGATCAGTGTTATTGTGAAAATCAATATGAAATGAGATATTCCCACAATTTCAAAACAAATTACAATGATAGCCAAAGAAAGTTGAGAGATGAAAACTTTAACAAAGAAGGCTTATAATGACTGAATGTAGAGTTCCAGAATCAAATAAGAAAGTACAAAGAAAGAGAGAGAGGAAGAAAGAAAGGAATTTGAGAGCTACTTTTAAGATCAAAAGAAATAATAGAGAAATGTACAATTAAGGTACAAATACATGTTTATGAAAGATGTAATACAGGCAAATGAAATTAAAGGGAAATGGAAATATTATATTATAAGTCTTTACAAATTGAATAATAAAACAAGAACAATATTTTTATATAGACACTATACAACTATCATGGAAAATGAGGCATAATTGACTGATGACCAGAAACCAGGAGACATGGAAGCCACTAAATGACATTTTGGTCAGTTACTCTCTTTCAGCCAAATTTATCTCATAGGATTGTTATGGGAAAACAGGAATATTATACACTGCATAGCATTGTATAAATGTTCTAATCTAATAAAATATAAAAATAGAAATGCACAAGAAGATAGGTAATATAATAGAAGTTACGTGATATATAATAGAAGATAGGTGATAGAAGATAGGTGATATCCACTGATACTTTATGCCTGAGGCAATTAAAGTGCTAAAAGCTGTGAGTTTACAAATATGGAACCAGAACATGTGGCACAGAGTTTGGAAAAGACTGGTGTTATGTGCTTATATCAAGAAAGAGGATGCAAGTGAAAGTTACTATGTATGTAAAATATATACTATTGTTATGGAGGTGAATAATAAAATATATCCAAAAGATTATGGAGTCTTTTGTGTAGATTATTCCATACAGCAGAATATATTAAGGTAACTTTTCTCAGGAATCTTTATAATAAAGTGAAAATCTCTGTAAAAACTGCAGAATTGAAAGAAAGGTAGGTGAAATAAAAATTGGGGGTCAAAACAGTAATCATTTTGTTAGCCAAAAGTCAAGAGCACTTTTGACATTATTTATTTTAAAATGTAAATGTTTGGTGGTTAAAATGAAAAGATCTGAAATACAGTTGCTTTAGGTCTCTTTCCTGGACTGGGTTGGACTGTTTAGCTATGGTATACTTCTAGTCCACTTAGAAAGCTTGGTCATTGAAATATGCTTTCAAAGCTTTGAGATGGGAGGTACTATTTTATGATGGTTTAGCTCCTTCCTGAGTGGACATTTCTATTCAGAGGTTTTTGGAGAAAAATAGTTGAGCTTGTAGCAATTCTTTTCTGGGTGCCATGAAGCTTTGTTCTCTCCCAAAAGTTATTCAATACTTCTAATGAAATCCCAGAGAAAGAATACATTGATTCAGGCTAAAGCAGTGGTGGGATTCTACTAGTTCATCCCAGTTTGGGTGAACTGGTAGCTCCGAGGATCAGCTGTGAGCAATCTAGTTTGTTCTGATGATCAGCTGTTGGGCCTACCTACCTGACCTGGTTCTAGTCTGTGCTTTATATCCTAGTTTTCAAACTCAGATGATTTTCGCGGCACAGTGGATTGTCGCGCATTAGCTGTTTAATACACAGAGATTGCTAGAGAAGGTCAGTAGCAAATGCTCTGTATGCATGAGAAGCACATGCTCTCTGAACCAGTTGTTATACCGGTTGAATTGCGCCCTTGAGCTAAAGTGTAATCTACATGTGCTAACACCCAATTATGTCTGTATCTTGCTCTGTGTTGGAGATTTTGGAGATGGCTCTATATGGTGGTTAGAGGATTGGAGCAGACTGAATAAGATAGAGGTACATTTTGTCTGGAAATCATCTGATTTATTGCCAACATCATTATCCATCATACCCTTCAAAAGAAGCAGATCTGCCATTTGGATACATGTAATAAATCTAAATCTTAGAGCACTGCCATGAGAAATAGTGGTGAAAGATTTTCTAGAAAAGCTAGGTTTTTACCAGAGGCTATAAACATGAGGGGTATTCTTCTCTTTAAAGATAATGAAGATGAGTCACAATTATATGTATTTCTATTTGGGAAGCCTCTCTCTGCACCTTCTAATACATGTTTGGACAGAATAGGTGAAGTTCATCAGGGAAAGCTGGTCTTTTAGATATTCAGGTTCCAAGTAATTAGGAGTTGGAATGGTGATGATCAGCACCTTGAACTGAACCCAGAAAAAGGCTAATAACAAATGCAGCTTCCACAGCAATGGTTAATATGGCAACATTAAATCTAAACAAGAAAACATGTGGACTGATTCAATCTGGAAGAGCTACACTTTCTTGATAGTCCACAAGGACATTCCCATGTAGAATTATAAGAATCCAAGTGAGACATAACAAGGACATGGATAATTGTTATCAATATAATGTGTTTCACAAAAGGCTACAGCTGAACAACAGTCAAAGCTAAGAAAAGGCTGTGTCTAACTGTGGCTTCTAGCATCATATTAGGTACCTAAAATGCAATCTTTTTGATTCCCCTTGAGACAGGAGGAAGAGCCACAGCCTAAACAATGATCAGGTAAGAGGATGCTGAGTTCCCAGAAGAAATGTGAGCATGGCAAACATCTCAGGAGGGATGCTCCCAAGGTTATCTGACTGCAAAGGTGAGGGGGGGAAAGGTGTATTTTCAAACTTGTAAAATGATGTTGATGTAATGGTACAATGAAGTACAGGTAGTATTTCTGGGTGTGCTTTTTGCCTGGACTATCTCAGAAGTCTCATAATAACAGAAGATATGGAGTTATGAAACAAAATATTTATCTCATAACATTGCTGGCATAATAGCAAAAAGGAAAATAAAATAAATTTTATTAGCACTTGAAATATTACAAGATTCCAATATTTGTAGCTCAGGGTTGACATGAGGGGTCTTTGGTGCTCTCTAAGTTTGGTTATTTTCTCACAAACTAGGCAACATCATCAGTGCTAGTAGGGAGTGGGATTACCTCTCAATTTATATTCTAGAGCAGGGCTGTCAAACTCTGTGATGAAAATTTAGAGTCTTTACATATCAACTGCACGCCATTTTTTCATAATAGCTGTGTATGTTCCTCCACGAGCTTGTATAAACAAGGCATTACGAACTCTTGCTGATCAAATTATGGAGGCTGAAGCCAAACACCCAGATTCCCTTCCCATCATTTTAGGAGATTTCAATCAAGCAAATTTAAGGAAAGAGCTCCCAAAATATTTCCAGCATGTAAATTGTCCACCAGAGGCAAAAATACTTTGACCACTGCTACATAACAGCAAAAGATGCTTATAGGTCTTCACCATGAGCAACTGTAGGACACTCTGACCAATGCATTATTCACCTTGTACCTGCCTACAGACAAAGACTTAAAACCATGAAATCAACAATTAAATCAGTGAAGACTTGGTCTGATGAGGCAAAGCTGAAGCTCCAGGCTTGCTTTGATTGCACTGATTGGAATGCTTTTGAAGATACCTCTGCAGACCTAGATGAGATCACAGATACTGTAACATCATATGTCAGCTTCTGCGAAGACTTATGTGTACCAAACCTGCAAATATATAGTAACAATAAACCTTGGTTCACAGCTAAACTTAAGCAGCTACGCCATTCCAAAGAGGAAGCCTACAGAAAAGGTGACAGAATGCTATACAACTAGGCCAGAAACATATTAACAAGAGAGATCAGAGCACGAAAAAGAAGCTACTCTGAAAAGTTAAGGAATCGGTCTCAACAAATGAACCAGCAAGCATGTAGAAAACTCTTAAAAACATCAATGGCTTCAGCAAACCTCCTTCCCAGGCAGAAGAAAATCAGCAACTAGCAGATGATCTGAATGTGTTTTACTGCAGGCTTGAAGGGAAATGACAGCCACCTATCTCCACAACCCCCATCTAAGCACACCAACAACAGCCAAGCCTCCTACAACTGACCCCAACCCATTGGGTTTACAACCTCTGGTGATCACAGAAAAAAAAGTACAAGATCGATTTCACAGACAAAAGCCAGGAAAAGCACCAGGGCCAGACAAGACAACTCCTTGATTAAAAGTCTGTGCTAACCAATTGGCCCACATCTTTACCCGAATCTTCAATAGATCACTAGATATGTGCTATGTTCCTTCCTGCTTCAAATTCTCTACTATCATCCCAGTGCCAAAAAAGCCCTCCATCAGGGAACTGAATGACTACAGACCAATTGCTCTAACATCTGTAGTTATGAAAATCTTTGAAAGGCTTGTGATGTCCCATCTGAAAACCATAAAGGACCCACTGTTAGATTCCATGCAGTTTGCATGCCAAGCAAATAGATTGACAAATGATGCTGTTAATATGGCTCTGCATTACATCCTACAACACCTTGAATCTCCAAATACCTACACAAGGGTCCTCTTTGTAGACTTCAGTTCAGCATTCAATACCATCATTCCAGACATTCTTCTAAGTAAATTAAACCAACTAGTGGTACCTGAACAGACAGGAAGCAGCAGGTAAAACTAGGCAGAATCATACCTGATACCTATACAATTAGTGCAGGGCCCACCCAAGGCTGTGTGCTTTCTCCACATTTCTTCTCCCATATACCAATGATTGCATCTCAAATGATATAGCTGTTAAGATACTGAGGTTTGCTGATGATACAACAGTGATTGATTTCATTCAAGACAATGATGAATCCACATACAGACAGGAGGTTATGCTTGCCTTGTGGTGTATCTGGAACAATCTGGAACTGAACACACTCAAAACTGTAAAAATTGCGGTAGACTTAGGAAGAAATCCTCCCAAACTACCACCTCTTACAATACTAGACAACACAGTATCAACAATAGAGACCTTCAAATTTCTAGGTTCTACTATAAAACATGACCTAAAATGGACACCTAACATCAAAAATGTCATCAGAAAAGCACAACAAAGAATGTTCTTTCTGCGCCAACTCAGAAAGCTCAAACTGCCCAAGAAGCTGCTGACACAGTTCTACAGAGTAATTACTGAATCTGTCATCTGCACCTCTATAACTGTCTGGTTTGGCTCTGCAACCCAATAGGACAGACACAGACTTCAGAGGATAATTAAGACTGCAGAAAAAACAATTACTACCAACCTGCCTTCCATTGAGGACCTGTATACTGCATGAGTCAAAAAGAGGGCTGTGAAAATATTTACAGACTCCTCACATCGTGGACATAAACTGTTTCAACTCCTTCCCTCAAAATGACGCTATAGAGCACTGCACACCAGAACAACTAGACACAAGAACAGTTTTTCCCCCAAAAGTCATCACTCTGCTAAACAAATAATTCCCTCAACACTGTTCAACTATTACAAAGTCTCCACTACTATTACTGTTAATCTTCTCATTATTCCTTATCACCCAGCTCCTCCCACTTCTGACTGTATGATTGTAACTTTGTTGCTTGTATCCTTACAATTTATATTGACTGTTTCCTAGTATGATTTCATTGCTTATTGTACCCTATAACCATCATTAAGTGTTGTACCTTATGATACTTGACAAATGTATCTTTTCTTTTAAGTATACTGAGAGTATTTGCACCAAGACAAATTCCTTGTGTGTCCAACCACACTTGGCCAATAAAGTATTCTATTCTATTCTATTATCCTGGTTCATGGGCTGGATGCGTTTTGTGCTGGCCATGCTCCCACCCAGTTTAGCGAAGGGGGGAAAAGTCCAGATATGTCACATGATGTTACTGTGATGACATGAGTTTGACACCTCTGTTCAAGAGGCTTGCCTGTCAGTGTTGGTGGGAGTGATCTTGGAGATTCTGTGGTTAGGTTATTTACCGTTTACCCTTAGTTCATTTGGCATTCCTTGATCAGGGTATAATTTTAAGTGGTTGAAACTGTTTTACTCAGGTGTCTGATGAATTCAGATGTTTTTCTGAAGGTACTTGTGGAATGTCTACAGACAATACTGTAGAAGTCTGTCCAATTTGTAAAATATACAAAAGGACACCTTTAGTTAATCCTTTTGTACCCAAGTATCATCTTCCTTTACCTGAAGGCTGACAGCAATGAAGCAATAGCACTCATATACTGCTTCACACTGCTTTACATCCCTCTCTAAGTAGTTTACAGAGTCAGCATATTGTCACCAACAATCTGGGTCCTCATTTTACTGGCCTTGGAAGGATGGCAGGCTGAGTCAACCTTGAACCAGTGGGAACTGAACTGCTGAACTGCTGCAGTCAGCAGAAGTAGCTTGCAGTACTACATTCTAACACCATAGGTGGTTAGACCAGAAAATGAATAGAGAAATTGTGATAAATTGTACTTAGCTGAAAGATGAGGCCATCTGAAACTCTACTCTGCAGTAATGTGTTCAGTGAAAAAGGCTTAGCTCTCTGCTCCATTGCATTTATAGAGAAGAGTCTGGTGGTGTCAGAATAGTTAGAGACTGGAAGATAAATTTTGTAATGTTTTTCAGAAAAAGTTAGTTGTATTTACTACTATTTTATAGTATACAGGCTAGTCTGGTTTCCAGTTTGGGGATCATATGGACAAGATGTATGGAAAGTGAAAGTTACACTGTCTTGACTATACTTGTTTGTAGATGATTATATTAGCCAGGTTGGGACTGCTTCCATGGTCAAAAAAACCTTGAACAGCAAATGTATTCTTGCCTACCTATAGGACTCCTTTAGAAAATTTGAAAGCCCTTCCTTGACCTAAACATTTCTTCATTTAGTACAATATCAAATATTCAATTGTCAGATAAATTAATAGAGAAAATGTTAGTCTCTCAGGTCTAAATAAATCTGAGGTTTCATCTGGGATGGCCTATGCCATAAATTCAGTAAAGGATGACTTAATCTAAAAATATATGAACCTGCTAATTGTCTTAGGTCTCTTGGTGGCTTTCAAACTATAATACTGTTAAATATAGCATAATATAAACATTATATTCCACTATCCAGTAATTTTAACACTTGGGAGCATTGCCTTACATTATTTTTAGTGGGCCTTTTGATTTGTAAAATACTGTTCAGCACTCTATATATTTACTTTACTTATATACAGTATTTCTTTCCTTTCTTCCTTAGGCTCATGTGTCCCTCCAACGCAGCAGATCATCAATGACCTGTGTGCTCTATTTTGTTATCTTTATTATTTAACATCTCCATAAAACCATTATGGGAGTTAATTTGGAGCTCTATAGGATACCAGCAGCATGCTAGTGACATCCAGTTATACTGTTCTCTGCCTTCTGAATCCACAATAGCATTAGCATTTAGACTTATATACCGCTTTACAGTGCTTTACAACTCTCTTTAAGCAGTTTTACAGAGTCAGCATATTTCCCCCAACAATTTGGGTCCTCATTTTACCCACCTTGAAAAGATGGAAGGCTGAGTCAACTTTAAGGCTGGTGAGATTCAAACTGCCAAATTGCAGGCAGTCAGCAGTCAGTAGAAGAAGCCTGAAGTACTTCATTCTAACCTCTCTGCCATTGTGGCTCAAACAAACAGTATCTTTGAATATTACCTAGTCTTAATAAAGTGCTGGATGAGGGATAACAGGTATAATTAAATCCAGACAAGATGGAAGTGTTATGAATAAATGTAAGCAAGACTCTGAGATTAAGGTAAAAGTTTTTTTCTGAATGAATCATACTTTCCCAGGAAGAGCATATTTGCCAGTGTTCTTTGTGTTGTTCAACTGTGATACTTCCTGTGCAGAATTGGCAGCAATTGTCCATATGACAATCCATATGACAACTGCTATGCACTCACATTAGCCTACTAATGAAAGATAGTCAGGTTTGAGGAAAATATGGCAGCCAGAACAAAATAGAGGAATCATATAAAACTTTTACTAAAAGATCTGCACTGACTATCAAATTATCACCAGGGTTGATTTAAAGTGCTTATTTATTTGGTGTGATTTTGGTACTACCTGCCTCAAGAATATAATATAATAATATAAATTACACTTAAACAGAGAAACACATATAACATAATGGCAATACAAACAATGTCAACAGAAACAAAAAAAAATCAGTCACATCTAATGAGGAGACGGGTGTC